>NC_058132.1:488415727-488535972 GCF_016433145.1 Gracilinanus agilis
TAAATAAGTTAAGTGAAGACAGAATAGTATACTTGTCAGATCTCTGGGAAAGGAAAGATTTTAAAACCAAGCAAGAATTAGAGAAAATTACAAAATGTAAATTAAATGGTTTTGATTATATTAAACTAAAAAGCTTTTGTACAAACAAAAACAATGTAGTCAAAATCAGAAGGGAAACAACAAATTGGGAAAAAATCTTTATAACAAAAAACTCTGACAGGGGTCTAATTACTCAAATATAGAAAGAGTTAAATCAATTGTATTAAAAAAATCAAGCCATTCCCCAATTGATCAATGGGCAAGAGACATGAATAGACAATTTTCAGGTAAAGAAATCAAAAGTATCAATAAGCACATGAGAAAGTGTTCTAAATCTCTAATAATTGCAAGAAATGCAAATCAAAACAACTCTGAGGTATCACCTCACACCTAGCAGATTGGCTAAAATGAAAGAAGGGAAGTGTAATGAATACTGGAGTGGATATGGCAAAATTGGGACATTAATGCATTGCTGGTGGAGTTGTGAAATGATCTAACCATTCTGGATGGCAATTTGGAACTATGCTCAAAGGGCTATAAAAGACTGCCTGCCCTTTGATCCAGCCATACCATTGTTGGGTTTGTACCCCAAAGAGATCATAGATAAACAGACTTGTACGAAAATATTTATAGCTGAGATTTTTGTGGTGGCAAAGAACTGGAAAAGGAGGTTATGTCCTTCAATTGGGGAATGGCTGAACAAATTGTGGTATATGATGGTGATGGAATACTATTGTGCTCAAAGGAATAATAAACTGGAGGAATTCCATGTGAACTGGAAAGACCTCCAGGAATTGATGCAGAGTGAAAGGAGCAGAGCCAGAAGAACACTGTTCAGAGAGACTGATATACTATGGTAAAATCGAATGTAATGGACTTCTGTACCAGTAGCAATGCAATGACACAAGACAGCTCTGAGAGATTTATGGAAAAGAACGCTACCCACATTCAGAGGAAGAACTGCAAGAGAGGAAACATATAAGAAAAACAAATGCATGGATGCATGGGCTTAGGAGGACATGATTGGGGATGTGGACTCAAAACAACCACATCAATGCAACTAACAACAATTTGGAAATAGGTTCTGATCAACGACACATGATAAAACCAGTGGATATGTGCATCGGCTATAGGGGAAGTGTGCGGGGGGTGAAGGGGGAAAGTAGGAGCATGAATCATATAACCATGTTAAAAACGAATATTAATAAATGTTTAAAAAAATAAAATAAAAAAAGAATAAACTGACTTTTCTTAACAAAGTATATAATATGTATCAAATACCAAGAGCCATATTATATGTAAATGGAGATGACAAACTAGTATTCTTTCCAATAAAACCAGAGCTGAAGTAAGGATGTAAATTGTCAGACTTCCATTTGACACAGTACTAGAAATGTTAGCTATATCAATAAGAAAAAATTTGAGAGAATAAGCTTAAAGGTAAAGAAGAAACAAATTATTGCTTTTTTTTAAAGATGATATGATTGGTATACTTAGAAAACTCTAGAAAGTCAAGTAAAAAATATAACTGAGACAATAACTTTGGTCAAATTGCAAGGTATGAAATAAATCCACACAAATCATTTGCCTTTCTTTACAGTACCACTAGAGCCTAGAAGGAGAGACAGATAAACTACATTTTTAAAAAATTTCAAAATAAATAAAAACAATTGGGAATTTAACAACCAAAGATACATGAGAACAATTTGAATATAACCACAAAATTTTGCTGGGTAAAGGCAAAGCAATCAGTAGAACAGAGCTATATGGGAGTATTCAGTGTTGGACAAAAAGTCCCAGATAGTAATGGGGTTTCTTTTACTATGATGCCATACAAGAAGTTTAGTTCAGTAGTCAGGCAAAGTGACATTGCGTGCCCAGTTAGTGAAGCAACAAGACAAATTAAGCTTTATTACCTGGAAAAGACTGATACAGCTATGCCCTTCCAAGCTAAGTTGCACTTGTTTTCAGAGCTTTTTAGAGAATTACTATATACCAGACAAAGGTACATTATTTAATTCAGCACAGCTGCCATGGACCATTTACCAGAATGAAGCAGTGTAAACTGTAATACCCTACTAAAAGCCTACAGCACAGTGTAATATAAGCCATCAACACATAACCTAAGATAATTACTATAAACTTCTAATGAGAGACAAAAATAGTTGTTTTAACTTTAAAGGAGAAACTGAGCTTGGTATTTAACTCGAAAATGAGAATAAGTTTGATGAATCAATGTAATAACCTACCTATGTTATGATAGCCATGATGGTTATGGTAGATGGAAAGGACTACTCGTCAAATTCTTTTAAAAATCAACTTACATGGGAACATCTGGATAGCTCAGGTGATTGAGAGCCAGGCCTAGAAGCAGGAGGCCCTGGGTCCAAATCTGGCCTCAAACACTTCCTAGCTGTGTGACCCTGGGCAAGTCACTTTAATCCCCATTGCCTACCCTTACCACTCTTCTGCCTTGTAACCAATACTCAGTATTGATTCTAAGACAGAAGGTAAGGGTTTAAAAAACAAACTTACACTGACTGTGTTAAGCAAGGTACAACATTTAGATAAGAAATTATTCCTCTCTGTCAGGGCACAGCCTAATCCTGTTGATACCATGCAGACAATTAAATCAGAAAGTGACAATGAAATGTATTGGTTTACAGTGAAAACAACAGAGGCTTCCCCTGTTTCTTGTCTTTTGCTACATGATGAAGCAAACAATTTTTACGGGCAGATGCAGTTTAACTGAGCCATCTATATATTCTGAAGGACAACTGGCACTTCAAAGTAAAGATATGACATTAAACAGTTTAGTATATCCAAAGAAGAGGAAACAATCAATAAGGAATTACACTACATAGCAGTTTTTAAGAATTCATAGAACTTGCTTGGACATAAATCTATCCATCTGAAAATGTTTACAATGCTGATAAAAATGAGATTGCTTTGAAATGCTTGCCAAATTCTACCATAGAAAGTTTCAATCAATCAAGGCTTTCCAAAATATTAGGATAAGCATGCTTTTTTACATGTAATGATGCTACGGCTAAAAATATAATAAAACTTCTGGAAGTTTCTTTAAAAAATATTTTCAGGTTAAGGCAATTCCTGGGCTCTAGAGGGTCTCAACTCAATGTCTGAGTATATAAAGTGAGTATAAAATAGGACAGAGGCATTTGCCAGGGTCACAAAGGATATTCTGAGCAAAGTACAAATGGAAGACATTCTCTAGATGCTCCATTTTTTTTTTGGACAGATGACATTTTGCTGATTTTATATCAAAGCCAATAACACCATTGAACTCTAAGATCACTCAAGGGCCAGCACTAAATTCAAGTAGAGTTAAGTAGATGAAGAGTACATACTAGAGTACTGGAGTTAGTTCAAAAGGCACTGCAGACCGGTAACCAAAACTGAATAGATGAAAAAGATGAGACATACTTGGGAAAATGCAGTGTTTTCAATTATTTCTAATGCAAAATTCAATCTTCTTAAACATTAATACTGTCTTGCTGATATAATATGAAAAAGAGAATCATAAAATCTGAGAATACAAATTTAAGATTGAACTAAAAGTCAAAGGAAAAAACACCTACTCACAATGGATATGGCTGTGAAATATCAAAAAAATTGATTTGCAGGTAGAAAAGTGCATCATCAAGGCTATGTCTTTGAGCAAGGACAGGAAGAATTCTTTTTTTTTTTAACTTTACCTTCCATCTTAAAATCAATACTATGTATTGGTTCCAAGGCAGAAGAGTAGTAAAGGCTAGGCAATGGAGGTTAAGTGACTTGCCTACAGTTGCACAGCTAGGAAGTGTCTGAGGCCAGACTTGAACCCAGGACCTCCCATCTCTAGACCTAACGCTTAATCCACTGAGCCACCTGGCTGCCCCCAACTAGAAGAGTTCTTGTCAGACATGCTAAAGAGATTCTTGCTCTTTTTTTGATTAGCCAAGAATGACTTCTGTGATTCTAGGCATCACTGAAAAAGTGGGTAGGGACCAATTGATTCTATGCTAAAAGTGGGCAATTAATAGTTTGACAGTCTTGAGTGCTACACTGGTATCAACAAGATATTAAAAGAACCAGAAGTGGATTGAGTAGACCCTTTATTGAGGATTATGGAAGTACATAGACAAAAATTGTGCAGGATGAAAAGACTTGGATAGATCTCATCCTGTATAGGTAAAAGGAATGCCATTAATAATGAGATCACTGATCTACTGAAGCATACCATAATGGAAAAACAACTCTCCTAGAATGTTTAAATGGGTCATATATTTACCTAAAACTAGCACAAGCTAATGGACAAAGAAAATGTTAAATTATGTTCCACCTATGGAAAGTTTTGAACCTTTTTTTTAGGAACTTCTCCATCAAAAATAAAGAAGTTTTAGTATTTAAAACAGTGATTCCCAAAGTGGGCGCCACCACCCCTGGTGGGTGCTGCAGCGATCCAGGGGGTGGCGATGGCCACAGGTGCATTTATCTTTCCTATTAATTGCTATTAAAATTAAAAAAAATTAATTTCCAGGGGGCTAAGTAATATTTTTTCTGGAAAGGGGGCAGTAGGCCAAAAAAGTTTGGGAACCACTGATTTAAAGGATAAATCTGTTATATGAACAGATAATTCTTCAAACATATCAGATAACTGTGGTCTTACTGCATTAGACAGTAGGGAGGCAGCATGATCCAATGAAGAGTATGCTGAATTTGGAATTGTAGGACATAAGATTAAATTCCAAAATGCCACTTACTTCCATTGTAATCCTGGGTACATCACTTCTTCTCTCTGGATATTAGTTTCCTCACTTGTAAAATGAGGGGAGGGAAGGGTAGTACTAGATAGCCTCTAAGTTCCTTCTCATCCTACATCTATGATCCTAGAATCCTGTAATCACATAGCATGATAGACATCTGAAAGCAACCATAAAGATAAATACTATATATATTTGAGATATTTTATTCAGTTAATAAAGATATTTTCTCAACATAAAATAGAAAGCCATTTAATTCTTTTTATAAATCACTTTTAAGCAAAATTAAATGAACTGATTATTAAAATACAAATAAAGGAATTACAATATTTAATTACACATTCACACATATAAATTAATGGATTTTAAAGTCAACTATAACTAACATAAACTAACAAAAATTATGACAAGAAAATACCATATTAAAAGCACAAAGTTTCTAGACCTACAAAAAGCTGTTCAATGCCATTAAGTTTAGGCAAAGATATCCAGAAGGAAAAACACACAAGCCCATATATCTCAAAAAGTAGACATTGTTTCCTCCAAGAAAGCCTGAATAGATTACATTCTGTTTTTGTTTTAAAATGGAAAAACAAACTATAATTTTTAATGGGAAAACTCCCAAATCTTAAATTGATTTAAAAATTAACATGTATGTTTAAACAAAAAGTCACAAAAAATTTAATGAAAAATAATAAAAACAGGGGGTTTAAATATCCACAATGCGGGGGGGGGGGCTTTTAAAATACATTCCACAACAATGAAAGTTATAGCTACAGGAAAAACTTCAGCTCATAACTTGATTATTTTATATCTCAAAAGATTTTCTGTAATAGTTATTCAAAAACTAACTTGAAGCCTCTGAAATCTAAAGAATCTCTTCATTTAACTTAGTAGCTGCCATTCTATCCTGCTGATATGGTAAATATGATAAGGAAGTTATAGATATAATTGGGTTTCAAGTTGAGCAAGTGACTTTTAAAAGTGAAAATGTCATCCTACCAAAGCTCAAAAATGGGGCACTATCTAAAACAGCCATAGTATAAGAAAATATGAGATCACGAGTAGCTTGGCAGGGGAAAAAAAAAGGTAGAACTTTAAAAAAAAAAGTTTAAAAAATATACTTTTAAAAATCTAGATTGATATTTTAAGTATTTACAAAGAGTTTCTAACTTTATAATAACCAGTACTGGATAAGGATTTTATTTACAACCATTAGATATTTGGATTCATAGTCTATAATAAATTAAATTACTTTCATTGTCATTTTTCTTCCGTTAGCCCGAAACAGATGTAATGGTCATGGCCAATCCTGGACTTGTTCTTTGTAATTTTCCTTTATATCTTTAGTACTGTCACTTCTGATATAGTAAATTTTCCACTATGTAGGACTCTTGATCAGAAGGCTCCATTAGTTGGAAAATTATATTGTCTTGGTTGTCTGTAGTTGCAGAAATACAACACAGAAAGGGGAAACCTCTCTAGTATGGCTATCATAAAAGCTAAAACAATTGAGATATTCTCCTTTGAAGCTAGACCACTGGACAGCTTCATGAAGGTAACAATAGTTCTACTTATGGAACAGAAAATATGTATATATTAGGGGGTTGGAACTAGTTCTCATTTGAAACTGAAAAGGCAAGACTAAGCAAATTTGTAAGGGAGGATTTTAAACACTTCATATAATACATTATAAAATATTTATTCATTTCTGTTATTTATTTGTCAGACTTTCTCTTAAAAATATCATTTTGTATCAAATAATCTTTCACAGATGTGATATTCTAAATGCTTTAACTATCAAGTCCTTCCATGATGAAACTTCTAGATCAAAGACAGAGCAAATTATTTTCAAAAGTTTTAGTACTGAGGATTCTGCTAGATAGATTTTCTTGCCTTTTTGCCCTTTAAAAGCAAATCTTTAAAATCTGAAAGTGCCAAAAAAAAATTACTCATGTTTCATTCTCCTTTTTAATTCATTTCACATCAATTTCTGCAGCTCTTTTTTAGCAGTTTGCACTGATCCATGCACTAAGTGCCATCTTGTGGTATAAATCTAGTAGCTGCAAGCTAATATGAATTCATTAATTTTTTAGGTTCATTTTTGCCATTCTGCTCTCTGATATAGCTTGCTAAGCATTGAGATAAAAATTAAGAACTGACTAATTTTTAATTTCTACACTGATACATATAGGAGCTATATATTTTTTAAAAAACAATCACACAGAATATCCTAGGAAGCTAAGTGACAGTGTAAATATATAACACTGGAGTTGGGGTTAGAAACAGCTGAATTCAAAACCTGCTTCAGGCATCTATTGCACCACCCTGGGTTTCATCACCTGTAAAATGGGAATAATATATTGCACTTATCACACAGGGTTACTGTAAGGACCAAATAAGATAACATGTAAAGTGCTTTGCAAACCTTGAAGTACTATGTAAATGCTAGACATTATTTGGTTAATAAGAATATTCATCATGAAAAACAGTGTAACAGAACATATCCTAACTCTTTTAATAGACATGTTTATAAATGCATATATTCATGTATATACATACATATACATGCCTATACCTATCTACATCTATAAAATCTATAATAGCTGAAATACCATGGAAAGCCTTTCTCTCTCTCTCTAACAATGAACAATTAAATAACATGCACATTAATATTCAGATGTCTTAAAAAGGGAAAAAACTATATCGTATTAGTCCATACCATTGAACTGTTTTTGTCCCCTAAAAGAATAGATATTCTACTCTGATAAGATTTCTCCTCATCATATTCTCAGTGCTCTCTTTGAATAATTTAAATCCATATACTTGTTGAATATTTTTCTTGTTTAATCTCCTTGTTGATGACATATGTAAATGACAGAATTCTTTTGAAATATCTTCTTACCCATCAGTTGTACTCTTCTCATGCCAGTCTTCCTACACACAGATTCCTTTTGCTAAGCACATTATATATGTACATATATAATATATATATTACATTCAATTCTCCATTCCTTTAGCATAAGAATTAATCTCCATCCACCACAGTCATAAAGATCTAGGTTTAGGCCACTCACACACTTTGAAAAGAATTATTCTGCATAAATAAATAGTGTTTGCTTGTTAGTGAGAAAACTTTTTTGAACAAGATTTCCCAAAATACTTATAAAAGAATATTTTCAAAGATTCATTTTTATTGCTACTTTGAATCTATCAACTCAATGTTGTTCATCTATAACATCATCATATTAAACCCGTGAATTTAGGTTTGATTTTCTAATTTAAACTAAAAGATTTTATAGTATGAATCCAGGGCAAATGATCAGAATGCTAAACCATTTAAAAAGACATTTTTTTGAATAGTCTTCTTTATGTTACTATGGTTATAATGGTCAAGAATTATATAAATGGAAAAATTTTTTGCATTAAATGTACAGTTTCAACGAAACAGGATTTTTTAAATAAATGGAAAAGGATATAAATGGCTAAGAGATTAAAAAAAAAGTTTTCTGGCATTCAAATTCATATTAAATTGAAGCCTAATCAATAGAAAAATTTGAAACTCATCACTGTACTTTAGTGATACTCCAGACTACAGAAATCTGTCACAGGCAAAAAATAAAATGGCAATTAATTTGATTACAGTACTTTAATTTTTTTAAGAAAACTTATTAAAAATACAGATCGTTATCTTACATTCTTTACAGATAGATCATCACCTACCTTTCTAAAAATAGTGGAAGTAAACACAATTGTAGAAAATGTTTGTTAATTAGGTCTTTGAATTGCACAACAGTATGTATTGAACAACACTGACACATTTGGACTTTCTGCTTCTTTGAAATCAGATGATAAGGAACATAGGAAGATGGCTCCAAAATGGAGAGAAATACTGGGCCCCAGGCTGATATTGATCAAATAAAGTAAAAAAAGTCTGCCAATTTTGGCACAACTTCTTTAGACATGAAAGCACAAATCACAAAGTTAAATTTAACCAACTACATTAGATATCCCAAAAGGAAAAAAAAATCAGTTTTGTAAAACACTTTCCCCTCTTTTTATAAGTTTCTTTATTTTCTCTCGAGGAACAATGTTATTCCACAGCTTTCAATAGTGGAGTAGGCAAATCTTTTTCTTTACACTCACTATTAATGTGTGGATCGATACAGCCATATGCACTTTTCCTTCTGAATGTCAAGTAGAGTCACTGCAATATGGCATAATAACAACAGAAATTAGCAGTATGAAACAGAAAACCATGGCTGATTCACAGAGTTTGTTCTCTTGAGGTCAATAAATACATTTAACATTGTCAAGCATTCAAAAGATAAAATCAATTATATAGCATAAATTCGAGTTCAGTTTTTAACCTTGCTTTCCAGAGGGTGAAGAACCTTCATGTGTCAAAAATCTCTAAAGGTCAGATTCCTATAAAAGAAAAAATACCAATTAAAAAAATGTTAAACTCAAATATGTTTTTTTACCATGTATTAAAAAATGTATTCCAGGATTAGTATGTGCAAGATTTTAAAGTTTTACAACTTCTTAGAACTCAAGGAGAAACTAATCCACAATCTTATTGCTAGTCAAATTCTTGAGGAAAATGTAGAAGGTTACTAGCTAAAATGAGGTTTGAGATTTAAATGATAATATTGAATTCTTCCTTCATTAACATAAATACATAATGGATACTTTTTAACCAAACTGTAAAGTTTTTCCACTTGTTTATTAAATTTGCATAAACTCTACTGTTTCTAACCCACCTCTTGCCACTTTTATTGCTTCCTGAGGTAAACCACATTACAAAACCCAAAGAATTGTATATCCAGCTAGTGAAAGATATTCAAAGTTTGTATGAATAAAGTCCCATGAAAACCTAACTTAAAGGGAATAATGTAAAGTTCTAATATTCCTGAGGTCGGCTCTGGGCACATACTTATTTTTTGTAATTTTTTTTGATAAATGTATAACATATGTCTGATTGTAATGTGGTTTATTTTCTAAATGTGTTCATTGAACATGTATTCTTCTAAAACTTTTCACTTTTAAGCTAACAAATTTTCAACAATTTAAAAATGTAAGGTCTGTCCTGGATTAGAATAAAATAGTTTAAGCTTTAAATATATACACATATATTATGTATATACATAAATTTGTCTTTATGACTGCATTTATTCCCTGATTAGCTCAAGATGTTTGTTTACAAATGAAAAATTCCCCATAATTTGATTTGATTTACTATTAAGGAACACAACTAAGAATCAAATTAAAATTCTAGGTTATGACTAGTAAATTATCACTAGAAAAATAAAAAATAAAAACCTGAAGTAGGCACTAAATTCCTAATAACAGTTTCCTCCCTTATAATGTTAAGGAATTGAACTAGGTGATATCGAAATCCCTTACAATTCTAATCTGATTGATCTTATGACACATAGAAGGAGCAGGTGCTGAGGCCATTGGGCAGTAGAAACTTGCTTGTGTACTAGTTTAAAAATTTGCTTATTTTTATTGAAATATGATATAATCTGGCACAAATATGAACTTTTTTTCATATTAAACTATGTTAATGCAACATTTTTTAACTTATCTTTTCAGTTGCTCCAGAGCTCTGTCAACTTAGAAATGTTAGTCTAGTACAAAAAAAAAAATTTTCAGGAGCATAGTCATGGCTGGAACAACTTCTAGATATCTGTTAGGCTTTGAAAGGAAGGAGGAAAGTCTGCAACATGGATTTGCAGTTAAAAACAGGAAAAAGAACTTTTCTACAGAAAATGTATGAAAGGAAGTGTTTTCTAGTTTAGCATATCTAAGTCATTGTTATAAAAATAACTATGGAATTAAGGTAAAAAGGAGAAATAATGGTAAACCATCATTCGGTTAATCTGTGGCTTTTCAATGGGCCTAAAAATGTTACAAAGTAATGATTTAGATATAGAATATCTGCTTATTATTTTCAATCAATTAATTTACATGCAAATCAAATAACTGGTCATTTTTGGTATGAATTCTTCTTAGAAATCCATTCTGCATATGGTTCCTGTTCTCAAAAATGTCTGAAAAGTATTTTCCCGTGAATATTTATTCTATTATATGACCAGAGTGATAAGTGCATGCATCCATATTCAATGACATTGAAATAATTAGATTGCAATTTGTAATCTGAGTACATTAACAAAGGAGTAACATATACATAAAAATAAATTTAAATATATATACATATCCACATATATCAATCAGTGCTTTAATAAGAATAAAAAACATTTATGGCAAAATTAGATAGATACCACAAAGTATTTTATTCACTTTGATATCTTGAGACATACAATGCAATTATCTGTACATTTTTGGTTTCTACATAAATATAGTCCTGCAGTCATGACATAATTTTAAAAATCATTAGCAATGATAGGCACTGTTTCTTGGGTTTCCTACCTCCCCCAAATGTTCAGTGTACATCTCCATGTGTTTTTCCACAAGAATGGATCCTTGAACCACTTACTCTTCCAATGATCTGTCTAGGCCTCGATCAGGGGATCGATGAAGGGCACGGTCAGGTGAATGACACCTAGGAGTTGGTTTTATCGTAGAGCTCAAGTGGTAATAATTGGTAGAAGAATAATTCTGGCGGCGAAGTTCTTGTACAGCCCGCTCTCTAAGAGATAATTATGATACTTTAATATTTTACATACAATGGGATTACTAAAACCATGATAAGTTGTAACTCAGATCATAGCTTAAGATTTACTCATCTTGAATTTCTCTAAATTCATTGTTTCTATCAAAACAAATACTTTCAAGGATGAACAATGAATGCATGCCTGTCAGTTTACCTTTCAAAGCGCTCTGTTCCTAGCTGTCTTTTTGTAATATCTAGATCAGCTTCCAGTTGTGTTACTACATTTCTGAACTGGGCAACGTCTCGACTTTGGATGGCCCTATGGGAAAAAGTTAAAGGGAACATAACTGAGATGAAAATATTGCTAATTCCTGTTAATACAGTAAATATATGGCTAATAATCTCCCAATTATATCCTGATTAAAATGAATCATTCTCCTTGCATGTGCATGTTTTATATAGTAAGGTGTGTGGGGCAATACATATACGTATATATGTATATTTTAAAATACTGACTATATGACATGGCAAAATGGTCTGGCTCAGAGATATGGAATCCAATTCTAGCTCTACTAGTGATAATTCTTTTATGCTTCAAGTTCTTCATTAGGAAAATGTAGATAATATCACTTGTACTATCTACCTCAAGTAATAGCTACAAATATCATATTGAACATAAAACCATTATATAAATACATAAAGATTTATACCTATCCATCCCTCTATCTATCTATCTATCTATCTATCTATCTATCTATCTATCTATCTATCTATCTATCTATCTATCTATCTATCTAATCTATCTGCTATAAAACTAAAAAAGGCCTCTGTAGTCCTATGGCCAGGGCTTCACATTTTAGGAGTAGAACACAGATGCCAGTACAAACTAGCAGGCAGGCAGCTGGCACAGCAGATAGAGCACTGGCCTTGGAGTGAGGAAGACTTAAGTTCTAATCTCAGACACTTATTAGTTCTGTGAGCTTGGGCAAGTCACTTAACCTATATCTGTATCAACTTCCTTATCTGGAAAATGAGCACAACAGCATCTACCTCCCAGGGTTGTTGCAGGAATAAAATGAAACAATATCTGTAAAGTTTAGCATACTCCCTGGCACATAAGTGCTCAACAAATGCTTATTAAAAAACAAACTATAATCCATCATACCCTCTATACCTTCAATTATGTAACACAAACTGCTGACACCTTAACCTCTTAGGTAAGTAAAAATTTATCTTTAGTTATTCTATCAATAATATGCAAGTGCTTGTCAAAATAGAAAGACAGCTAAAATTGGGAGTATTTCTATGTTCCCACTGTGGGAGATCCTTATCTGTTAGTGGTCATTTGTCAACTGACAATGAAGGCATCAAAATAAGAAAATGAACTAAGATGAATGACTTAAGTCATAGTTGCCAAGTCCTCTGAGTATTGAAATAGTCTGAAAGCAGTCACTAAAATGAATACTGTCACTGACCCAATGCTAAATGCTCCCAAAGCCACATAGCTAATTCTGAATTCCATATTTCCATTCATACCTAAAGCTGCTGTAACATGAACTGAGAACAGTGGATCAGAACTGAGGCTGAATAAAGAATCTGACTGTGGGCCAAGTAAGTAGAGTATTATGAAAAGTGGTCCTATGTAGATAAAACATCTTTGGCATAGTCACAATTTGGAGACTAGCAGCCTTCACATACTGTGAGTACTAAAATTCTTCTGGCTGCCCAAAGAAATAATACAAATGCTTCTATGAATACAAATGGGAAGCCAAAATGGCAGAGGTGGATCCATATATAAACATTCTTCAGATCTGAATATGCTTAATTGTTTCTAATGACTTCTAGTGAGTTGTATGAATTCACATGGAAAATGGTTATGGTCAGACAGAGTACTGTTGGAAGTAATAAATATGGTTAAAAAACAAAATTAAGTATAGAGAAGCAATTTGGAAAGATTTCTGCCTCCCCCTCAAAAAAGTCAGTAGTCCTATGATCAGTACCTAACTCTAATCTCCTACATACTTGTATGCCCTCTGGCAAGGCACTGAAATTATGTGTCCCTTAGTTTCTCCATCTATAAAATGAAGGAGCTCGCCTAATTTAGCCTGATGATCCCTTCTATTGTCATTTTAATACTATGATTGCATAATTTTTCAAGAATTTAGATAATCAGAAAAGGTAGTTATGTTAACATATTCCTGGCTGACTCACATTTTATTTTCAGCCAAACAAAGGTGCTCTTTTAGAAGCTGAATTTCAGACTCCTTTTCTTGAAGTGCTACTTGAGACTGGTATTCTTTGTCTCGATTGGCCACCAGCAAAGCTTCTAGATTCTGCATGGAGATTCTATCATTCGCCATCTGATTCCTAAGAAGCTCTATTTCATTTCGAGCAGAATCTAACTCATTCTCCACCTGTGCGATAATGGGAAGATATTTAAACTTACTCCCAACCATTTATTCAAGTGATAGGCTATCTGGGCACACTTTTAGCATCATGTGTACACTCACCACTGCTTCTTGTTCCTCTATTTCAACATATGGCCTACTTCTCCCCTTCTATATTTGCAGGGCACATCAGACTCTATAGAACTGAAGAATGGAAAAAAATCCCCTCACCATTCCCCTCCCCAATTTTCTGATCAAACCAGAAAATTACTCATTTTAAAGACAGAATCACTGACCAGAACCTGGAAATCTATTCCCATTTCCAATTTTGACCTTCTCCTGTAATTTTAAATTTATTATTATTATATTGTTATTACTATTATTATAACTCTATAAAACTGAAGAAATTCTACTATAGTAAAATAATTTGAGGAGAGTGTACATGTCCCTATGGACTTTAGTAATTCATTCTTTGACAAGTGACAATTGAAATTAATTTCATATTTCCCAAATGCGATATATATTTATGATTGGTTTCCCCCTATGTGTTTTTTTGTCAGTGATTTGATTGGTGACCAAAACATGGCACACTGTTTCCTTAAAAAACGGAGGCCTCCTCTACTGCAGTTAGGTTCTAAAATTTATCACAAACTAAGATGTACACTATGTTATAAAAATCCACTGCTATCAAAATTATAAAGTAAGAGATTCTTGAAAACTTTTCTAATACAATTTCTAAGCAAACTGTTTGTTACATAATAGCTTTCCTTAATTAGGAATTAAGGGGCTTTAAAATTATCTTCTTAGTACTCCTATAAAGTAGATAAAAGGCAGATTTAGTATATTTATTTTAAATAAAGCAAATGAGACTACGAAGGAATCAGAAATCCCTGATTATACTAATGTTAAATCATTTGAATAGGCCTGCTTGACTTATATACCACTATGGTTTCTTCTTTTGTACTTAGATGATAAAATCGTAGCTAGAGAGATACTCATCTTTTTCCTATCACCCTAGGATCTTTAAAGTTTTGGTTTTTTTAAGTATTTAACTGAATGTTAAAATAATGCTAGTAAATTTAAATGTATGAGAACACAATTTAATGCATAATATAAATGATTTGTCTTTATATTGGGGAGAGAAGTAACTAAAATACAACTATAATACTTTAAGTGGGGGGTTGATTTTTTGGCATATATTTAGTCCCCAAGAGATGAAAAATCAGCATTCTGTAATTCCATACAAATTCCAAGTAAAAATTAGCAAAGGACTCACAAAGCCATTACTCATGTGTTAACTAGATATTTCAGCTCATGTGGGGACATAGCTCTTTCTGTATTTAGTCAGATACCTAAATGTCCCAGCTAACAACTAAACTTAGATTAAAGAACTGATGATAGGGAACAGCTATTAACACATTCATTAGCTAGAATTGAATGTTCTAAGAAAACAAGCCTTTAATATCTTTTTTTAAAAGATGCTGGGCCTCTCTGAGAACTGGTATTCCATAAAAACATATATTTAAAGTCTTCCCTTACCAGGAAAAAACAAACAAGAAATCCTCATTTATTTAAGAAACTCAAGCATGTATGATTACTTCTTACTAAAAGGCAATACTGACTAAAACTAGAGACCCAAATTCAAATAAATGCTTTTAAGCCAAATGCAAACATGATCCTAAGTGATTTACTAATAGCTGTTCCCTGTTTACAGACATTAGCCCAGATTTATGAAAAATTTCATTTCTTCATCACACAGCAAAGGAATTTATTTAATTTTTAAAGAAAATTATTTTCATTCATTTAAAAATAAATTATAATTCCATCATGATAATATGTAAGCATAATTATATACTAACCATAGAAACTTAAAGATTCTTTCCTTGTTAATATATCATATGTTCTCCTAAATTCCTCTGAATGAAAATAAATTCAAATGATAAATTTAGAATAAGATTTCACTTGAAATCGTAATGAAGAGCTGAAAAGTTCTTGAACTGTTTGGGAAACAGCAGAGAGAACTTAAAAATACAGTTCTATGGTTAAAAGGCATCTCTCTCTTAACGTTTGGATGCAAAACCATGACCCTTTATAAAATGAATTTTAATTTTCCTAAGGATGACTGGAGCACCCTTGGACTCTTCACAGAATATATGCAATATAAACAAATACTGTTTTAATGTCTGTCTTAAATACCATATCTATTTCTTGGTCTTTGGCAATAAGCTGTCGACTGAGCAGTTCTTTGCTAGAGTCCAGTTTAATACAGAGTTCCCGTGTAGAAGACAAATCTGCAAGGGCAGAGACTTTTTCAAACTGAACCTTCTGAAGTTCCTCTTCCATCTTTAAAAGGGATTTGTGCAATGTGGAAATCTGAGACTTGTACAACCTTTCTGCATTTAAGTGCTGGCAGGACAAGATGACTAAGTTAGTCACAGAGAAATAACAATTTGAGCCAAAAAATAAAGAAAAAAGATGAAAAAAAGGAAAGGAAAAGAGAGGAGGGAGGGAGGGAAGGAAGTAGGGAGAGAGAGAGGAAGAGAGATACAAAGAAAGAGAGAGGAAGAAAAAGGAGGAGGAGGAGAAGAAGGAGAAGAAGAAGGAAGAGGAGGAGAAGGAGAAAGAAGAGGAGAAGGAGGAAGAAGAAGAGGAGAAGGAAGAGAAGAAATATAGCATAGAAAAGCAAATGACATTTAGGAAATGAAATACAGCAATTTTTTTACCAATATTATAACATCCCAAGAAAAGATAAACCAGAATCTTGAAGATTTTTATAGAAACCCTAGGGTCAGGGTCCGAGTTGTTCTTTCTTGAAGTCTTGAAATAAAAACCAGCACTTTTAAAAGCTTTGAATTCTAAAGTTGACTCATACAAACACAAAATCTAGTTTTAGATGCTTGATCATATTGGCTGCTCTGTTAGAGATGCAATCTGGTGTTTGTGGCATAATCATTACTATTTTTTAAATTTTGCCTTCTCATATCCATAACACCCAATTCTTAATGTCAGTCATAGTGATGCCAATCTGATAACCATAAAATAGAGGTTGATACCTCTCTAATGCTTGCTATCAGAATCTAGAAATCAAGGCCCTGGGTAGATATAAATTAAGCCCATCAATTGTTGTTATGTTTGATAGCTTGTTAAAAACTTCAGTTTAATGTTAATAATAAAGGTCAAGGGCTTTTGCATGCTTAAGAATGCTGAGGAACCATACTTATTTTAGTTTTTTCAGAAATTTTTTTTTTACAAAGACTAAGAGTAATACTGAGGATGAAATTAAACAATGGAGGTGAAAGTATGAAGCTCAATATAAATCTAAAGTACTGTTATCCTAACAACAGTATCTGGGAAAAGTTCTCTAGCCATAATTTAATTTCTGTCCTCATGAGAAAAATGAAAGGATGAGTGTGGTGGCTTAAGAGTTTGGAAGCTTTGCAGAACACTATTTAGGGATAATTCAAGATAAACTGCCAACACATGTTTCTAGCTTACTTGCTCAACTTCTCTGTTGAGTGAGTCCACTTTTTCTTTTAGTCTGTTATTCTCTGACTCTGCACTTAAAAGTTCCAGTTTGAGTGTGTTGTTCTCTGTTTCTGCTTGGTGGGCCTTGGATTCCCAGCTTTCAGCCTGTTCAACAGCCTTTCGAAGGTCCTCCATAAGTTGTCGGTTCTCAGCCTCCTAAAATAAATCATACTGGATTTTATTTGAAAGAATTTGAAATAATAGTTGAAGTTTAAGTCAGATAATTAACATGATGTGTCAGGGCTTTGCTGAGGAAAAGAGACCAGAGTTCAATAATTAGTGTTACTTATAGTATAAGCATAGATGTAAATACCATCTAGGCAACTGTATATTCCCTGGAGTATTAGGAACATCAAACATGCTGCTGGTAAATTAATTTCAATTAAAGGATAAAGTGCTATCTGTATTATTCTTGCTCCTTCTTCCAGATACACTCACTTAAGGTGGATCATCTGTTCCCACCCATGGCCTAGAGGGCCATGCCTTGGGAATGGTGTCTATCCTTGCAAGGAGACATCAAAGAGGTTTCCTGGCTGAGGCAGAAATCACTTGGAATTAAAGGTATTATTGACAGGGTAATTCTGGAACAACTACCTTCCCTCTATTTTGCTATGATCTTGAGGTATTAAGTACTAAATCATACTAACAGTACTAAAGCTAGAAGACTGAGTCCAACTTCATTTGACAGATGAAAAAACTGAGGCCCAGGAAAGTGAAAAACTTGCCCAAAGTCACACAAGTAGCAATTATTAGAATTACAAAGTGGAAAAGAAGATACAATCGAAGGCATATATGGCTGTAAAAGGAGGCTGGCTAGTCATCTGGTGAGGGTGAAGGCTAACAGATGACCTCCCTTCCAACAGGGGCAGTATCTATAAATTATTATAAGTATCTATATTATCTATAAATTATTATAAGACTCAGAGAAAGGACTCAGGCAGAATGTTTTGCTCTTCAATAGAGGATTTACAGAAAGAGAAGATCCCAACAGATCTTCTCAACAGGTGGGTTGTGCTCTTCATTAGTAGTCATCCAGACAAAAACATGCATGGATCCATTAAAATATCGAATAATATAATGCAGTTTAGTTATGACCTCTTGCCATGGTTCTTATCCATTGCCTTGTCTTGACCTGGTTTTCTATCTACATGTGCTTTATGATTCCTAATCTTAACTGCCTCTGAGTAAGTCAGAAGATTAGGAATCATAAAGCACATGGAGATAGAAAATCAGGTGGGTAAAAACAGTTCTGTTAATTGTTTTGAGAAGGGCATCTGTTACATCAACTAAGGTCAACTTGTCATAAATGGTATCTGTCAAGCTCTTTTTGAACTGGTCCAATAATGCTGCTCAATCCAAATCTAGTTCTGGCTTTAGACCTAGAAAAAGTACCATTTTATATCCTGTGTAGAACTTCCTAATCCTAAATGATTAATTGGTACAATAACCAGACTTCTTGCAAGGGTGGCTCATTGGTACTCTATTTCAAGAAACACATCAGAAGAAAAGAGGTCCCAACTGAATCATATAAGTCCTAAGTATATAGGCTCTTTAGTAGACAAAATAGGGGAAGAAATCCGCCATACACCTAGACTTAGCCAATGAATTGTTAAGAGGAAAAATATAGGCTGATTAGTCTATTCTATTCACTTACAGAATTTGCAGATCTCATATTAAGGATATTACATAGTTCAACAAGGAAGTGTTTCCTCCAGTATTTTTTCTATTCCAAGTCCAGCGTTCTTTCCATTATATGACAAGTTCATTCAACAAATTCCTAAGCATCATCCCAGGTTCAAAATCCATCTAGTGATGAAGAACACATTACTTCACAAATCAACACATTCTGCTTTGCCCTAGATGGTGGTCACTTGAGGGTTACCATCCCAGAAGTAGATACAATGGTTGTAAACATCTATCCATTATGAGGAGGAGGGAACCAAGAATCAGCTAAAAGGAGATGATAAGCCCCAGAAAAGACTGGAAGAACTAGAAGAACACATCAAAAAAATCAAACCAAAGTATTCATAAAAAGTCAATGTTTCCTTGGAGCACTAAAATAAACAGAAGCCAGAAAAGAGGCTGAGAAAAAAGGAGACAAGGATAAACTAGCAGTTTTTTTGCACATATCTCACACTCTTGCTTTATAGGTCAAGAAAAAATATTTTTTAAAATTTGGTACCTGTTAAAGCTTAAGAACAAAGAAGGTGAGTGTTGAAATATGGGATCAATAATAGACTTGAAAACTTGATGGTCTCAAGTCTAACTCTTTGTATTGTATTTTTTTAATGACAGGTTGGCACATGGAGGTCACAATAGAAATGTGAATCCATAGACACAACAATGTATATAACACATTGGGCTGTAACTATTGGTATTGTAGTCCTGTTCTTCTTCCCAGTTATTTTCTATTAATTATTAGAAATATCTTCTACCACTACTATTCTTCCTGTCATACCAATTGCTCAAAATATCTTTCTTATAATTTTATATAGGGATTTTTTAATTCTCTTCCTTCCATTTTCAGCTTAAATTCCTTCTACCATTTACTAGCCCTGTATCTTGATCATATAAGTACATCTTCAGGCAAATATACTCCATTCCTTGCCAAGATCCCTTCAGTTGCTTTCCTTAAACTACAGTCCAGAAAACCCAACCTTGTTAGGTAACATATTTATTCAACCACTAACATTTTTCATGTGGTTGTTCCTTCCCCAACCCCTGAAACATCAAAAAGAAAGTGTGACGAAGAATCCCCAAATTCCTTCAGTTTCCTGACCAGGATTCCATAGTCCCTTCAAATTAATTTCAAATTTCTTCTGGAACATTAATTGCTAAAGCTGGATAATGGTCAGCAAGTATGAAAGGCTCAACAGAATCTCCCATCATATCCCAGATACACATACATATATCCCAGATACACATTCCAGGAAGACAGAAACCCTTCAAATGGTTATATCAGGTCTATATAGCTTCTCATCTAAACTCTCATGAAGAGGTCGTTAATCATAATATTCTTTTTTTCTTGTGATCATTAGCCAGTTTCTTCTTAGGTACTGATATCACTCTGTGATGTGAAATGCTTATTCCTAAGGGAGTTCCAATCTACACTTAATGAAAAGAGCCTCATACCTCATATATGTCTAGAGGGTTTAAAGTTTCATTTTCTCTTTCTTCCATGTCTTGTACCCACCAATCATGTAACACTGATTTTTGACTCTCTGCTCTTACCTCCTAGCCCCAGGCTCTTCAGAATCGTTTTATTTCTTCCTAATAGCACTAGTTAGTTCCTTTCTTGGATCTTTTCTTTGATCCTATTTAGAGGTTCTTCATTCTATCCAACAGAGTTCATTCCATACGTTCTGTAGAGAGAAGACCAACCTGTACTTGGTCATCTATCTATCTATCCATCTATCTATCTATTTAGACCTATATATCATGGGAAACCATCCTGCTTTCAAGCAAGAACATAAACACTTCAAACTCTACAGATTATTCAAACAGTTTTCTTGGTCTCCAAACTTTTGGTAATGAAAAGATTAAAGGTTAAATTTATTGTTTAAGTAGTTTAAATAAGTTTAATTATTGTTTAAATCAGATGGTCTCTTACTAAAACTACTTATCTGCCAAGCTACCATTAGTTCATTGTAGTCGGGCTCCAGTTGTGTGGTTGCTCCCAGGACGTGGCTTTTCAACCAACTTGACATATTATGCTATTTGGTCCTTATTTGTTCTTACTTTGCTTTGAATTTTGGCACCTGTGTAATTCTCTGGTTTTAGCTCCTTGTTAGATTATCTTGGTTTAATCTCTAGCAATTTCACAATTGTCAAATTACCCTTAGTGTAGCAGGCAGCTACAAAGTGATGTACTTAGAGTCAGTATGATTTCAAATTCGGCCTTATATATTTATTTGATAGCTATGTGACCTTGGGCAAGTCACTTAATATCATCCTGTTTCCTCATCTGTAAAATTGGATAATAATAGTACCTACTCCTCAGTGTTGTCATTATTTGAAATAATTAATGTATGCATATAAAATGCTTTGCAAACCTTAAAAGTGCTATGTGTTAGCTATTATTCTTTTCTTGACATCTAGTTTCTTAGCATTCTAAATATTCTGTTCACAATTCTTCTCAACTCTTCTAGTTCTAGTTTAGCCCCATGTTTTCATGACATCCACAGTCCTAGGACTTTTCCCAACTTTTGCCTGGAAGCCAAGAATTATATGGCATAATAAGGCAAGTCTATCAGATGTGAAATATAGAAGTAGTATTGAAAATACTTAAAACTCTGTAATGAAGAGATTGAAATTGAATCCGTATCTTAGAACAGGAGTGTGTATATGTGCATGAACAGATACCCACATACCTCTTAGAAGAAGTATGTGTGATGAAATATAACTTTATCCCAGGGGACTAACTTGGGGAACTTTAATATAAAGATATCTTTTTGAAGTCTTGCCTCAAGAGTAACAAAAGCACGTGTTAAATGTTTTCTGTTTATAATTTTACAATGCTTAAGAAGTCTCATGACTAATTAGAAAGATTTAGCTAGATAGCATATGAACAGGGAATTCTATTACAAGATATAGCCTTTAAAATATTGGTTATAGTTAATATTTGAAAATTTATCTCATGATTTCATTGTTCTATTTTTACTGAGATTATGTAGAACATAAAACAAGGCCATTCTCTGAAAAGGTAAAAGCAAAGAGCCTCTACCTTAAAATAACAATAGAAATTATATATCTGCTCTCTGACAGACCTAATGTGAAAACTTGGACCTCAGAAGCATGTATTGTATTCAAATGGCTAGTCTACAGTATACCCTGTAAAAGTTCAACTAAACAAATATAGACATAACTAAAATATTTTTCAGGGGTGAAAATCTAATTCAAAACCCACAGGGTGGAATTATTACACTGACTATCATCTATTCTGGTTTCTTCTTCATTTTTCCCAGAGCCACTAATGCTAACATCATCAGAAGAGGGCCATAGGTAAGAGAGGGAATATCCAAAGTTTGGAGTAGTTTTCTTTTCTTTCTTTTTTATAAAAATCCTTATTTTCTGCCTTAGTAACAACTCTAGGACAGATGAGCAAAAGCTAAGCAAACTAGGTTAAGTGATTTGCCCAGGACCACACAGTTAGGAAGTGTCTGAGGCCACATTTGAACCCAGGCCCTATCATCTCCAGGCCTGACTTTCTGCCCATTATGCCACCTAGCTATCCCTGGGGTATTTTTCTTAACCTTAGACTCCTTTCTAAAGAAATAGACTATTATATGTTTTGTTACTGCAAAAATTACTAGATTATTAGTATGATTATTCCATTTACATATTTAAAAAACATAATAATGTCTAGTATTTATTTTGTATATAAATTTGATAATTATATAATGAATGTAATTGTATTTTAAAATTTTATTATTGTAAATACCAACTATTTACAATAATTGACAGTGACTTAAAATACTTTTTCTTCCAAGAGTTTTCATAATTTATCAACAGACCCTTAAAAACACAAGTCAAAAGACTAAATCTAATGATGAAATCTTGGATAACTACAGTTATTTAGTGATGATATTTATGAGAAAAATCTTTAGATGCCCCTCAAAACATGACATAAATTGTAATTCCTTTTCCTGTAACTGGGAACCCTATTATGAGTACTGTGGATAAAGCAGGAGAGTCAAAGTGGAGAAGACTTGGGTTTGAATTGAACTTCAGGCACTGATTAGCTGTGTAACTTTGGGCAAATCATTTATCAGCCTTGGTTTTTTAATACGTAAAATAGGAATACTTAAAGCGCTTACCTTGCAGGGTTGTTGTATCAAATGAGAGATTATGTGCAAATTGCTTTATGAATCTTAAAGAGCCATAAATCTGTTGGCTAATATAAGTATTATGGGCAGAGAGCATGTCATTTGTATTTCTCTCATAATACTTAGTACTATGATAAGCACATAGTAAGAGCCCCCAAAGTAATTCTTGACTAATACTAAGAATTCGGTAAACAAGGTAAACAAAAGAAATTTCTAAAAAAAAAAGTATTGTTATTGTGGGATGTATGTAGCTACATCAATCTAGTAAATACATTTTTCATGCTTTGGGGAATGAGTTCTCCCAGTGGATATGTACCTACACCCACTGCCCTTGTTCAAATCTGTCCATTCCAGAAATGTTCAGGTTGCTCTTATTTACCTGGAATAGACAGGTGTGACACACAAGTCCTAATGAATATAACCACAGTCAAACAGCCATTAAAAGGGAAGAAAAAAAAGGCAGAGAGGATCCCTGTCCCCTCCTTGTCTCCCAAACAGAAATCCACAAACAGAATGATCCGTTTCTAATTTGCTGTCATAGACAATTAGGGACTTTTCTTATTTGTAGAAACAGTTTTGGAACTAAAAAAAATTACCATTTCCAACTCTCAAAGGATCCAAGCCCATCCATTTTGAGCTCTGTGTGTGGTAAATGGAAGTGGAAGAAGCAATGGCTTGAGGTTCCAGGGACGATCAGGCTTGAATAACTGACCTCTTGGCTTGGTCACCCCCTAGGTCCCTCCTCTGTCACGGAGAGCACAGATCACTTGCCAGCTGCTGTGGGCTACCACTCAAGGTGTGACCCAGACAAGATGGCTTCTTTTATATTCTAGAGAAAATTACCTCCAAATGAGGCTAGGAACAGACTTTTGTCCAACTGCCTTATAATCCATTTACTCTAGGAGCAGCTGGGTGGCTAAGTGGATTGAGAAGCCAGACCTGGAAACAGGAGGTCCTGGGTTCAAATCTGTCCTCAGACACTTCCCAGCTGTGTGACCCTGGGAAAGTCACTTCACCACCACTGCCTATCCCTTACCACTCTTCTGCTTTAGAACCAATACACGGTATTTATTCTAAGACAGAAAGTAAAGGTTTAAAAAAAAATAATTCATTTACTCTTAGATCATTCTAGCTAAGCAGTCCTATTACAATACATAGACCAATCATTTGGTGAGGCAGCATTGACCATGTCAATAGTTTCTAATTATGATAGTCTGACTGACCACTGGAGGGTAGATTAGAAATTATTAATTTACTTCCTCTAAAACTGCACAGGAAAGTTCTTCAGTATGAGGCCATCTTGAGTTAGCTTACTAGATCCTCAGAAAGCAGAATGGTACAGTAGAAAGCTTTATGTCTGGCCTGAGGGGAAACGAGGCTGAAGATTTTGCCTCCCAGGATACCAGTTGAGTGACTATGACTTAAGTTACTTACTCTCCAAATCTTAGTTTCCTCATCTGAAAAATGGAGATAGCAGCATTTATCTCAAAGTATTTTTGTAAGGCTCAAATGAGAACCATAAAGCACTACTATATGTGACAAGTGTTCCCTTTTGTTATTATTATGATGATACTAATGGTGAAATTCTAAAGCTATAATAAATCTATTTTCAGTATTATTATTATTACACTTGAGCACTGACTATTACAGATATGTTCAAGATATCCTGGTCACCTTTTATTAGAGATGTGCCTTTGATTTATTTATTTGTTTGTTTTGTTTTTAGAACCCTTACCTTCCATCTTGGAGTCAATACTGTGTATTGGCTCCAAGGCAGAAGAGTGGTAAGGGCTAGGCAATGGGGGTTAAGTGACTTGCCCAGGGTCACACAGCTGGGAAGTTCTGAGGCCAGATTTGAACCTAAGACCTCCCGTCTCTAGGCCTGGCTCTCATTCCACTGAGCTACCCAGCTGCCCCCTGTACCTTTGATTTAATTCATCTTTATTAAAACCTCTTATATAAAATACCATGATAAATAAAAGTAAAAAAAGAAAACATATATATATATATATGCATATATATACTTCAGCCTTCAGTAGTGACTTCATCTTGCTAATATCACTGCTATTCTCTTGGTTCTTTGTTTTTAATTCATTATAATCAACTTGAATTTCAGACAATTTTTTGTTTAACACCTGTTTAAAAACAAAACAAAACAAAACAAAAAGTATTTTACACAAATGCAATCTCTTGATTTTAGCCTACCTATTTTATCAATGTATATAAAGAAGATAATATGGGAAGGCCCTATATTTGGTTTTACAAACATACTAAATACAAAATAAAAATCTTATGTAATTAATACATTGCTCTATTTTGATACTGTGCAATTATTATAATTTATACCTTTTCTAAGTATAAAATCTGTGAGAAAAATTACACTAAATTACAGCTAATGTCAAATGAAAAAAATTTTCTGCAACAAGGGAGTTACAAAAATGAATACTAAAAGATGATGAAATAATCTTCCAACTAGATAAAAAAATTAGAAGAATGATAATGTAGGCAAAGAAATGTTTAATAATACAAGTACAAACTGTCTAAGGAATTTGCTTGACATAAAGAATATAAGAAAAGCAAGGAAATCTTATGATTAAAAAATCTATAAAGTGACCTACACACAACAAAAAAGTAAGATAAATGTTCAAATACTTAGACTAGAAAGAACCTAAAAATACAGCTAGTCAACTAGTTAATTCCTCTTCCTTTAAGAGGAATTATTCTTTTTTTTTTAAACCCTTATCTTCCATCTTAGAATCACTACTGTATATTGGTTCTAAGGCAGAAGAGTGGTAAAGGTTAGGCAATAGGGCTTAAGTGACTTGCCCAGGGTCACACAGCTAGGAAGTGTCTGAAGCCAAATTTGAATCTAGGTCTTCCTATCTCTAGACCTGACTCTCAACCCACTGTGCTACCCAGCTGCTCCCAAGAGTAATTATTCTTAAACCATCATAGGATATTTTTCTATCCTTTCATTAAAAGAAGATCTTCTTTTACTAAAACATTGGGAGTGTCTTACTTTAGAGTTTTTGCTTCTGATTTTTAAACAGAAAATAGCTCATGGCCAGCCAAAATGCAACATCTTCTGGTTGAGAATTTCATTTAAAAATTCAATGGAGGGGCAGCTAAGAAGCACAGTGGATTGAGACCATGTAATTAGGATTTGCTCCCCATGTTTCTTCTCACATTACATAAGTTTTGTGTAGCTCTGCCCTCTCTTGCTTTTTTCCTCTAATTGCAGTTTGTAGAGGTGGGGTGAGTTCCAGGCAGAATTTTTCTCACGTGTCTTTATTCAGGCTTTTAATTTTGTTCTTGTATATTTTCCTACTTTAAGTGTTTATTAATAAATCTTATAAAATATAATGCTTGGAGTTATTGGATATTAATTTTAATCTTACATTTTTTGGCAAGCCATGAAGGAATAGAACCCTTGATCTTCTTTTAAGAAAGTCTTTGAGTAAAGACAGTGAGTAGCTAAAAACCCTATTTCCCTCCTGTGGTTTTCAATGGTGCCCTTGCTGCTTCACCTCTTCCACCCGCTGCTGCTGCTCCAGCTCCTACCACTGTTGCTGCCTCCCATATTTGACCAGACACTGGTTGGGGGTCCTTGTGAACCACTTTCTGCTAGGCTGATAAAGTATAAATCCTCCCTCACCCCACACGTGGGTCCCAAGTCTGCACTAGCCACTTTTCAGCAGGTGAACATAGCATGGAGCAGCTAATGCGTGCTATCCACCCCAGCCCCAGCCTGGCTAACCCAGGGGGGCTTCCATGCTGCTGGCTGTGGGGGTGGGGACTAAGATGTCACGGGGCCACTGTTTTTACCCCTAGGGGAGAGGGGAAGGAAGGTTACTCTTCCAAATCTCTTACTTTACTCCCAGCCAGTACATACTAGGGTAGTACCATCTATGGACAGGAAGTAGAATTGCAAGCATGGCCCACTCTATGAAAGAGCAGTGCATTACTGCTTTAGGATGCCTTTTCTTACTACCGTTCCTGGGTATACTGATTAGATACCTTGCAGTTGATAGCTTCAGTAATCTCGAGATTCAGAGGGGAAATTCATCTCCTTACACCCCCTTGCCATTTTGGTCCGCCCAGTCTTTGCAACACATTCAATATGAGGTTTGTTCACACTATGCTCAGGGCGGGTATGGGGAACCCCAGAAGTGTGACAATAAGAATCTAGATGGATGATGATACTTGGGAGGGGAAGGAACCTTAAAGAGCCTGGAGATGAATTTTAAGCCTTTTCAGACTCCATTTGCCTTATTAATGTTAACTGCTTCAGTCTGTTCCCCTCCAAATAGTGAAGTCACTGTAATGTAGCTATCAGAACTGGAGACAAGGACTCTTTAATTCAGTGCCTGTATCCTGTCACATATATTGTATTTACTGATTATTTGCTTTAAGATTTAATTTTGTTTTTTTAAGTTCACATATTGATCTAATCTAATATCTTCTGCTACATTATGTCAATTTTCTACTACAGTGTTTTGGCCATTTAGCTATATATTCTGTTACATTGTCTTTATTTGTACCCTTCCCCTATAACTGGACTGGAGAAAATACCATCATAAAAGTCCATAAACAATGTGGATAAACCCATGGCAAAACCATAGGTCCTTATGGATGCTGGGTTTGTCACCAGATCCACTGAGGTCTCATGTTGCCTTAATGGCTTTTTGGCCCTTTTGCCTTTAATTGTCACATAGATGATGATGGATGGTCTCCATCAAACTGGTTACAACCTGTATACAACCTTTGGAGAATTTAATGAGCTAAAAATCTCAATTGATTTTAAGGAGTCTTCAGAAGTGGTTTTCAGATATCTAGTAGCACCACTACCTCTGACTGATCATTTGCCTGTATTTGAGTTGTTTGTAACAAGAGGTAAGGGTCCATTTTAGTAGCTGAAGTGAAGTGCAATAGCACTATTGTATTCACCACCTCCACATCTATTAAAAATGTAATGGATAAGACATCAGAAGTGATTTTCACAATTGTGTTCCTTACTTCCACATTGCAATGGATGGGACATATAAAGACATGCCTTTTACAGCTGTTACAGTCTAATACCAGAAGAGGGAGGTTTCCCAAGAGGCTTAGTTACCCTGTGATGGGTTATAATCTCATCCACGAGGTGGGAAGGTTTTCCTTTGTAACCCCTAGATGGGTTTTTATATTTTTAATTCTTCAGCTTACTCTACCCTTCCACCAGAATGATCTAGATTCTTGGTGACATTTTAGACCCAAAAGGTTTTCAGCAGCAGCACAGAGGTGCTGTTTTTGTTTTTGTTTTTCCGGTTTCTTCTGCCAAATTTTGCAATGATGGCAGTAATAGACTTTATTAGAAATATATTTGCCAAGGTTGAAAGATTGGCTAGATCTGGAGAACTTGTGACAAGTAGCCATGAGCTTCATAGTTTTTAAAAATGTCACACAACAATTAATGTGAATCCTATATGATAGCAGGTTTGTTTGCTATTGTCACTAATTGGGCTTTTATGATTTGGGGGATTTTGGTACTTCTTTGAAAATGCATTAGCTGCTGTGCTACTGTTTTAAAAAGCTGTTACTTAGTGAAATTATGTGCACTTACCCTGTGGATTATGGCCAAGTTAAAAAGGAAATGGATCTCATTTTTGAGTGAGAAACCTTTGTATTGCTCCTCTCCTTGGCTAACCCAGTATGTCACTGAATGTGAACTATATATTTTTTATTTTTAAAATTTTTATTATTGTTTTTCCTTGTATGTGCAATAGAGTATTTGAGTTTTCTTTTTTCTCTCATATTCTGTACTTGAAGCACATTTTACCAGTATTAATGGTTTTTTAAATTCTGTACTAGGATAAGTTTAAAATGTCCATTAGTCCTAATGTCAATGCATAACCAAAAGCTTTAGACTATGGAAATCTGCAATTGATTGTTAAATATCATGGAACTTTGATACCAGGAGAAGGGGTCACAAAATAGTCACTGCACAGTGCCAAGGAGTACAAAGTTAACCTGCACAGTGCCAAGGAGCACAAGGTCAAAGAGACCAACCAATCCCAGTGGGATTGATGAGATTCTGGGCCAAGACAGGGTACTTGAACTTATTTTGGGGTTCTAGGAAGCGGCTGTTTGCAAAGTCAGATGCAGGATTCCCTTGTGCCAGATCCAGACCTCTACCAAGTACCTCAGTTTGGCTGCCATTTTGGCTCCCCTATCCCTGAGAGCAAAGGTAAAATCAGACTAGGGAATACTATTTCCCTTCTGCTTCAAAATCTAGTCTGTTCTCTCTCTTTGATAGTATGGCAATTTTCTGTAGTCCTGCATAATGATTGGGTAAGTGCATAATTGCTACTATAAGCTTGTGGGACATAAATCACTTTAATCAGGCCCTGATTCAAGGACCTGTTATAGGCTTATTTTTCCTTAGTTAGAATTGTTACATATGAGACTTTGATATTTTATGTTTCATCCAGAAGTTGCTTTTTTCTCTTTTATTGTTTTTTTTAATGTTTTTTTATTTTCTTTTGACACTTGATTCATATACCTCATAACTCAACCACGTATCCTAGGGTGATCAGTGTGTTGGTCAACATCTTCCTCCAGGGGATTGTATTATTCTCATAAAATTATGGAGTTATAAAAATTTTTCTTGTCTGAGAGTAATTTTAGGATTAGAAACCTACTACCTCCCTGAATCAAGAAAGTGAACTGTTTAGAGAAGGAGCCATGAAGATACCTACAGAAACTACACACTGCACCAAAAGATCCAGAATGAACTTTGGGATATAATGAAATTGAACTGTAGGGGGTTGAACACATTTATTTTGAATGTACACTCATGCCAAAGGGGACTGTCCCCTAATTGGATTTTTGTTCTCTTTCTCTTTTATTTACTTCTTATCCCCAAATTACTGTAATTTTCCCTTAGAGAGTGCAATATTGAATGTACCTCTAGTTAAAGATCTTTACAGATATAAGTTGATTATGTGAACTGATTCATTGAGGAAACTAGGTATGTAAATCTGGGAGATTTCTACATGCTCATTTCCCAATGAAATCACAGGGGACATTGTGTAATTAGGATTTGCTCCCCAGGACTTTAAATCCCAGCTACTGTAGAGAAGATATAAGTTTTGCGTAGCTCCACCCTCATGCACTCTTTTCCCCTGATTGAGGCTGGGAAATCAGGTTTTACTCAGGCTTTTACTTTTGTCCTTTTATCTCTTCTACTTCAAGTGATAATTAATAAACCTTATAAAATATAATACTTGGAGTTATTGGATATTAATTTTAATCTTACAAGACCCCAGGTCTGGGTCTGGGAGGACCCAAAATCTTGCCTCAGATAGCTCCTAGCTGTGTCACTAGGCAAGTCAAATAACCTCCATTGCCTTGTTACTCTTATTATTTATTACTTTTCTTCCTTACAGTTGATATTTAATAATTGATTCTAAGGTAGAAGGTAAGGATTTAAAAAAAGTTCAAATGTAGTTTAGTTATATGCAAAGTTCCAAACCAATCTGCATAATCTTAATCTTAATTTATCTAATTATAATCTATACTTCATTTGCAATTAAGATAAAACTTCTAGATTTGCATAGAAAAGGATTCCAGTAGCAAAAATACCTGGTTTTCCTGCTTAATTCTAGAGATTGACTCTTGTAATTTATCATTATCCCGAGCCAAGGCCTCTCTTTCTCTAGCAATCTGAGTTAGTTCATTATTTGTTTCATCCAATTGTCTACGCATCCTGGAAATGTCTTGTTCACACATGATAAGAGCTTCAGTTGACTGTCTGTTTTATAAGTCAAACAAGGACATTAGAAGTATTTTACTGATGCAGAACAACAATAAAAAAAATAAGACAATATAGAAAAGTAAAACATTTGAGTTTATAGAGATGGATGTGACAAAGTATGGGAAACCAAATGTAAAAATTACATGGTCTGTAAAATTTCAGAGATATAAAAAAATATAAATATATGCAGTATAAAATATAGTAGTTCAGTTTGGTCATTTATTTGTCATTTCAGTAAAACTTTATATCTGTATCAAAATACCTTGATGCCTGTTCCATTTCAGCAATGATATTCTTCATGCCTGAAATCGTCCTTTCCTTTAAAAAAAAAAAAGCAATATTAAATAAAATTTATTTGAAAATTCTGTTAAAAGTGAAAACACAAAATGTTCTTTCACATTTGGCCTTCTATTTTCTGGGATTTAAACCTTCTTCCTACTCTATTCAACACTTAAAAACAAGCCTAATCAAAGTGGGTACATAAACAGCTTTTTAAAATACCAAGCCCATTAAAGGAGATGCATTTTGGTATAATTACATGGACAAGTGTATCAAATATTGTAGTCAAAATTTTGGGTGCTCACCCATAGAAAGTTCCTCCTTCTCTCTGTAGAAAGAGCCAGTCTGGCTAAGACAGAGAAATAGAGAAGAAAAGAGTATAGGGGCAAGAAAGAAGGGATACAGATGTTGCTGCTCTATAGGAAGTTTGAGATATGGATCTGGAAGTTGGAAGAGAAATCATGGCTAGAGATATATATTCATAACAATAAACATATTTTTACCTAGGACTACTCCCTAAAATTCATATTAACTTGAAGCTACTTATTACAGCAACTTTTTTGACAGTTTGAATTAGCTAGGAATGACTTTAAAACTCTTTTTAAAAAAAAGTTAACTTCCCTTAGAGTTAAATGTTTATTCCTATTAATTCTTTAATAGAAAGTCTGCTATGGAATCATTTGCAATGGCAGTGATTTCTAATGAGTCTCAAATTCAATCTCAAGAAGTAAGAGAAAGCAAGTTTAGAAGGCAAGAAGAAAATAAATGAAAAGTTCTAAAGGGTACCACATACCATAGGGGATATGAGAAAGACATGAAGAAATTTGTAGGAAAAATATACCTAAGTAAAGGTCTAAAGGAATCTGTGGAAAACTGTCCACAATGACTTGATTGTGGTACCAAAATTCTACTCAAAATAAAAGAGATTTGAGGCAGAATCAAGATGGGAGAGAAAGTACACAAACCCTACTAAATCTTTACCAAATTACTCTTCAAAAAACTATGATATAACACCTCAAAATGAATTCAGGGACTTCCTTCCAGGGGCAGAGCCAAGATGATGGAGTAAGGCAAAGGAGCTCAAGGTCACCATCAAAATCCCCTCCAATTAACATTTTTGAAAATGCCAAAGACTTATGCTTAACCCTGGGGCTAGAATTTGAGTAGCCCCTGACCTGTTGAAGTTCATAGTGATATCAAAAACTTACACCTAAGCCTGAGGCAAGTCTTTAAGCTATCAGCATCTCAAGGGTTAATTGAATCAGCAGTGGGAGGAGGCCCTCAGAGCTCCCAGCCCTAGGGCCATCACATCAGACTGGAAAAACTGAAACTGGCAGAAACCCAAAAAATAAGCTAAAGGCAGCATCAAGGAAGGACTGAAGTTTAAGAGGGTACCTTAACCTCCCAGAAAACAGAGCCTACCTACAAAAAGGTAGGAAAAATGAGCAAACAACTAAAAAAAAGCACCTAACTCTAAAGACTTTTGATGGAAACAAAGAGCAAGGTACAGACACAGAGGGGAACGGTAAAAGCAAAGTAAACACATGCAAAGTTCAAAAGAAAAATATGGATTGGACACATATTCTGGAAGGGCTAAAAAAAGTCTTCAAAAATCAATTAAGAGAGGTAGAGGAAAAGTGGGGAAGAGAAATGAAAGTGATGCTAGAAGAAATGGGCCAATTGAAAAAGGAGAACCAAAAACTGACAGAGAAAAATCAGGCCTTAAAAATCAGAATTGATCAACTAGAAACTAACAATTTCATGAGAAATCAAGAAACAAATCAGAATCAAAGGAACGAAAAACAGAAGAAAGCATGAAATATCTTATTGGGAAAAAAAAACAACTAACCTGGAAAATAGATCCAGGAGAGATAATTTGAGAATTATTGGATTACCTGAAAGCCATGATCAAGAAAAAATCTTGGACATCATAACACAAGAAAATTATCAAAAAAACTGCCCAGATAACTTTGAATAAGAAAATAAAATTTAAACTGAAAGAATTCACACATCACCTCCAGAAAGAAATCCTCAAATGACAACTTCCAGGAATGTAATAGCTAAATTCAAAGGCCCCAAAAAGAAACAATTCAAATACCATGGAGCTATAATCAGGATCACACAGGACCTAGCAGCTGCTACATTAAAGGATCAGAAGGCATGGAATATGATATTCAGGAAGGCGAAAGATCTGGGTTTACAACCCAGAGTCACCTACCCAACAAAACTGAGTATATTCTTTCTGGGGAAAAAATGGACATTTGATAAGATAGAAGATTTCCAAGCATTCCTGAGGAATAAGCCAGACATAAATAAAAAATTTGAAGTCCAAACACGAGACCCAAGAGAAGCCTAAAAAGGTAAATAAGAAAGAGAAAATGTAAGAGACTCATTAAGATAAGTAATTAAGGTAAAGTAAGTAAGGTAAGTTTATATTTCTACATGGAAAGAGGATATCTGTAATACTAAAAAATTACTCTTAGTAGTAGAGAAGATAGAAGGAATATACTTAGAAAGAGGGTGGGGAAGCAAGCTAATTATGATGATATGATATGTATGTAAATGTGATGATATGAAACAATATATATGATATGATATGTATGCATATAATATGATATATAAAAAATAAATCAAGGGATTAAAGAAAGGACTGCACTGAGAGAAAAGGGAAGGGGGAGATAGAACGGGGTAAATTATACAATATAAAGAAGTGTAAAAAATCATTATAGAGAGGGGAGGATAAAGATGGTGATGGGCAATGCTTAAATTTTACTCTCATTGTAACTGGCTTAGAGAGGGAAAAATAAATATACCCACTGGGGTATAGAATTATATTTTATCCTACAGAGAAGTAGAAAGGGAATAAGACAAGGAAAGAGGGAGGTAATTGAAGGCAGGGGGAAGTACGAGGGATGGTGAAAAATGCAAAATACTGGTGAGGAGGAACAGAGTGAAAAGGAATAGAGTAGGATCTAAAGGAGAAAATAAGATGGAGGGCAATACACAGTTATTAATCATAACTCTAAATGTATGGGATGAACTCACCCATTAAACAGAAGCAGATAGCAGAGTAGTTTAAAAACCAGAATCCTACTATAAGTTGTTTACAAGAAACACATTTGAGGCAGGGTGACACACAAATTAAAGGTAAAAGGCTGGAACAGAATTTATTATGCAACATCTAAAGTAAAAAAGCAGGAGTAGCAATCATGATATCAGACAAAACTAAAGTAAAAATCAATTGGACTAAAAGAGATAAGGAAGGAAATTGCATCTTGCCAAAAGGTACTATAAATAATGAAGTAATATTAATACTAAACATTTATGCACCAAATGGTATAGCATCCAGATTTCTAAAGGAGAAAGTAAAGGAGATTAAGGAGGAAATAGATAGTAAAACCATACTAGTGAGGGACCTCAACCTTTCCCTATCAGAATTAGATAAATTGAACCAAAAAATAAATAAGAAAGAAGTAAGGAAAGTGAATGAAATGTTAGAAAAATTAGAGTTAATAAAAATCTGGAGAAACAGGGATAAACAAAATGAATTCAGGAGCATCATGACCCACAAAAAGACAGGGTGAAATAATTTTTCAGCCCAAAACAATGTAGAAGGTTGGCAGAAAAGATCTAGTGCACTGGCAGGTCCCACAGTGGCAACAGGCCTTGGGAGAAGCTGAATTAGCAGCAAAGGCTTCTGGAGTTTTCAGACACAGACGGTAAGGGGGGAGGCCCAGATAATGTCTCAGGAGATTACAGGGGTCCCTTTGCTGGCTCTGGGTGCAAGACCCTTGCTCATTCACAAAACCAGTCTGCAGTCTGGGGTGGGGGGGTACCGTCTCAGGGTGAGGAGGAGCAATAGTACTCACTAGTGCTTAAGGTCACAGGAGAGAAGGAGATCTTGGTCACAGTTCCAAGGTAGAAAAGTGTGCTTGTGGTTACTCACAAACCAGAGCACAGGCCATCAGAGTATTAAGTCCACCTCTTCTTAGATTATATCCCCTTGAGAGAACTGAAAGCAGATAGATCCCAGAGCTAGCTCTGAAGAGAGATGCACAAAGAACCTGAAGCTTGGAAAGTTGCTCTCTAACATCACAGTTATAGAACCCAACTTTAATAGTTTTTTAAATTAAAAGAAAAGAAAAAGGCTGAGAAATAGGCCAACAATAATAACAACAAAAAAAAACCATAAAAAGTTATTTTGGTGACAAGGAAGATCCAAACACTAATATATCCAAAGCCTCCAAAGAAAAATATGAATAGGTCTCATACCCAAAAAGAATTAATTGTGTGAAGTAAAATATCAAGGGGACCTCGATCCCAGCTTTGATCCCACAAACCCCAGTGGTGGGACATATGAGTCACAGAGTCATGTGTCCCCTGACAGTCCTTCAAGATAAAATGAACACATTTTGACATAAAATTGAAAAGATTTTGCACAAATAAGTAAAAGCAATGCAGCTAAAATCAGAAAGAAAGACAGTTAATTTGGAAAAATCTTTGCAAAGATTATCTAGTAAACATCTCATATCCAAGGCAAATAAGCAGTTGATTGAAATATATGAGAGCCATTCCTCAAGGGATAAATTATTGAATGATATGGATAAATATTTCTCAAGGGAAGAAAACAGTATCAATAGACACATTAAAATGCTGCAAATAAATAATAAAGAAATGCATATTAAAACAATTCTCCAGTTTTATTTCATACCAAGTGAATTTGCAAAGATGAGAACAGACAAGAATGATGAGCTGTGAATTTATATAATCATTCTGCAAATTCTTTTGGAATTATACAAATAAAATGACTAAAATGTTAACCTTCTGACCCAAAGATTCCACTACTAGGCACATACTCCAAAGAGGTCATTGATAAAAAGAAAGCCACTATATACAACAAACTATTTATATCAGCACCTTTTTTGATAGGAAAGAATTTGAAACCAAGTAGATGCTGATTGACTGGGGAATAGCTAAACACACTAGTATGTGAATGTAATGGGAAATAATTGTACTGTATGAAACAATGAATATGATAAATAGAAAAAAAAAATCTGATGTAGTGAAATAAAAACAAGAAATATATGCAATGACCACAACAATATAAATGTAAAGAACAAACACCACAGAAAATCAGAAATAAAAAAATCAAAAGCATGCAAAATTACAAAGAATAAGCATGGCCCAAAAGAAATATGAAAAGAGATCTCACTAAGCTCTCAATAATCTAATAAGAAATTATTCTAAATCACTATTAAGAGAAATACAAATTAAAACAACTTGATATTTTAACATTCTAATTGGAAAAGATGACAAAAGATGGACATGACAACTGTTGGAAGAACTTTGAGAGGACAGGCTAGATACTAATGCACTGTTTGAAGAGCTGTGAATTAGTCAAACTATTCCAGAAGGTAATTTGGAACTTCAGCATCACTAAACTATGTATAACCAGTAAGTAATACCACTAGTAGGCATATTACCACAAAAAATGCAAAAGACATAAAGGGCCTACATAAACAAAAATATTTACAGCAACACTTTCTATGGCAGCAAAGAAGTGGGAACAAAGGGGGTTCTCATCAATTTTTGAATGGCTGAATAAATTATAGCCTATGAATGTGATGGAATATTTCTGTTATGGATGGAATCACAGATATGATAGATTTAGATACCTGGGAAGTATTATGTGACCTGAAACAAAATAAAATGAGCAGACCAGATGAATAATTTGTACGCAGACCCTGGGCAAATCACTTATCTTCTCTGTGCTTCAATTTCATCATTTGTAATTTTTAACATTGATGTATATGATTTTGGAAAATCACAAATGATTCTGAAATGTACTTGTGGAACTGTGCGAAATGACCGTAAAGTTATTCAGTGTTGAAAAATGTTTATCAGTTGTATAAGGTTACAGATAAGATAGATTCTAAATTCCAGCTAAGATAGATTCTAAACTTAATGATAAGAGAACTGTTAGTTCTCACTGAGATTTGAAATGAACAATGCTTAGACATTTGAATCTTTGGATATACCTAAAATGTTTGTTAAATAGGATTTGAGAATTGACTGAATGTAAATAATTGCCAGTCTGATGCAGAAAGGATTTTTGTTTTAAAGAAGCAGAAAAGAAAAAAACTCCTAATAAGTGCTGTGCTGGCTGTTTAATGAATATAAGGATTCAATAAAATGAGTGTAAAGTATATAAGAATATAGTACCAGCTTAGAAGAAGATGATGTGATGCAATATGAAGAAGATTCTATATGATCTAAATTTTGGATAGACAAATGAAAATGTTATTCTAATATATGTACTACTGAATTAAGCAACAAGTGAAAATATAATGAACATTGGGGAAGGAGAAATTGGAAATGTGGAATGAAACATGTATTAAGAGTTTGGAATACTGCAAAAAGGATTTCTTAATTTGTAAACATTTGTTGTAACTGATTGGGATATATGAATTGTTACCAAGGAATGTACTTTGGGTAAAAATAATTCTATAACTGAATGAAAACATGGATTTAAATATAATCTATTTGCCTATAGAATGTAATTTTGTGTCAATACAAATGATGCATGAATTTGTACTGTGAAGAAAACTAATTTCTGAGGTGAACTGGATAAGACAATATGTAAAGATATGAAATGTAAATTATGTATGTGAATGGTGCACATGATAAGAAGAATGATAATCAGGATTCTTCTGAGCCACTAATAGCAGGTGACAGAATACCTAGTGGAAATTAAGTTGAGTGATGGCAAAAGTAGTAGAAGGTGTGAGAGGTGTGGGATAAGCATATGAAAGGCAATAAGTATAGGAGACTTTAATAGAATATGGGGCCTCTTTATGAGAGCCCAAAGACAGACATTTTGTATGAATAATGTATGTAGGTATATGAAGACATAAGAAGGGGAATAATGAATGTGATTCTGCTTGAAGTAGAAGTCTGAAGGGGGAAAAGAGAGGATGTTTAGAGATTGAGGAAGTTTATGATAGAGTAAGAGAAAGTCTGTTGAAGACCATGATAAGGCACATATAAATAAGGTATAGAATAAGAGAATACAGAATTGGCATTTACTGTATAAAGAAGTTAAAGGAGAAAAACATTTATTTTAGATAAGCTTGAAGTAAGAATTTTAGAAGCCATTAGAAGTAAGCAAGTAAGCAGGAAGCTTGTTTGAAATTATGGAAAAAGAATGAAATTGGAACACTAAGAGAAAAGGTTTTCTCTCAACTGCAATGAGTAGGATTTTTGCCATTTAAGACAAAAGGTTTATGGGAATCATATTTAATATTACTGTGAGCTTGGAATTCAAGTATGGCTGTCTGATAATTGAAGAACCATTGGAAGAGAACAAGATATTAAGAGGACAACTGAAAGTCCTTATAGGAAGTTGAAAGGATGATCTCAGTCTGAAACTGAGGTAGCATCCTTCTGATTTGGTAAGGCACATTGGATTCTGATGGTCCCTGAGTGGAACAGTTATAGCATGAGCCAGTGATAGCTCTGGTCTGTATGTGAAGTCAGACAGTGTTGACCTACTCATTCTGGGTTCTTGAAAGAACTATAAGGACAATTAGAGATCATTTTCCCTGCCTTTCTTTTGTTACAAATTCCTATGATCAACACAGGATGCAAACTGTAAAAATATAAGTTTCCATTTTCTAAACAAGCAAGTTGACTAATAGAGGAAAGGTTAGAATTGATCAAGTGATAGCTTCAGAAAAGTGAGATTTTTTAAAAATGTATTTATTTAATTAATCTAAAATATTTTTCCATAGATACATGATTCATGTTCTTTTCCCTCCCTTCCCTCATCCCCACTCCCGGAGCCAACAAGCAATTCCACTGGATTTTACATATATCATTGATCAAGACCTTTTTCCATATTATTACTTTTTGCAATAGAGTGATCATTTAAAGCCAACATCCCCAATCAAATCCCCATCAACCCATGTGATCAAGCAGTTGTTTTTCTTCTGTGTTTCTACTCTGACAGTTCTTTCTCTGGATGTGGATGACGTTCTTTCTCATAAGTCCCTCAAAAATGTCCTGGATCAATTCATTGCTGCTAGTAGAGAAATCCATTACATTTGATTGTGTCATGATGTATCAGTCTCTGTGTACAGTGTTCTCCTGGTTCTGTTCCTTTTGCTCTGCATCAGTTCCTGAAGGTCTTTCCAGTTCTCACGGAATTCCTCCAGTTCATTATTCCTTTTAGCACAATAGTATTCCATCACTATCAGATACCACAATTTGTTCAGCCATTCCCCAATCAATAGGCATCTCCTCATTTTCCAATTTTTTGCTACCACAAAGATGGCAGCTATAAATATTTTTGTACAAGTCTTTTTCCTTATTATCTCTTTGGGGTACAAACCCAGCAATGGTATGGCTGGATCAAAGGACAGGCATACTTTTAAAGCTCTTTGGGCGTAGTTCCAAATTGCCTTCCAGAATGGCTGGATCAATCAAATGAGATTTTTTGATATTCCATAGAAATAGGAAGAAGTAGTTATGAGAAGCTAAACTTTAGACTAAAGATTAAGACCCAGGAATTTCTGGATCTCCTACAGAACATGAGGTAGAAAGATTTATTTCATAAAATATTTGCTTTGCAAAAGAATTCCCATTAGTAGGAGGACCCCACCCCCAAGATTCTGCAAGCAACCTGGAACAGAAGAAGCAGAGTCCAGATGAAGATGATTTCTGAAGAAGAGTATCCAATTATGCTTAATCAATGTTATTAGTTCTTGTTGTTGTTGCATATAGGAGATACTGAGGCAGGTGAGAATTACACAACCCTGAAATTAAAAAGAGGGAGGACTGTGTGGGATGAGATTCAGTGTGTAATTCTCAGAGTAGTATTTGGCTTGTAACCCCAATTCTCAAGACCCCTTAATTTTACTATTTCTTAGACTAAAACTGCCTGCCACCCCCAACCCCATAAAACTTTTAGTTTTCCTGACCTATTTTCAAAACCTTGAGAAGAGTTATCTGTACTCTGGGAAGAAAGTCAAACTATAAGATAAGCTGAAAGAGGGAAAGTAAACAGAATTTCAAAAGTATCATTATGGCCTCAGCCTAGGAATCCCATGATAGTCACGGGTTTTTCTTTATTATGGGGGTCTTTAGGGGTACATAATGTTGAAAATCATGCACTCAAGACTGTAAACATCATAATCCCCCCTTCTGTGGGATTGGACAGAGGGGAGGAGGAGAATCTTACATCAAGATTATTATAAAAGTCTGTGATTGTACTAGAAGAAGAGAGGACATTTTTGCCTGAGTAAGCTGCTTGTGTGGGCAGAATCCCTTTTCTTTCCCTTCCCCCTTTCCTGCTGTCCACTGTTTTATCCAAATAAAGCAGTTTTTCTTTGCCAGCATCTTATCAAGTCTCATTAGAGTGATTTCTGGGGGTACAAGCCTCCCCAGGTTTCCACTCCATAAAATATGTGTATATATATAAAAAAATAAAAGATGAAGGGGATGGGGAGGCCACAAGTGAATACTGGAGAATCAGGAAGAGACTTATGTAAGAGGTAGTACTTGAGCTGTCTTGAAGAGAACTAGGGATTCTTAGAGTCAGAAGTAAGGAAGTATTGTACTTTAGGCGTGAAGGATAGCAAATGCAAAGAAAAACAGTGAGAAGGCCAGTTTGATTGGAAAAGTACTCTGAGGGTCTTTTTTGTTAAGATCTACTTTAATCAAGGACTAGAATTGGGTATGTGAGGCAGGAAATAACTCTATTATTTGATGTAATTATTATTCTCTAAATTGTTGTTTATATTGCTTCTCAATTTTATACCTCAATTAAAATTTCTTGCTATTAGATTGGCTTTTCTTGCATGGCTTAGTAAAAGAATATTGTAATGGATAGGGGCTTGAACCCTGATATGCATTACATGTTACCCCCAAAAACCATACTGAACTTTGGAAAAGTAGCTAGTGGTCTCAGAAAAGAGTCAGCTATTGCATTTCTGTCCAGAGTATGATCATGCTAGTTTGCATAACGTATAATAAGTGTTTATTGAATTGAATTTAGGGTATAACTAAAGTGGTAAGGCATTTTTTTTTTGAGAATTTTTCTTAACTGGTATATTGGAAGATATACGTCCCAGTCAATGTTGGACTTCAAGGAATTCATACCTTAAGAGATCATTTGTATATTACTATAATATAGTCACTGTTAAAACATTTTTCCAACTACTTTCAGAGCCAGGTTATCGGCTACGGGGGGGGGGGGGAGGGAGAGAAACCCCATTTATCAATTCACAATTATATCTCACTTATGATATAAAACAGTATTACCAAGTGTCATTATCTACCTTATTCACTCACACCAAGATTACTACTCTTAAAGGGGAAGCATTCATTTTGATGAGTAAGTACCAATATTTGTTTGAAAATCTTTACTTAGTATTGCTTATATTTTTTAAAGTTAGTAAAAGTTAAAGTAAAAATTAAAGAATGTTAATCACAACTTAATGTTAAGAAAATCAAATTTAAACTACTAACAGTTTATTAATACACTTCCCAAAATCACTCTAGATATTGCAAAATCAGAAATTTAAGTGCTTATAAAGACTTTGTGGGAATATTATGAAATTAAGATTAAATTTTAACCAATTTTCTTCAACTAACATACTTAGATAAATTATTAAACACTTGATAAATCTCAGAACATACTTTCATTGCCAAGCTCTCTCCAAGGGAAGCAATATTCTCAGATTTTTTATCCAAGCATGCCTGCAGGCATTCCTTTTCTTTAGCCATATCACTGAGTGTTGCACCAAGAATGTTGATTTCTTCTCGCTGGGCAATACTTTGTCTTGTAAAATTATCTAGAAATGCAACCACAAAGGTGTAGTTTTTATCAAATTAAAAACTTCAAACAGGTTTCATAATGAGTTCTCCTGTATTTGAAGCTACTAAAAATTGTAATCAGATTGATCAAAATTGTCCAATATAACAATTGGTTTTTAATTTATAATAATGGCATGAATAGTTATGAATTTTAAATAGTTTATAAACTTAGAAACTAGTCAATGTATCTGAAATAGAATCTATGTACAAAGTTGAAAACTATATTTAACCTTCACTAAAGTTCTATTTTGATGTTTCATCATTGTGTGGAGGTGACTAGGGGTTCTCTGTGAAAAGAACAAATTCTTTATAGCCTAAGGGTGGCAAAGGCTTGTGAGGATCCACTGATAAAATGAAGTCCAAGGGACAGCCCTGGAAAGTACCACGAGGCTCATCACTTAAGACCTACAATATGAACTTTTTTTTTTTGGCCACAGAAACTCATGAAAGCACCTATTTATGTTACTGGAATTAGTATCCACATGGATGAAATCACTGATCTTTTAAAGTGGCTACAATTAATATGCCTTACTGATTTATACAAAGATCATCATTAGTTTCCCTAAGTTGTGATCATAAAGCAAAAACATAGGAGGAAAAGTCTACCTATGCAATAAATTATTAAGTCAACTTCCTAGAAAGTTCCAACATGCTGCTTAAGTGTCCCATGAAGTCCAATTCTAATTCAATCAATAAACATTTATAAAGTACTTACAACAGTATGATTATGTTAAGTGCAGGGGATATCAAAAGAGAAAAAAGGCAGTCCCTGCCCTCAAGGGGCTTATAATCTAATGCTTGAGAAGCATAAACAGATACTTGACCAAGATCATATAATGATTCCAGGACTAACACATTAGTCTAATAAATTACATAAGAAAGTTAAGGAAGTCACAAAATATGAAAATATTTTTGGTGACAGTAGCAACAAATTATAGGCAATCTGAACAAAATAAGTCAATCTCTTCCATCTTTGTGTGCCATCTAACTACACCTACTCTTTTCTCAACCCAACCTTAAAATTCCAAACTGAAGACTTGAGGAAGGGAAGTGTTGTTTTGTGGTTTTTTCCTTAATAGCTTATTTGGTGGTAATGATGTCTGCAAAATGAAAAAGCAAACAATTTTCTCTTATCTCAATGTTTCTGTCTTCATGATGACTGACATACAGAGAAAAAAATGCAATTTTCAAATATCTAAATAGTTTGATAAATTCTTTGGTCAGATATGAGGTATCTTGTAGCCACAGTCAAGATGTTACCTTTTATACTAACTATGTAAGGTTGGAAAAGTTGCAGAGACTCTGTGGGCTTCAGTTTTGTCATTTTAAAAGGAGGGGACTTATAGTAGATAACTTCTTAAGTTCCTTCCAATTCTTTCATGCTATGACTAATTAAAAGAAAGTCAGCCACGGGGCAGCTGGGTAGCTCAGTGGAGTGAGAGTCAGGCCTAGAGACAGGAGGTCCTAGGTTCAAACCCGGCCTCAGCCACTTCTCAGCTGTGTGACCCCGGGCAAGTCACTTGACCCCCATTGCCCACCCTTACCACTCTTCCACCTATAAGACAATACACCGAAGTACAAGGGTTAAAAAAAAAAAAAAAAAAAAGAAAGTCAGCCAAAGAGACATGACTTTTTTTTCTTGGTAAGATAAATGGAAGAGCTATAAATTGAAATGTCTTTTTCCTAAAATAAGAAGCAATACATTATAGATCAAATCAAGTGTCTTTGCACTCCAATAAGAACTTTATGCATATCCACTAAATATCTTTTGCTGATATTTAGTTGCATCAGAATTATACCAACAAATGTAAATATGTTAGAATTTGTTTAACAATTTTAAAATTGTAAGAGACATTTCCCCATGGATTTCAACAGTCCAGGATTGCTCAATGAGAAACGTATACATAGAAAACATTCCAGTGATTTATATACATTTGTGAAGACCAAAGTACCTCTTTTACTATTTGAGAAAAATAATATAATTTTACTTTAAGCAACATGGCTTTGATTCCCAAACAATTCAATTGATTTTTAAAAAATTGCCTCTTGTATCTTTTTAAATTATATCTGAATAAAAGATACCCTTAATTTTGGCTACTTGAATACTTAAAAAACCTAAAGTCCTGGATTCTACAGAATATGTCAACAGTTTTTGTTAATTTTAAAAAATAATTTTTATAGTTTAGAGCTATGAAATATGAAGTTCAGGGTGGATTAGATTTATCCTTACTTATCTGATTTTGTTTTCTAAAAAATATTATAACACAACTGTTTATTTTTTTTTTATCAACACAAAGTCAAGAAATAAAAGTATTGTTAGACAGTGAGCACTCACCGATCTTTTCATCCAAACACATAATTTTCTCCTGAGTAAGTTGCAGCTCATATTTCTTTTTAGCAAGGTGTCGCTGAGTGTCTGAAAGATCCTTTTCTGTGTTTTCATACAAAAGCCTGTAAACATATTGATAATACTTTAATTTGGGCTATAAGCTTTTTAAAATTCTAAGCTTTCCTTCTTAGACTATGAACTGTCAAGATCTCAAAGCAGTATGGAAAAGAGAGTGCTGGACTTGTTTGACCTTAGGAGGGCTATTTCCTCCCCTATAAAAATAAAGGATCAAATTGAGTGATTTCTAAGATACAGTTCAAGTCTAATGAACTATGATTTATTAATACTTTTCCAGACTGCAGCTGAAGTTGGTGTTGCCTTTTTTTTTTTTTTGGCAGGGGAAAGGTATGCCAAAGGCATTATTCATTGAGACTTAGGCACAGATGGTCAGTATTAAAATGCAAATGTTATCAGAAGGTTAACAAGTAAACCATTAACATTTTTGCTCAAATTTGTTTAATAGATCAACACAGAACCTTAGGGTTGGATGAGACTTCAAAGGGCATCTAGTTCAATTTGTAGACCAGGAATCTCTTCTACATCATCCTCAACAAGTGACCATCTTGAAAGTCTCTAATGATAAATAAGCCACTCTCTTTTTAGGCAGTCCATTGCATTAAAACAAAATTGTTTTTTACTGATGCCTTTTTTTTCTAAACTCTTACTGAGTTTAGAAACAATACTGAGTATCGGTTCTAAGGCAGAAGAGCAGCAAGAGCGAGGCAATAGGGGTTAAGAGACTTGGCCAGGGTCACACAGTTAGGCAGTATCTGAGGCCAGATTTGGATCTCCTATCTCTACATCTGGCTCTCTGTCCCCTGAGCCACCCTTACTGATGCCTTTTTAACAAATCTCAAAAATCTTATTATAATTTATACATTGAAACAAAGGGACAAAAACAGTTAAAACAAAAAATTATCAAAACAACATTGTCTGACAATATATGCTATAATATTCAATACGTGTAATCACCCATTTCTCTCTACCTCAAAGAAGAATTGGTTTCAGCCTGTTTTCCAGAATCAAGATTGCTATGTGCAATTACTCTTGAGTCCAAAGGCCTTTTGGTATTGTCTTCATTTACATTTCTCAAGTCACTGTAAATATTTTTCTTTTGATCTGCATTATTTCATGTCTTACCGTCTTCTCTGAATTCTGGTTAACTTGTAGTTTCTTATAGCACAATAATATTCTATTATACACCACTGGTTCAGTCATTCCCTAATTGATTTTAAAAACTGAGAACACCACTATGAATATTTTAATATATAGGGTACCTTTTTTTCATTGACTTTATTTTGGGACACAGTAAAATCACTAATTCACAGGGCACAGTTTAGTGATTTCTTATGATTCTAAACTACTTGCAAAAATAGTTGGACCAATTCCCCATCTCTTGTATTCATATGTCTATCTTACTATAACCTCTGCAAAAACAGCCAGTTTTTATCTGATTTGCAAATGTGAGAGAAAACCAAAGTAATATTTATTTGTATTTCTCTTAATTTTTTTCATATTCTTGTCAATCATTTGCAAGTACTCTTCTGAAAACTACTGTTAATCTTTGACCAATTAATAGGGAATGACTCTTGATATTAGATATTTGTGTCAATTCTAATATATCTTGGATATCAGACTTTTATGAAAGATTTCATGCAATGATTCTTTTCCCTAAAATCAACTTCTTTACTTATTCTGTTTATACTAAGCTGTTTAATCTTAAACAAGTAAAATTGATTACTACTTGATTGCTTACAGAATTCTTCCATTAACCTTAGATTTGAAAGTTACCTTTTTAATTCAATAAGAACTACTGGGAAAACCAGAACACAGTCTGGAAAAAATTAGGTTAAGACTAATATTTTATACCATATACCACAATAAGTTCCAAAAACATATATAACTTAGATTAAAAAGTTCAAATCAGAAAAAATTACCATACCAGTTCCTTCATTCCTACTTTTTTCTGTTATTTCCTTGAGAGTCTAAAATTACTAATATAGTTTCATGAATGTAGACTTGAAACAAATTTAAATTGTTGTTCAGTTGTTTCCCACTCTTTCTGACACCATTTGGGGTTTTCTTGGCATAGATACTGGGATGGTTTGCCATTTCATTTCATTTTACAGATGAGGAAAGTAAGACAAACAGGTTTAAATGACTTGCCCAGGGTCACCTAGCCAGTAAGTTTGAGGTCAAATTTGAACTTCCAGGCCCTGTGCTCTATCTCTGTATCACCTCCTGCACAAACTAATTTAGATAGTATCAACATTTTAATTAAATTGGTGTACCCCAACCATATACAAAGAATGAATCTCCATTTATTACATAATTTATTTCTGTAAAAAAAAATTTATGGTTGTGCTTATGTAAGTCCTAAGTGTGTCCTAGCAGGTTAATACTCACATACATTAGTAGTTATTTTAAATGAAACTTTCCTCTTTTTTCCCTTGCTTTTATTAGTAATATTTCTATGACTGGCTCCTATGCCTATAATGCCTCTAGATTCTGGCTTCTTGATGAAGCAAGCTATACATTTCCTGAGAGGTGATGGACAGAATGAAACACATTTTTTTTGGATATGGCCGAAGCACAAATTCATTTTGCTTTTTTACGCATATTTATCATATATTTGAGAGGAGAAAGGGAAAGAGATTGAAGCATTTTTTAAAAGATGCATAGAAGAGAATGAAGGCCAGAATCACAGATAAGCAGGAAAGTTTTGAAAATTACATGTCAAACATGATATATTTATAAAGAAAAGCAAACTACATTTATAATAGAGATTTGAATTGTCACATACCACTTTTTCAGCTCTATTATAATTTTTAAAAATTATTTAAAGTCCTTTCATTTTTAATTGTACATATTTTATTTTCAGGATTTCTACCATTTTCCAAGTTTGAGAGCTACTGATTTACTGGCTACTATTGTTTGGCTGAATGACCAATTCATCAATGGTTCCTCTTATTTAGGAATACAATTTACTGAAATGGTCATTTTATGTGGTGTCTAATTTCAATTTTTTTAAAAATTCTGAAAAAATTCCCAAACATACCTGATCAGCCTCTATTCTTTTTTCTATATTTATTTTTTCCTCATTTAAAAAATTTTTATAAATTGTTTTTTTTCCTCTTCTGTAGGGGAAACCAAATTAGCTAATAGTTTGTCTACTATATTGGCTTTTTAAAAAAATCCCTTAAAATTATTTAAATGGTCTTTTTGTTTTTAATTGTATATACTTGAATGTTACTATTTTTATTGTTTTTCAAGTTTGAGAACTGTTGGTTTATTGGCTACTATTGTTTGGTTGAATACTGTCCAATTCATTAATGATTTCTTTATTTATGAATAAAATTTTTCCAAGGACTTCTTTAGCTACATCCCTGAAATTTTGGCATGTTTTCTCATCATTGTTACTTTCTTTTTGAAAAATTTCAAAACTGTCTATGCGTTGCTCTTCCACTCACTCATTATTCAGGATTACATCATTTAGTCTCCCATTTAAATTTGTCTTTTGTATTCATATATCCCTTACTAATTATAATTATTAGTTTTAAAATTTCTGTCTTTTCTCAATGCTAGTCTTTTTTAAACTTATCTGCTGTATTTTTTTTTTTGTCTTTTCTAGTTCTAATTCTTAAACTATCTGAAGTATTTGATGCCACCAATGACCTTCTCCTCTTGGATTTTTACTCTTATCTCTGGGTTTTCATGATATTATTATTTCCTGGTTCGCCTGCTATCTATTTTATGGTTCTTTTGCTAGTTCATCTAATTTTTATCACTGTCTTGTCCCTCCCTTTTCCTGCTCCAGTCTGTCTTACACACACAACCCCACTCCAAAGTTTTCAGTGTTCTTACACTGTACCTTTCATCTTATCTTCTACTCAGTTCTTGTCTCTTCCTATCTTGTGTTATTTACCTAGGGCTCTGCTTAATAACATATCAATGTAATTTGATAACTGATGATTAACATATGTAACATAATTAATAAATAAGTGATTTCCTCTAAATATAGATTTGACCTTGTGACTTTGCTACTTATTCAATTCCAGGAGCTTCCTATTGACTCTTGGACAAAACATAAATACCTCTAGCTTATAAAACCTTATACAATCTGCTCCCAACCTACCTATCAAGTCTTACTATATGTTACTCTACTTCCTTCACACTATAATTCTGTCAAATAGGCCTTCTCAATTCCCTTAGTTCTTCTCACAAACTGTCCATTTGCCACCTCTCTGCCTTTGCACTGGCTACCTCACATGCCAGAAAGGTACTTTCATTTTACTTCTGCTTTATAGAATCATTTAATTTTTTTATGATGAAGCTCAGGCACTAGCTTATACATGAAGCCTTTCCAAATAAACTCAAACACTAGAACTCTCCTTCCCAAACTGCCTTATAACTTTGAATAATTTTGTATATATTTTATACATATTTGTTAGCACCCCCCCACTGAAATATTTTTCTTTTGCAAAGAGATTATTTTGTTCTTTATCCAGGCAATCACAGTGTGGCATATAGGGGGTGATTAATAAATACTTTTTGATCGTTTATGATGATCTTTAAGAATGTTTAATATTTTTTCCTCTCTGAATTTGTGTATGAATGCACTATGCCCATGTACTCCCTTTTTTAAAGGCACAATACAATGCTGAAAAACAATAGCTATAACCTCTTTGAGAATCCCTAGGCTGTTTCATTTTTTAGTGTTTAATTACTCTCATGGTTAAGTTTTCCCTCACATTTGGCACAATCTGGTTCAGCAACTTCTACCCAACTCCTTAGCTTTGTAATCTATAGTCCTGAGAACTCTTCTTTTAACAGGACAATCAGTTAGAAACAATGTTATTATTAACAAGTCAGATATTTAGTTGAGTCCTAGGAAAAGGAACACAAATAAGAAAAGGAAGGGAAAAGTAAAGAAGACAGGATTGAAGGTACAGTGTAGGCTTAGGTAGGAAGAAAATTCAAAACGAGAAGAGAAGTGAAGCACCAACAAAAAATGTTTTGTAGACCATAAAATATCATATATAAAATGTGCTTTTATTTTTCTTATTTCTTAAAAATAGTAAATCTTAGAATTAATGAATTAAAATAATAGTTTTACTGAAAATAATTTCTTATTTACCTCAGTGAATTATTTTCTGCTTTTTGTCTGCCAAGTTCACTTTCTGTATCCATTGCTTTTCGTGCTAATGCTTTCATCTCCTTTTCCACAGTAGTTATGGTATCTTTCATCAAAGTCATGTTTGCCATTTGTTCTAGACGTTCATCATCAAGCTACACAAATAAAACAAGAAGACTGGTAGTCACTGGAACTTTTCTGCCTTCCTCTTTCAAATAGGGCACACATCTCCTTTCCAAAAGGCAGTTTTAGGCCTGTCTATATGATGACTAAAACCAAACTGGGACTAAACACTTTTCTTGGTCCAGCCTCTCAGGAGTTGTCTTTATGGCGAATAAGTGGGGGAACCGGCATGATCACATACCCACTGTATAGTTCAGTCATAAAGAGCAGTACTGGTTTGAGCCAGACCACATTTTCAACTCACAACTTAACAAGGCTGAAACATGCTATTTTCATGATTTTCTTTTATCCTATAGCCTAGTACTTTTTCAGCAAAAATCCCTCACAAATATGAAAAATACGCAATCTACATAGGATTTTCCCCTTTTGCTGTCAAAAGGGATAGGACTAATAAGAATGATTAAGTAAATTTATAAGGTAAGCCAAATTCTTCCTTTAATTTCTTTCATGAATTCTCAGCTAAGTGCCTAATATTCACATAGAGAAACCTAATATGGATCTTCATCTATAAGTTAAATTTAATGTTTTCCCAAATCTTCCAAATTACTTGCCTGATCTATTCTAAGAGAAAACAAAGCATTTTTCCCTACTTCAATATAAAAGTGGAAAGAAGTAACAATCATTCAGAACAAAGATTGAAAAATATAAGTTACTAAAATCAGTAGAAATACATTATTACTGAGGATTATGGATAAGGAAAAGAGAATTTGTTCAATTTTCTTTTTTATAAACATTTTTCTAGACCTACACTTTTCCCTTTAACAAGGTAAAAGCACAAAGGATAAAAAAATACTTTTTATCTTATACAGTCATATATCCTTGAATTAAAAAATTTTTTTAATTTTAATATATAAAAATTAAATAATCCATTACTTCATTTAAAGATAAATTTTACAGACAAAATCTAATTTCTTTTACACTGTGAACTGTAGACTCCAACTCTTCTACTCTCTGTTCCAGGTGAGCCTTCTCATTAAATGCAGTCTCTTGGGAAATCTATTTCAAAAACAAAAACATAGTACCTTCAATTTTGTTGCATTTGTGCTCCACTGGTATTAGTATAAGTAAAATGTCCTTCTAACCTTTAACCTCTCCCTCAGACTATCTCGTTCTGTGGTCATTCTTCGTAAGTCAGTGAAGGCCACATCTCTTTCTGTTTCTACCCGTCGTAAGATTGCATGGGCTGTTGATGTTGCTTTATTAGGAGACTTGCAATTTTTCATCATTTCTCGTCTTAGTCTGGCTATTTCTTCCTGTGCCTATTATATGTAAACAAATAAGTATATATCTGTTTTAATGAGTTTACATTAAATTTGCTTATCTATAGGCCAGTCTATATCTTGGAGATAGAGTGCTGGGCCCCACCCCCATCCCCCTAGAGACCAAGTCAAGGGAGCCAAGATAGGGGAGGGAGGAAGCACTCCCACTGGCTGCTGGGCAGAGGGGTGGGTGATGAGAGGCACCCATGGAGTAGGGAAGGAGATGGCCCGAGTGCTCCCCTCTAGCTCTGCTCCTCTCCAGCTCTCTGCCATGGTGTGAGCTATGCTCCCCTTAAACTTAGCTCCTCTCCAACCCCATCACGAGAATCACCTTCACCACAGACTCTGTGGTCCTTACCCCAAACAGGGGAGGGAGAAAGGTTCCCATTGGCTGCTGGACAGAAGGGTGGGGAAATGAGGGATATTCTCAGGCCTAGGGAGAGGGGTAAGGGAACAGCTCTGCTGAAGCTGGCTTTCTAGTAATGAACTCTGGAGGAGGGGCGTCAGGCATGCCCACAAGAGAGGGCTCTGCATGCCCTTTTAGGCACATGTGCCATAGATTCACCATCATGGTTATAGGCTAACCATGAAAATGAAAGCTTTTGGCTGAAGTGTGGGACAATTAAATTGTATATTTTGTATAAATTTTAGTAATATAATCAAGATTAAGAGCAACACAAAGTCCAAATAAATATGTATGTTTCCATCCCGAGTATTTCATGCCAAACTTTTGATCTTTTCCTAAATTCCTCATCTACTTTCTCTTTCTGTCCAGGCAGTTTCTCAAAGGCTTGAATGATTATCATTTCTCATTTGATTTTCATCTAAATGCTCTATACCATGTTTTCTCCCTTTCTGATTCTTAGATTTCTTCACACAAATTAACTTAATATATAATGCTATCCCACAACCCATGTTATCTAATTTTGTCAACCCACCAAGCCTAATAGCATCTGTTAGGTGAGATTTTCCTCCTTATATTGGGATCTAAAGTATTCATCTTACTTGTTGACCATATATGCACACAGATCTATAAAGCAATGTTTGTTTTTTTATTATTGGCTCCTTTCTTGGACTTTGTTTCCTGTGAAGTTTTGTGTGTCTCAAATCTTCTTTTTTTTCTCCGCTTATAGCTATTCTCCAAGGTATCAGTAAGTATTTTGGTGTATATATGTAGAACTTTCTTTCTACTCTTTTCCTTTTACTTAAAGTCCTTTTAGTCAGATTTTTTAGAATTCAGGCAAATGCATTCTTATGAGACCTTGTTCAACTAATCAAGTATTATTAGGCATCTGATATGTGCCAGTAATGTGCTATTTGCTGTGGATTCAAGTACAAGAAATGTAAAGACCCCTGCTTTAACTCAGCTTACAGGCTAATGAGGAAAGAAGTACATATAAAAAAATCATACAGGACAAAAGTTATATTTGTATATATACACATATATACACAATATACATATAAAACATAAAATATTTGTTTTTATTTATTTAACATATTAATTTATTATATAATATATTAGATATTATATGTAATTATATTATAAAATATAAATTTATATCAAATTTATAATTTGATAATATTTAAGATATTAATATATTAACATATAAATTTAAAATATTTTAAAAGTATTTAACCACTTTGTGTATGTTTGTATATATGCTTGTACACATACATACATACATACATACACAAAGTGGTTAAATACTTCTAAAAGGGAGGGCACTAGAACATTTAGGAGAGTCAGGAAAGATGCATAGAGGGGTGAGCTATGTCTTAAGGGAATAAGCCTACTTAGCAATGATATGGGAGTTTACAAAGTAATTAATTATCCTTAAAGATGTTTCAGAACTTTTCTATTCCACAAAATCTTGGATTTCTACCCTTTGCTGACTTATGCCCATCATTTAAAATCATCTACTATCCTTTGCCAAAATGATATACTCGTGTATATAAAAAACATCCCTACCCACAATAACAAAAAATAAAAAACAAAATTTTGTTAAGAAAGTCATATAAAGCATTTGTGCCTCTTAATGGCACTAGAAAGTACATATTTAGAATTTTGTAATCAAGCCATTCCCCAATCAACAAATAGTCAAGGGACATGAATAGGCAGTTTTTACAGAAGGAAATCAAAATTATCAACATACACAGGATGTGGCAAAGTTGGGACACTAATACACTATTGGTGAAATTGTGATTTGGTCCAACCATTCTGGAGGGCAATTTGGAACTATGCACGAAGGGCCTTAAAGGAATGCCCACCCTTTGATCCAGCCATAGCACTGCTGGGTTTGTACCCCAAAGAGATGATAAGGAAAGACTTGTACAAAAATATTTATAGCTGCGGTCTTTGTGATGGCAAAAAATTGGAAGATGAGAGACTGTCCTTCAGTTGGGGAATGGCTGAACAAATTGTGGTATCTGTTGGTGGTGGAATACTATTGAGCTAAAAGGAATAATGAACTGGAGAAATTCCATGTGAACTGGAAAGACCTCCAGGAACTGATGCAGAGCAAAAGGAGCAGAACCAGGAGAATATTGTACACAGAGACTGATACACTGTGGCACAATCAAACGTAATGGACTTCTCTACTAGTGACAATGCAATGACCCAGGGCAATCCAGAGGAACTTAGAAGAAAGAATGCTATCCACATCCAGAGAAAGAACTGTGGGAGCAGAAATGCAGAAGACAAACATATGATCTATCATGTAGTTTGATATGGATATTGTCATCAATTAGAGTTTTGATGTTAAGAAATCACTCTATAGCAAATATGAATAACATGGAAATAGGTTTTGAACAATGATACATGTATAACCCAGTGGAACTGCTTGTCAACCCTGGGTGGTGGTGGGAGATCATGAATCATGTAACTGTAGAAAAATATTCTAAATAAAAAAAGGAAAAAAAAAGAATTTTGTGAGGAATATATACACTTTTTATAGTGGGATAACTTACTCAGGTTTTTTGCCCACCTATAAATAAAGTTACCTGTTCATAAAGAAGAAAGGTCTTGTCTCTTTCAGATGTGAGAACTTTGACATTACCCTGAATTTCAGCCAAGTGACGCTCATATTTTTCCAACATACACTTAAGTTCCTCACGATCTCTTGTTTTCATAAGGTCTGATTCACAATTTGCTCCCTAAAATCATTACAAAAAATTTTATAAGTATTGTCACTTGGGTTTTTGAAACAAGTATACCTGTCTTTATTCTGCCTTGAACTCTATAGCCTCCTCTCTAATGGAAAAACCACACTTTACTGCACAGCTTTCATTGGCTATTTTTCCTTAGCTTTCACAATCGATCTTTTTAAACAAGTAAATTATATCTACTTCCTCACAACTCACTTTCTGCATAACAGATTAACAGCTTGTTTATTAATCATGTTTTAAGGTTTACAAAGTACTTTCCTCCCAAACACTCTCTCAAGTAGGCAATGCAGTTATTATCAGAATCATCCTTATTTCGTAGTTGAGGAAACAAGCTCTGCAAATTAGAGTGCCTTGCCTAGGAAAAAACAAGCTGTTACATATTTTAGGTGGGATTTGAATCCAGGACACTTCTAATTACAAATCTAGTACTCCTTCCACTCATAATGATGGTGTATGCAACCTCAATCTAAATATGCCCACTGGTACTTATTAAGCAAGTGAGATTAATATAGCTACCTCTAAAAAAACAAACCTTCTAAAAAAATTCATTTTCTCAAATTGTTCCAATCCATCTGACTGTTTTTTCCCTAAGCCAGTTATGTTTACTTTCAAAAAGCAAGATACATCATTTTATTTGTATTTGCTACACAGTTAAGAGTATCTCTGTGAATCACCCATTAGGCATGTAATGCTAAATCAATATGAAAGCCAAAGAAAATATTTTATTAGAATTATGAATAAATTTAGCATAACATACCAAACATGCCCTGGGAGGTGGAGAAGGACGCCGAGGACTTTTAGATCTACTTCGAATCATCTTTCCCAAATTTTCAGCTTCACTCTTGATTTGTCTGCTCCTAAAGCCTTGATAAAGGGATCAAGTCTAGAAGAAGATTTATTTTATGTTTTTTCAGTCTAAAATGATCTTGCCAATGAGGAAAAAATTAGGTAGTTTAGTGGAAGCTAAGTAAGATTAGTCTTTTTTAAATAAAATAAGATTTGATAATCATTCAAGGTTCTAAAAGAAAATTTGATTTTTTCATTAAAGTCTGTAATTACATAATTTCTAATTCATTCCTTTTTTTAAAATAAATTTTTGTTGATGTCTTGTTTCTTATATGACCATAGTCACACATAATCTCATCCCACTCATTTTGGGGGTTGGTCAGGGATTCTGGAATGCAAGTAGATTCTTGGTCACCTCTTTTGGTAGGCAAGACCAGTCAGCCAGTATTTTTGACTGCCTCCCAAGAGAAGGTCTGTGAGTCTTGTTGCCAGCTTCCGCCCCAGGAGGAAGGATAAGCGAGTGAAAGCGAAACCACAGTGAGATTCAGAGCATAGAAAACTGAAGCAGAGAAGGGAGTATATAAGTAAAGAGAAAGGCTCAAGGTATGGGGGAGGTTTGATCCTGACTCTGAAGAGTTCCCTTGGATGTGCATGGGTGTGACATGTCAGGAGTGGAGCGAGTATGGAGTCTCAGAGTATGCATTTTCAGTCTCCCATGCGGGGTCCAGCCAGAAATGAGGCAAAGTAAGTGCTATATGTGTTTAAGAGATCCAGGGAAGAGAAAAGTTGGAGAAGGTTCCCAAGTCTGTTGAAGATCTGCAAGGTTGAACAAACTCTGGCTAGCTCAGTCAAGACACAGGTTGCACTGGTGAGTCCAAGTAGTAAGCAGGTCAGATTGACCAGTTTTCAGAATATATTTGGACTGATGAATCCAAAATAAGAAAACTGGGTATTTTGTCGGGAGAGATTTTTACAGAGTTTTTAGACACCTTGATTCTAAGATAAACAAACACTGAATGTCAGAATGGGACAAAGAAGTTCAAGAAGAATAGCAAGAAGAAAAAAAAAAAAGAGTTCATACGAAATCCCCAGAGACAGCCTATTAGGGATTAAATTACAAGCCTAGGATAGTTCATCCCAACATAAACATATGGATAAAAAGGAAATGATAAAATTTTGTTGTTTCCAGTGGGGAGGGCTTCCCTTGGTAAAGGCGCCTTGTGTTGGCCCAGGTTTGGTTCCACAGAGAATGATTACATTTCCTTATAAATTTAAAATAGCCTAGACATAAGGACAAGTGTGCTTATGCTGCCCTCTAGCTGCCAGTGGTGGGAATGTTTATTTTAAATGAGAAAAAGGAGGAAAAGAAAATAATAGAATTATGTAAGGAGGAGGAAGTTTTTAAGGAGGACGAGGATAAGAATTTCTGGGATCCATCTGAAGCTCTTCCTCCTTCATATTTACCAGCTCTGCATACCAGCTCTGGATTTCCATCTTTCTCTACCACCTCCTCTTCTTATTCCCCAGGTACCTCCACCCTCACCTGAGGAGAATCTAGACTCTCCACCTGTTCCTCTTGGTCCCCTGTTTTGAGAACTTAAACAACTAGTGAAGAATCAGAAGAATCTGCCCCAGGAGGGAGAGCACACAGTGAAGTAGTACCCATTAAAAGAAGTCCCAATTGGACAGGAGATTGGATTTGTTAATGCTCCTCCTGAGTGGTTCTGAAGTGGATCATCTTATCTCAGATGAAGAGCAGGGCCAGATCAGGCAAGCTGCCATAAGGGCCTGGTATAATGAGCACCCTGTAGTCCAAGGTGTACTGGGGGGGTGAACATAAATTCTTTCTTCAAGATCCTAATTGTGATCATAGTATTCCAGGCCATCAGGAGAATATGAGAGATCTTAGGAGAATTATTATGCAGGGCATAAGAACAGCTGTGCCCTAGAATCAGATACCAGAATGAGGTGTCTGAAGCCAGACAGGAGAGAGATATAAGACCCCCACTGATTTTTTGAACTTTGGCCTAAATGTGACTAAACCCTGGCCTGATATTAGTAGGAAGCTCCAGAAAGTGGAAGATTAGATGAATGAGCCATTAGATGAGCTCTTACAGCAAGTCCAAAAGGTATTTGTGACAATGGAGCTATAGTAAGAAGGACAGACTAGGAATGGAACAATTCCCAGAAAGAAAGGATGGAACAATCAATTGGGAAGGTCTCCAGAAGCCACATGTGGCTATAGCTATGGAAAGGACTGTCCCAAGAGACAAAAAGAGCAGAAGATTCTCTCTCAGAGAGACTATAGACTCAAGGAGTCAAGAGCTCTGTGATTACTCCCACCCAGAGCCCTTGATAACACAGACGATCAGGAAGTAGAAGCTGCCTTCCTGATGGACATGGGCACTGCTAGGCCAACCTTTATTGTGCTGCCCTCAGGAACTAGGCTTAGTGACAGGAAACTTATTGTGACTGGGGTAAAAGGAAAAAAATTTCCTGTCCCCAATCACCCAACCAATAGTAGTAAAATATGAATAAGAGAAAATATCAGGGCAATTATAACTTGTAGAGAAAGAACCTCCAGATCCAATAAGGTGGGACTTAGAGGGAGCAGAGAAATTCTCAGAACTGAAGAGGGCTTTACAGTCAGCACTTGTGTTAAACCTGTCTTTTTTTAACAGACCTTTCTACCTGTTTGCTAATGTGAATAATGGAAGTCCTCTCATAAACTTGCGGAGGACAAAAGAGACCAGCAGTTTTCTATCCAAGATTTTGGATCCAGTAACAAAAGGATCCAGTAGAAAGAGCAAGTTGTAGCCACTAACTTGGTAAAAGAGAGTAGGAAATTAACTTTCAGGGGATTCTTAGTAGTTAGCGTTCCCCATCAGGAACCATACTACTTGACACCAGCAGGCTGATTGGTGGATCATCAATTTAAAGATCCTGAAACTTAAAGCATGCTGTCAAGTTTATTTAACTGTTTAGTGTCTGTCTTTGTAACTCTGTGTTGGGGTGTGTGTGTGTGTGTGTGTGTGTGTGTGTGTGTGTGTGAGTGTGTGTACAAACAGGGGGCAGAGGGTTTGGGAAGAAAACCTCCCTGTTATTGATGAGATAACTCGCTCTCTCTCTCTCTCCCCCATCATTCCAGATCACTGAGGAGGTTGGAAAGACAGAAGAGTGAGTTAAGAGATTCAAAAAAGGTACTTCAGTGTGAATTCTGAGTTTTTCAAACTCTAAGATAACTTAAATAAGTGAAAAGGGATTATGCCCACTGCTTTAGAGAAGACAGAGGCAGGTAAAAAGATCTGTTTGACATTTTTTCTTCCTTTCTCCTCTGATAGCCACAGAGAGAGAAGGTGGAAAGGAGGAAAGAAAGAAATGTTTTGATTTCTCAATTGGATTTTCTTAAATGGTGTTAACTTCAAGGTTGGATATGTGTATATGTGGTTTCAGAAAATCACAAATGGTTCTGAAATGTGCACACTGAACTGAGAAAAATGAATGTAAAGATGGCTCAGTACTACAAAATTGTCTATAATTGAGGATTGATTAATGTCTTTCCTAATCAATGTAATAGTAGCCAGCCTGTTTGTCAGGAAGAGTTTGCTTCAAGAAAGAGATGAGAAGCAAACTCATAACAACTGTTGGCTGTTTAATGAAGAGTAATAATTCAATAACTTATAGCATATAAGAATTTAGAACCAGCTTTATAGAAGTAAAAGGTGATGAAGCATTAAGATTTTGTGTAATCTAAGAAAGTAAAAATGCTATGAGCATTGGGAAAGATGTTTCAAATCGGTAAATTTTAAATGGAATTTGTTAAATGGATGGCTGCCAAAAGTTGTACTTTGGTCAAGAATGATTTCATTATTTAAATACAATCAATCTGCCTCTATCGTGTGATTATGTTTAATTATAAATTATTTCTTGATTTGTACTGTGGACTAAATTAATGTCTGAGGTCAATTAGATGAAGACAGTGTGCTAAGATATAGTATGTAAATGATGCAATTTGTAAGAATAATAATTTGGGCTCTTTTGAGCCACTAACTAGCAGGTAAAAATAATACCTAATGGAGTGAAATTTATTTGAATAATGATGGTGAAAAGCAAGTAGAAGAAAGTAAAGAGGAATGCTGGATTAGAATATGAAAGAAACAAGTTGTTAAGGAATTTTAATCAGAATATGAGGTTTTTTAAGTAAAGGCCATTGGGAAGAATGTCATAATATGTAAAGTTTCACATATGTAGGAGGTGGAGAAGGCAAAACAGAAAGTTCTATTCTGCTTTGAGCAGAGACTTTGAAGGAAAAAAAGAGTGAATATTTTAAGACTAGCAAGTTTAAGCAATGAACTCAGTTAGATATATTGTAGTGTAAGAAGAATCTGTAAGGGCTAGAAAGAATCAGAGAAAGTATAAAGAAAATACAGAATTGGTTTTTACTTTATGGGAAAGTTAAAGAGAAAAACATTTTATCTTGTGATAAGACCAAATCCATAAAATGGGTTCCTCTATCCGAATCAATCCATGCTGGCAGTCCAAAACGAGGAATAATTTCTTTTATGAGGATTTTGGCAACAAAAGCCGCTGAGGCCAGAGCAGTAGGAAAGGCTTCAGGCCACCTGGTCAGCTGATTAACTATGACCAGGCAAAATTTATACTGCCCAGCTTTCGGCATAGAGATAAAATCAATTTGTAAGTTCCCAAATGGTGTGTAAGCAAGAGGATGTCCACCAAAGGCTTTGCCACGAAAAGCATGTTGATTGAAGGCCTAACATGTAGGGCAAGATGTACATATTTTGGAGGTAATTGTAGTTATTCCAGGTGCTACCCATACTCATTTAACGAAGTCTACAATGCCTTGGGTGCCAAAATTCGGTCTAATCACAAATTTATTCATTTTGGGGGATAACTCCTAAATTTCATATACCTTATCATCCCTAGAGCTCCAGCCAAGTTGAACGGATGAATAAAGAACTTAAAACTATGATTGGCAAACTGTGCATGGAGACTCATCTAAAATGGCCCGAAATTTTCCTTCTGGCTCTATTTTATCTAAGAAGCCAACCCAGAGGTGATTTGCACATCTCACCATTTGAGATGCTACTCGGACATCCATCTATTCAGGATCAACCATTTACCCCTGCCTATACTTCATTGTTAGGAGGGGATACAACCATTGCCACATACATCAAAAAATTACAAACCAAATTGAGAGAGCTCCACAATTCTGGAGCTGCTGTTCAGGCAGGCCCCATAGATTTCTCACTTCACAATCTAAACCCAGGTGATAGCGTGTACATAAAGAACTTTAAATGCACCTGGTCAACTGAACCTGCTTATGGTGGACCATTCCAGGTCCTATTGACTACTCCAATGGCTACTAAAATTGGGGAGAAGGACTCATGGATTCATTGTAGCCATGTAAAACGAGTCCCTTCTGTTGATACTGAATAATTGACCTGTATTGAAATTGATTATTGATTGTATTTGTGACTTGCTACATCTGTACTTTGTATTTTTTTTTTCATTTTGTTATTGTTGTTGTTTCACTGTATTTGAACATATATTACCTGTATTAGGAAACCTGTACTGAATTTGAACTGATTTGCATTTCATGCTTTTTGTGAAACTTTTGTATTTTCTTAAATGTATTATTGCTTTTATAACTCCATTGTTTTACCTTATTTGCACTCACACTGTGGATCATGGCTAAGCTAAGAGGAAATGCATCTAAATTCTTGGGTAAGAACCTTTATATTCTACCCCACCTTAAGTGACATGAATTGCAACATAAGCATACATAATTTTTTTTCTCATTGCCACTGATTATAGAAGATATACATATTTTTTTGAAATTTTAGCACATTTTTATAATTGCATGTTTAATTTTTGAATTTGAAGCACATGTTATCTAAATTGAAAGAGTTTTTGATCATTAGATTAGTGTAGGTTTAGTATATCCATTTCTTCTAACTGTAACTGCCTGCCCAAAAGCCTTAGACTATTGAAACTGCCACTGGTATTTTGCTATTATGGGACTTAGTACATATGTCTGATTCAACGAAATGTCTGATTCAACAAAATGGGATCAACAAAGGAGTACAGATTTCATCAATATAGTGCCAAAGAAGCACATACCTGCATGATGCCAAGTGAGCACACAGGTCAAAAAGAGAAATCAATCCTACTAGTATTGCTAAGACTTCTATGCCAATAAAAAGGACTTGAACCTAGCTTAAGCATCGAGGTTGCGATGCTTAACATACATTAAGACATAGGACTCTTCGAACCATACTCCTTATAAAAATTTATGTCAAGTACCTAACAACTGGCTGTTCTGGCTCCATATTATATCCCTGAGAAGAAATGACAAAAGAAGAAAAGAAGAAACGACATAATATCAGACCAATAAATATAAATCTAGTCCTTTTTCCTAAGTTTCTTACTATTGTGGTTGCTAAGTGGGTAAGTGTATGATATTGGACATGGATTACTTTAATTGGACATTATTCAAAGACCTAGTGTGATTTTCTATATTATTTCTTATCTAGAATTTTTTCCATATGAAATTTTAGGATTGGATGTTTAAAATTTTTCATCCACTACTTATTTGGATTTTGTGCTAAATTTTCTGATGAATTTGATTGGCAGTGATTCATATGCCTCCTGCCTCAGTCATATATTCCTCTGTGATTTCATTGTTTCTTTCTATCCTCCTCAAGGGGGAATGTGTTTTTATTTCATATGGAGAATTTAGGTTGTTTTACAAAAGAAGTTTACTGCCTCCTGGAATCGACATGGAGATGCTCTTGAAGACCACATGGAGAAAGCATGACCCAGGAGCCTAAGAGAGCAACCAGATGTGAAAAATTTTGAACTTTGGGGGTTTTTTAATTCATTTGTCCAGTTTTAAAATTCATTTGTGTGTTTTAAAATTCATTTGTTTTGTTAAATTCATCTTTTTTGTTTAAATGTATTTGTTTTATGTATGTATCTATTTTGTTGTGAAAAAAGGGGACTGCCCCCTGAATATTTTTGTAAAAGAAGCACTATTTGATTTCTTTATATTGTAAAAATTGCTACCTTTCTCCCCTTGTATTGATGTATTTACCCTTTATTTATTGTAATTTTAAATTTATGTTTGTTATGATCCATTGGGGAGGTTGGTCTCCCAAAGGATCACAGGGGGGAATGTGTCATTTAGAATTATCCTAAGCCCTGGGAGACTACAAGTCCCAGGACTCTCTCTGCTACAACTTCCCCTGACACTTCCCACTTCCTTTGTGGGAGGTGTCAGGGAAAGTATAAAAGGGAAAGTTTGGCACCTTTTCATTCTCTCCACCCTGAGACCCTGATCTCTCTCTCAGCCCCTTTTCCCCTTTCTTCCTACCTCCTAGTTTTCCCTATACTTTTCTCTTTCTAATTAAAATAAAACCTAGCTATTCAAACCCTAAAGTTGCTTTCTGATCATTTCATTAGGGGCTCTGATCACTTTCCCCTGCCTGGGCTGGAACTGCTACCTTCCTTTCCCTTCCTCTACCTTCCTCTCTCCTTTCTCCCATCCATTCTAACCTCCTACCTTCCTCCCTTCATTTCAACACACAATCTGTAAACTTATAGGGCTTTCAGAAGCCATTAGAATAGGCAAAGTAAGTAAGAGAAAAAGCTTGTTTGAGTTATGTAATTTCAGGATAATGGAATTGGACCACTGAGAAGGTAAGTTTCTCTGAGAAATGATTAATGAGATTTTACCACTTATGGTGAAAGGCTCTTGGGATCTCAACAGATATTATCATGAGCTTGGAATTCAGGTATACCTGTCTGATGATCAATCCACCATTCATGAAAAGAATGACAAAACACTTAGAGAAGTGAAAGTCCTTATAATGAGTTGGGAGAAACAACCTTAGCCTAAAGTTAGGATGGGAATCTTCTGACTTGGTAAGGTTCACCAGATTCTGATGATCCCTGAGGGAGACAGTTATAGCAGGAGTCTTTGATAGCTCTAGCCTATATAAGAAGTCAGAAAGTGATAAGTCACTCTGTGTCCTCTTAAGGCATGAAGACAGTTATAATCTTTTCCCTGCCATTTCCTTTTATGACAAATTTCTATAATCAGCACAGAATGTAAATTGTAAAATGAAAGTTTCCATTTCCCAAATAATCAAGTAGATTGGTAGTTGAAAGTTAGAATTTATCAAGTGCTAGCTAGTGAGGTTTTTAATCATCTGTGGTCACTGTCAAGGTCCTGTAGAAATAGTTATAAAAGAGGACCTCCAGTTTTAATTGATCTGCAAAAGTGTTGTTCATAAATATTGTTGAAATCTGCCTTACAAAAGATTTAGCAGGAACATCTCAAATATCTCCACAATCAAATTGGAGTAGAGGGAGCAAGTTCCTGAGAAGGCCCATCCCTGACTGTCAGAAGATGAAGTTTGTTTACAATGGGGGAATATTATTACGTAAGTACAAGGAAGCCTACTGTTTAATCAATGTTATTTGTTGCTATTGTACTGATTTTCTCTGTCTCTATTAGAAACTTTGTTGAGAATATACAGATAACAGTATCGAGAATGCTGATTTTGAGGAAACAAAAGGTCCAAGATTTAGAAAAGATAAATGAGGAAAATTCTGAACTGGAAGCTGAAATGGTTCCTCAGCAATGGGATGGGAAAGCACACAGTTAGTGAAAAGAGAGAGAAACTGAGGCAAGTAAGAATAGCACATCTCTGAAATAAGAAAAGGGGGGATTGTGAGATGAAATTAAAATGCGTATGATTCTGAAAGTGAAATATTTGGCTTGCCCCACCCTACTCCCACTTCAATATTCCCAAGGCAAAGATGCCCAGTTGACTTTTCCAGGGGAAAGAAAGTCTTTAGTAGGTTTCAATAATGTGTGACCCTGGGCAAGTCACTTGACCACCACTGCCTAGTCCTTACTGCTCTTCTGCCTTAGAACCATTAGACGGTATTGATTCTAAGATGGAAGGTAAGGGTTTAAAAAACAATAATCAGAATATTTTCAAGTATTTTTAAACTATATTAAAATACATACTTACAGATCTAGGACTTTGTTGAATCTTCTAGTACTATATTATCTTGCTGACATCTAAGTTCAGTCTGGAAAATAAATCAACATGAGCAAGCATGTCATTAATATCTAAAATCTATGTATCTGATTTTCAAAGCAAAAAGTAACCTTTATGCTTCTTAAACTGAAAAAACAGCATTGAACAATAAGAATCCATTTTTTTTTAACCCTTACCTTCTGTCTTGGAGTCAATACTGTATATTGGCTCCAAGGCAGAAGAGTGGTAAAGGTAGGCAATGGGGGTCGGTCAAGTGACTTGCCCAGGGTCGCACAGCTGGGAAGTGTCTGAGGCCGGATTTGAACCTAGGACCTCCCGTCTCTAGGCCTGGCTCTCTGAGCTACCCAGCTGCCCCCTGGGAATCCATTTTTAAAATACCATGGAATTCAGAGCCATTTGAGTTAGGACAAAAAAAGACCATATCTTTTTAGTTACTTACTGCTTTCAATTATAAATGTTTATGTGATATAATAACACAAGATTTATGACATTTTCACAAGTAAATCATACTAATTTCATCTCTTAAGAGAGAGGACTAATAAAATAGATTTTGCTGATATTTATGAGTATAGGTTATTCCTCCTACTAAAATGTAAGGTCTTGCATGACAGAGAGCCATTCTAATATTTCTTTATATCTCCTATATAAACTTCCCCAAAATAGGAATTTGATTTTTAAAAAAATCTGTTTGGAATGAAAGCATTCCAGTATTTTTTAACTTGTAAAATTCTTCTCCTTTCAAAAAAATAAAATATCCAATGAGTTTGTGTACTTTAAAACTGGCTTTCTTTAAATGCTTTCCTCAGAGTTAAAAAAAAACCCTAAAATCTGACTTCAAACTATATTTCCAATTTTATCTTAAATTATTCCCCTTAATATATACTCTACTTTCCTATCAAACTGTTTCCTGAAATTGACATTCCATTTTCTGTTTCCACTCATTTACACAAACCACCTCATAAATGCATCATCCCAATCTGAGAATCCTTATTTTTAGGAATTATTTCCTCAAAATCTTCTCAGATTCTCCAAGTTGAGGTTTTTTCTGCTCTCCCCAAATTACCTTTCATTTACCATGTATCTGTGTTGGATTACCCTAAATATAGCATAAGCACCTTGAGGGCTGAAATTATTTAATTTTTTTTTGTATCCCTAGCATCTAGCACAGTGTCTTGCACACCAGGCACTTAATAAATGCTTTTTTCAATTCAGTCGATCAGCTCTTCAGACTATTGAACTCCACTAGGACAGTCATAAAGGATATATTTTAGTTAATGGCAATTAAGTCCTAGAGATGTGTTTTAAGTAGAATTTGGACAAACTCTAACTCTAGTCTAAAGATATACAACAGAAACAATAGTGGCCCAAAGAATCAGTGTCTAGCATAGTTCCTTGAATAAGGAAGATATTACTTTTAAAGATTTCACTGGTGATTTATGTGATGTCACTGGCATGAGTACTACCATAGATCATATCACAATTTCAACTATGCCTTAGTCTTCATGAGCTATAGCTGCCAAATAAGTTTATCACAACTTTATAAACTTCTGTTAATAAAATCTTTCTGAATAAGTAGGCTGGTGTTTGGATGACAAATGAAGTCTGTTTTGTTAGGCCCAAACTAAGCCTTTCAATTTGGTATAAATTGTGAGAATTTCTGATCTACCCCCATAGCCTTCATAAAACCAGTGTCACATCCATGCTATGAAGAAGTATCAAAGCATAACTTTAGAAGCTAAAATACTTACTATTTAAAAACAAAACAAAATTATTTGCTAATAGTTGTGATTTCCCAGAAAGGTAAGGGGAGTGGCAAAGCCCATAACAATAAAAACACTAATGAGAAACAAAATAGCTCAAATTCAACTCATGAAACTTTAAACTTACCAAAAAGATCCCTAATTATAATGAAGGACATGGGACAAAAAAAGGACAAAAAAAAGAAAATAGAATTTTGCTTCTTCCTATTCCAAATAACTAAGTTAAAGTTTTTAAGGTCCAAAAATGAAGTATGGAAGGAAAAATTCAGAAGTTGCTCAAAGTGAAGAATTCAAAGGTTTAGAGAAGAAAGCAAAAGAGGAAATGTATTTTTTTTCCTTTAAAAATAGTCTAATGCTGAGGTACCACCTTGCACCTATCAGATTGGTAATATGATAGTAAAGGAAAATGATAAATGTTGAAGGGGATGTGGCAAAATGGGGACACTAATACATTGCTAGTGGAGTTGTGAACTGGTCCAACCATTCTGGAGGGCAAGTTGGAATTATGCTCAAAGGCCTATAAAAGAATACATTTTGATCTTTTGATCCAGTAATACCATTACTAGTTCTGTATTAGTAAGAGATTTTTTTTAAAAAGGGAAAGGATCTACTTGTACAAAAATATTTACAGCTGTTATTTTTGTGGTAGCCAAGAATTGGAAACTCAGGGATGTCCTTCAATTAGGGAATGGCTGAACAAACTGAAACTGTGGTATATGATGGTGACAGAATACTATTGTGCTAAAAGGAATGATGAACAGGATGATTTCAGAAAAAGTTGGAAAGACCTTTATGGAATGATACAGAGTAAAATAAGCAGAACCAAGAAAACATTATACACAGTAACAATAATATTAAGGAACAATCAAATGCAATAGACTTAGCTACTAACAGTGATACAATGATCCAGGGACAAGTCTGAGGACTTATTGAAAAACATGCTCTCTACCTCCAAAGCAAGAACTGTTAGAATAGGAATACAGGTGAAAACATGTGATTTGTCACTTGTTTACTTAGGTTTATGGTTTTTTTGGGGGGGAGAGGGTTGGTTTTATAAAATTATTCACTTACAAAAATGAATAATACGAAAATAAGTTTTGCATGATAATACATACATAACCTAGGCTGAGTTGCTTGCCAGCTCAAGGAGGAGGGAGGGAAGAAAGGAAGGAGATAATTTGGGTCATATAACTTCAGAAAACTTATTTGGAAATTTGCTATTAAAATAAATAAATGACGTTTTTTTAAGAATAGTCTAGACACACACACACACACAAAAACCATCTTGCAATAATCAAGCTCAGTCATGCTTCAAAAGCAAACCTTTCTGCAGATTAATTTCCCTTCTTTTTTCCTTTTTATTATATTTTACTTCTTATAATACTCTTTCCTTCTCCCTTATAATATTTTACAATAAAATTATATTCTACACCATTGCTAATAATCATAGTTATTCCCTGGAGATGGGGGCTCATACAAACTGAAAATACAATTCTTTCCCAAATAACATCCATAGTTATTTGTAAGCAATAAGTGTCTAATAAATATTTTTTAAATTAGTGAATAAATGGATCTTAAAAATGGTCTAATGAAGAAATAAATTCTCCCTTTTGGATTAATCTCACAATATGACACTTTTGTCTAAAAGTGAGTTAGTATCTTGAGACAAAATATTCTCGCCATTCACCCTTGAATACAAATCCCAAACAGCTTCCAATCCTGCTCATTTTTAGAGCAAGATAGCCTTTTACGTTTGAGAAATTCTTCTGCTAAAATGCCTTCCCACAGGATTTCAAGAGTCACCATAAAGTTAAAACTATACAAAGACTCAGTAATATATGTCTAAATTCTTTGAACCTTGACCCGGCCTAATTAAGCATACTGTTCTTCAAGTCCTCAATCAAATCTAGCATTCCTTTCTGGGATAGTGTTTCTTGGGACAAAGACCTCTATAAAGGCACTCACCTAATCCAGAAGTACTTTTCTCACTGGCTTCTATCATTATCATATTTACTCTAGGCTAGAATTGTCAGATTCAGATAGAAACGGGGGCTATCTCTACCATTTTTTATATCTGTTACTCTAAAATTCACTCCCACCTTTAAAATCTATTCCAGGGTAGTATTTACTCTAAAACATATTCCCATATTCTAACACCTGTTTCATCAGATCCTTTCAAACATTTGAAAACTTTCTTCCATAAAGGACATGCCCTCCTGTGGAATACTGCCTACTAAAAGTATTGTTCTTATACATAGTCTCTCTTCCTGATACTATATCACATTTCAGTTAGTTGTAACTTTTCCAAAAGAATTTATATTGTAAAATTTTATTTAATTATGATTGCACTATTTGGGAATTTGTGATGAATAGAGCCCCAGCCCTATATCATCAACTTACCTATTTTGAACATTTCCAACTGGATGTCGCATAGACACCTCAAATTTAATATATTCACAACAGAGGTATTTATCTTTTCCTCACAACCTGGCCTTCTGAACTTCTCTATTTCTGTTAAGGGTATCACCATCTTCTTGATCAACCAAGTTTAGCCTCAGTGTCATCCTATACTTCCTACTTTCATTTATTCCATCTATTAGTTTCTGCCTCCACAACACCTCTTAAATATCTCCCTTTATCAAATAGTTCTTATTCAAATATTTATTCAAATAGTTCTTACTGCTTCTTGTCCAGAACATTACAATAAGTTTGTAATTGGTTTCCCTGTCTTATCCCTCTCCACTCCAATCAATTTTCCACACAATCATCAGATATTTTCTTAAGTTATAAGTTTGACCACATCAACTTGCCCCTTCCTTCATTCTACTTCAATTGTTTCCTATAACTTCTAGAATCAAACATAAACTTGGCTATTTGGCATTTAAAGTTCTTCTGGCCTCAACCTACTGTGTTCTTCTCGGGGTGGACCTCCATCCTAGATCCCATTAGGGAATGAAAGCTGGAAGGCCTCTTAGCTCAAGAAAGAAAACCACTAGGCTATCCTACCTCCTTATCTCCTCTGATTTTTAGGAGTAAGAGAAGTCCTGTCCTGCTCCCCAGTCCCCCCTCCAGTTTATGATGAGGCTCATGCTATGTAATTTGTTGTTTTCTGATTGGGTAGACTTTCACACCTAGATTGTAAGTTTAGCCCCCAGACCAGGGGTCAGCAACGTATGGCTCTCAAGCCATATCTGGCTCTTTTGAGGGCCAGATATGGCTCTTTCTGCAGGAGCCATAAAGTCAATTTTTTCTCAGGCGCTGTTACAGGAGCGTGCACTGTGAGCACTGTACGGCTCTCACGAAATTACATTTTAAAAAATGTGGCGTTTATGGCTCTCATGGCCAAAAAGGTTGCCGACCCCTGCCCCAGACCATGGAGTATGGGACAGAGGGGGTAGGTGTCTTACATCAGGAATCTATAAAATGCTCACATCTGCACTCATGCACTGGGCATCACCATTAAAGCAGTGTCCCCTTCCTCATTCCTGCATCTTCAATTATCCATTCTCCTACTTCAGGTTTGTGATTAGAATTTAGGTAGGTGGTCATTTTATTTTATCCCACACACTACCTTTCCAAGTTTATTATATGTACATTATTTCCCTTCATTCATACACACATATTGCAGTCCAGCTAAACTGGTTTTCTTGCTATTCTTCACAAGACATTACATTTCTTATTTCTGGGCCTTTGAATTGGTTGTGCTCATGCCTAAATATGCGCCTCCTCACACCTATCTCTTAGAACCCCTTATTTCCTTCAAAACTTGGCTCAAATGACATCTTCCATATGATACCTTTCATATTTTGTTCAGTTTCTAGTGCCATCCTCAAAGTACCTTGCGTCTGCTCTGAAAAAGTATACATATATATTCTATTCCTCCAACCCTTAGAATATAAAGTCTTTCAGGGCTGTGAACTTTCTCTTTTTGTATTCTTAGCACCTAGCACAGAACCTGGCATAAAATTAGATGCTTAATAAATACTTCTTGATTAAGAAAGGCTGTGTAAAATAAAATCAGTAGTGTATAATTCACAAATATGGTTAGTATTAGGTTTAATAGTAAGTAGTGATAATTTCAGAATCAATAATCCCTGTAACTTTCCAATATAGATTAGTTAAAATAAGGCCCTTCAGGGAAGAGAGAAAAGAAGCCTATCTCTGCATAACAAACAGCAGAAGCATCCCCTCCCAGAAGTGACTAGAGAAGACCCTTCCCCCATCCAATCCCCTTTTGATTACCTTAGTACTTCTTTTAAGTGCCACCCTACAAAACACCTTTCCTTTTCTTTGTTATTGATTCTCAATTGACTTTGTAATATGTTCAATTAGCATTTCAAAGATTAGAAAATGATGCCTCAGTGGAAATTTTAGAGTTCAGAGAATGTCAAGAGAAAGAAAATTTTACAGACATTCCCATGAGAAAGTCAGGAGCCTAAAGACACAGTATAAGAACTTCACATGAAGAACAAGCTCCCTTATCAAGCCTAAAGCCGGAAAATTGTTGCAAAGACTGTTGCTTACTGTGGCCTTGCATATTTCTGAATACTAACTAAAAACTGAGAAAGTACTAATTTGAGAAATCTTCTCATGATTCAGAGAGTTGGGAACCATAAGAGAATAGCAAATAAAAAACAAATGTATCATACACAGGGGGTAATTCAAGACAACCATTGTACAGATTTCCTATAAATTAAGGATTTTTCTTATAAGCCAGTGGTAATACACAGCAGTGCTCCCTACTGATATGCTTTTCACCAATAAAGGCCTCATCCTGTCAGCATCTTACCAAAATCTCCTTTCTGCTCATTAGAGTGATTTCTGCAGGTGCTAGCTCCCCCAAAATCCACTTCACACAGGTTGGATTGAAATTTACCACTTATACTAGCTATAAAAAATGAACAGCTTCAAAAAAATAACCTTGTAGGAAGAATGTTTAAACTATTAAACTACTTTTAGGTACCTATAACACTTTAGCAAATGTTTTCTATAAACAATTGATATGCTGATGACAAATAATTCTTATCTCTTCATTAAAGCAGTTCCCCTAGAGCAGTGATGGCAAACCTTTTGAAACATTTAAGGGATCCCGTGCCATGCCCACCCACCCAATTCCCCAGACTGCATGCTTGTGGTCCAGCCTCCAGTGTGTGCCATGCCCTGTCTCTAATTGCATGCCCTGCCCTCAACTGTATGCTCCATCCTGATTGTCTGCAGTGACCCACCCACCCTTGCATTTGGGGATGGGGCCAGGGCCAGACTATAGGCCATCCAAGTCAGGGTGGAGCTCTTTGGGGAGGCTCCAGTGCCTCATACCCTCCCCTGGTGTTCTGGAGGGGTAAGGCCACCCTACCAGCCCTGGGCTGGCCGTGCTCCACCCCTGTGATGGTGGAGGGAAGCTAGAGTGCTCCACCCCCTGCATTTGGGGGCAGAGCCAGTCTCCTAGCCGGCCAAGCCAGGGGCCTGCTTGTGCCCACAGAGAGGTCCCTGTGTGCCATTTTTGGCATGTGTTCCATAGGTTCACCAACACAGCCCTAGAAATTTAACACTTCTAGCCAAGTTTGAGATACTATATGTATTTCAAAATATTATTACTATTTTCTTTAGATATTCTATAATTCAGATTTTTCAATCATTCACACTGGTTTATACCAAATATATAGGTATATATGTTACATACATATATACACTTACTAAATTAATGAAATTTTTGTGAAATATATCATTTAGCTAACATATAACAATAAACAGCTATTTAAAAAAACAGTGTTTATGTTGATTTTGTCCTTAGGCCATTTATTGATTTCACTGCTTTGTAAAAATGCCAAAACATAGGATGCTATAACAAATAACATTTTTATTAGCAATTAATCTCAGGCAATTTTTTCTTTCAAATATTCTCAACTAGTATAGAGATCTATAATAGCAAGGGAAGAATAATTAAATCAAGTTATAATTTATCTCTTGGTTTATAATTTTTAATGATAATATCCTTATTGTAGGCTATTAGTGGTTATTAATAAATGAAACTGAGACACTTCCAACTAAGATGGCTGCTGTGTAGAAGGAACGTCATGTCTCTTCCTACTACTGATCAAAACAAAGTGTCTCAAAAGGACAAAAATAAAAATCAGATGAGGAAAGGAGCTCTACTGTAGGTTGCAGTCTTGAAGGTAGGCAAAGTTTAGGCATTTCCATGCTATGAAGGGATAAAATTACACCTAACAAAGTGAGAGCTGATCACACTCACACACACACACACACACACACACACACACACACACACACACACACACACACACACACACCCCACCTACCACACCAAAGTCAGAGCAAAGACCAGGGCAATCTCCAAATTCTTGGAAGCTAGCTGAGGGCACCACAGTCTTATCCCTGAGGACGATGCGAAGTCTTGGCAGCAAGACTTCACAACTGCAGAGTGTGGGAGTAGAGATAGCCCAGAGATGATCTGCCCACAGCAGACACTGTGGAGACTCGAAAAGTAGCCTCAGGGCAAAAACTACTCTGTAGCTTGCTACACTGAGTGTTGCCTGATCTCCTCATTCAAACTTCTGGCTGAGAAGGGAAGATAAAACTAACACAGCAATGGCCACCAACACCCAAGAACTATAATCCACAAATACCAAAAAAAGTAATATAGAACAGAGAAAGCCTCTGACATTGAATAACTTCTATGAAGAAAAGGAGCAGAGTACAGAGGCAACAGCAAAGAGTGACAGACAAGCAAACACATCCAAATTAAAAAAAAAAAAAAGGAAATTAGTCACAAGCTCTCAAGGAACTCAAATTAGAGTTCAAGAGCCAAGTAACAAAGATGCAGGAACAATGGGAAGAAAAGTGGGAGAAAGAAATGCAAGTAATTCAAAGGGAAAATAACAGTTTAAAAGACAGAATCTCCCACTTGGAAAAAGAGGCTCAGAAATCACATGAAATAATAAGCAAATTGGAGACCAGAATTGACCTGCTGGAAGCTATGAAAAGCAGGTTAGACCAAGCCAAAAAGGAAAATCAAAAGATCATAGCTGAAAACTACTCTTTAAAGAATAGAATTGGGCAAATAGAAGCTAATGGTCTCACAAGACAGCAAGAATTAATAAAGCAAAATCAAAAGAATGACAAACAGATGGAAACACAAACTACCTCACTGAGAAGACGATGGACATGGAAAACAGGTCCAGGAGACACAATTTGAGAATCATAGATATACCTGAAAACTCAGAAAAAAAATAGAAGCCTTGACATATTACAAGAAATTATCCAAGAAACTGCCCTGGTATTCTTGAACAAGAGGGCAAAATAGACATTGAAAGAGCCCATAGATCACCCTCTATATTAAATCCTCAAAAGACAACTCCCAGAAATGAAATTGCCAAATTGCCAATTTCCAAGCCAAGGAGAAAATTTTGCAAGAAGCCAAAAAAGAGACAATTCAGATATCAAGTAGCCCCAGTAAGGATTACACAGGATCTGGCAGCAAATAAATGCAATAAAGCAGAATAATAAATGCAACCTTTTCAGATCATAATGCAATAAAAATAATAATTAGTAAGGGTACATAGAGAGGCAAATAAAAATTCATTGGAAATTAAATAATATGATTCTCTAAAACTGGCTGCTTAAAGAACAAATCATAGAAACAATAATTTCATTAAAGAGAATGACAATGAGGAGAAATCATATCAAAATCTATGGAATGCAGCCAAAGCAGTACACAAGAAAATTTATATCCTGGAGTGCATGTATCAACAAATCAGAGAAAGAAGAGACCAATGAATTGGGCATGCAAATTAAAAAATTAGAAAGAGAACAAATTAAAAATCCCCATATAAAAACTAAATTGGAAATCCTAAAACTTAAAGAAGAAATTAATAAAATTGAAAGTAAAAGAACTATTGAATTAATAAATAAGACTAGCAGCTGGTACTTTGTTTTTTTATTTTTTGTTTTAAGCAGCTGGTACTTTGAAAAAACAAATAAAACACATAAAGTACTGGTTAATCTAATAATAAAAAAGAAAGAAAACCAAATTAACAGTATCAAAGATGAAAAGGGCAACCTCACCTTTAATGAAGAGGAAATTAAGGTAATTATTAAGAACTATTTTGTCCAATTATATGGCAACAAATATGGAAATCTAGTTCATATGGATGAATATTTACAAAAATATAAACTGTCTAGATTAACAGAAGAGGAAATAGAATACTTAAATAATCCCATACCAGAAAAAGAAATTGAACAAGCCATCAAAGAACTCCCTAAGAAAAAATCCTCAGGGCCAGATGGATTCACAAATGAATTCTATCAAACATTTAAAAAACAACTATTCACAATACTATACAAATTATTTGATATGATAAGCAAAGAAGGAGTCCTACCAAATTCCTTTTATGACACAAATATGGTACTGATTCCAAAGCCAGACAGACCAAAAACAGAGAAAGAAAAGTACAGACCAATCTCTTTAATTAACATAGAAGCAGAAATCTAGAATACTAGAAATAGTAGAATACCAACAAAAAGAATCCAGCAAGAACACAAGGATTATTCACTAAGATCAGGTGGGATTTATACCAGGAATGCAAGGATGATTTAATATTAGGAAAACCATCCACATAATTGATCATATCAACAGAAATCACATGATTATCTCAATAGATGCAGAAAAAGCCTTTGACAAAATACAACACTCATTCCTGTTGAAAACACTAGAAAGTATAGGAATAGAAAGGCCTTTCCTAAAAATAATCAACAGTATATATTTAAAACCATCAGCAAACATCATCTGCCATGGGGATGAATTAGAAGCCTTCCCAACAAGATCAAGAGTGAAACAAGGATGCCCATTATCACCTCTATTACTTAACATTGTATTAGAAACACTAACAGTAGCAATTAGAGAAGAAAAAGAAATTGAAGGTATTAAAATAGGCAATGAGGAGACCAAGCTATCACTCTTTGCAGATGATATGATGGTCTACTTAAAGAATCCTAGAGAATCAACTAAAAAGATAGTGGAAATAATCAACAACTTTAGCAAAGTTGTAGGATACAAAACAAACTCACTAAGTCATCAGTATTTCTATATATTTCCAGCAAAACTCAGTAGCAGGAATTAGAAAGAGAAAATCCATTTAAAATCATTCTAGACAACATAAAATCTTTAGGAATCTATCTGCCAAGGCAAACACAGGAATTATATGAACACAACTACAAAACACTTTTTACACAATTAAAACTAGATCTAAACAATTGGAAAAACATTAATTGCTCCTGGGTAGGACAAGCTAATATAATAAAAATGACAATCCCACCCAAATTAATTTACTTATTCAGTGCCATACCTATCAAACTACCAAGAAACTTTTTTACTGAATTAGAAAAAAACTATAATAAAGTTCATTTGGAAGAACAAAAGATCAAGAATATCAAAGGAAATAATGAAAAAAAATGTGAAGGATGAGGGCCTAGCAGTACCAGATCTTAAACTGTACTATAAAGCAGTTGTCATCAAAATAATATGGTACTGGCTAAGAGACAGAAGGAATGATCAATGAAATAGACTTAAGGTAAATGACCTCAGCAAGATAGTGTACAATAAACCCAAAAATCCTAGCTCTTAGGACAAAACCCCACTATTTGACAAAAACTGCTGGGAAAATTGGAAAACAGTATGAGACAGATTAGGTTTAGATCAACATCTCACACCAAAATTCAGAATGGGTGAATGACTTAAATATAAAGAATGAAACTATTAAGTTAACATAAAATAATTTACCTATTGGATCTATGGGAAAGGAAAGATTTTAAGATCAAGCAAAAGATAGAGAATATTACAAAATATAAAATGAATAATTTTGATTACACTAAATTAAAAAGGTTTTGTACCAAAAAAAAAAAAAAAAAAAAAAAAAAAAAAAACAATGCAACCAAAATTAGAAGGGAAGCAAAAAACTGGGAAAAAATCTTTATAACAAAAACCTCTGACAAAGGTCTTATTACTCAAATTTATAAGGAACTATAAATAAATTGTACAAAATATCAAGCTATTCTCCAATTGATAAATGGGCAAGGGACATGAATAGGCAATTTTCAGATAAAGAAATTACAATTATCAATAAGCACATGAAAAAGTGTTCTAAATCTCTTATAATTGGAGAAATGCAAATCAAAACAACTCTGAGGTACCACTTCACACTTAGCAGTTTAGCTAATATGACAACAAAGGAAAGTAATAAATGTTGGAGAGGGTGTGGCAAAATAGGGATAATAATGCATTGCTGGTGGAGTTGTGAACTGATCCAACCATTCTGGAAGGTAATTTGGAACTATGCCCAAAGGACTTTAAAAGATTGCCTGCCCTTTGATTCATCCATACCACTGCTGAGTTTATACCCCAAAGAGATAATAAGGAAAAAAACTTGTACAAAAATATTTATAGCCATGCTCTTTGTGGTAGCAAAAAATTGGAAAATGAGGGGATACCCTTTGATTGGAGAATGGCTAAACAAATTGTGGTATCTGTTGGTGATGGAACACTATTGTGCTAAAGGAATAATGAACTGGAGGAATTCCATGTGAACTGGAATGACCTCCAGGAATTGATGCAGAGTGAAAGGAGCAGAACCAGGAGAACACTGTATACAAAGATGGATACACTGTGGCACAATTGAATATAATATTCCTCTACTAGCAACAATGCAATGATGAGGACAGTTCTGAGGGACTTATGAGAAAGAATGCTAACCACATCCAGAGAAAGAACTGTGAGAGCAGAAACACAGAAGAAAAACAACTGCTTGGTCACATGGGTAGATGGGGATATGATTGGGGATGTAGACTCTAAACAATCACTTTAGTGATTATTAATAATATAGAAATAGATCTTGATCAATGACACAAGTAAAACCCAATGGAATTGCTTGTTGGCTACTGGAGGGGGGTGGGAGGAAGGGAGGGAAAGAATATGAATCATGTAACCAAGGAAAAATTTCTAAATTAATTAAATAAACAATTTTTAAAAAGTAATGAAACTGAGCCTTTGTTTAAAATGTACATTTGAATTTTCAAGAACCACATTTCATGTCTATTGGGATCAAGAAATAAAAATATGCCTTAAAAACAACTTTTAGCCTTTGAAATTAAAGCTTAAACATGATTCCAAATTGAAGTTTTAAAAGTGAGGATAAGATAGTCTCCTTGCTTCACATCTATTATCCAATCTATCTTCTGCCAAGCTACTATAGTCACATTCATAAGCTCAGGCCTGACCATATCACCATACTTTTTCGGATTCCTGTGGTTCCTTATTGTCTCTAAAACCCAATGCAAACCATTTGGTATTTAAAGTTCTTTACAAACTGTCTCTACCCTACTCTTTTGGAAATGATAATACATTACAATCCCTTTAATCTAGCCACATTGGCTGCCTTGCTATTCCACACCCTCTCTGACTCCTGACTATGTCCCTGTCTCTCTGCCTTTTGCACACAGTCCCCATTTCTGAAATGCACGCTATACCTCTGAGACTTTCCAATTTTCTTTAAAGCTCAAAAGCCATCTCCTACACAATGCCTTTCTTGATTCTCCCAGCTAAGAGTGCCTCTCTACCACACTATGAACATATATACATACATACACACATAAACACACATACATATATGGGGGGGGGTGTATATGTTGTCTCCTCCTACAGAATATAAGCTCCTCGAGGGGAGAGACTATTTTATTTTTGTCTCTGGAGCCCCTGCACAGTATCTACCATATAGTAGGTGCTTAATAATAAATCCTTGTTGTTGATGGACTGGCTGATGGTCTCACTTTTCCATTCTAAGTAGTTATTATCTGTGTTTGTAAAATTTCAGTTCTGATGAGTTATATGTCTAATAGTACCTTTGAAAATTTTAAAATCTCTGTATGTTGTGTCCAACAACAATTCTCTTTTTTTCCAGCTGCTGTTAGTTGATCTACTTTAATCAATTCTTTACAAAGAAGCACATTCCGGCTGGTTAAATCATCTACCTAACTGGTCAACACCTTTCTGAGTTCCAAAGGTTTCCTAACATGTTCTTCCAAGCCATCATTTTTCTGCTTGAGATCTTCAATCTATTAAAATTAGGAAGAAAAGAATCAGATGGTTTCCACAGTTAGATCTTTTTAATAGCACAAGTTGGAATTTTATAATCAAATAGGAATATAATAAAAGCAACTTCATTCATTTTGCTTTTTGCATATAAATTTTTTCAGGAAATACTTGTTGATAACAATGAAGTCACATCTCAAAAATTATTTCCTTATTATTTTAATAACAAATTTTTCTTGGCTAAAGTGATGTCATTACCAGAAATAACTCTTTTGCAGGGTTAACTTTAGAGCAGTGTAAAAAAAGTAGTAGTGAATTCAGAAAGCCAAGTCATCAATCTCCATTCTGTGATTTCCTTAGGCAAATCACTGAACTTCTCTGATCCTCAGTTGGATTTCATGTCCTCTAAGATGTTTTCCAGGTCTAACTCCCATGGCCATGTTTTATAACATGTCACCACCTGACCTGACCAGTTTTCAACAGCAGCAAATAGACTGGGTTCATTGTGCAAGGCCCCTTGCTAGATGTTCTGGAAGGCACCTAATCTCATCCTACTATGATCTACCACTCCCCAAGGAAGAGAGTACTGTGGAAAATAGATCACTTCCATCCCTACAACTATCCAAATGCCTTCAGTCTATTATGCTGAAGGGAAGTGAGGGGGGGTTCGAGAGAGGGATAGGGGAACCAACCTTGGATTGTTTAGAATGAACAGAAAACCAAGTTTTTAATATTAATACTTCTTTGCATTCATCTATAAATAAAAAAATATTATTTGCAAAGTACTGTGATATGCCCCCATAGTGAAATACAAAGACAATACTACATTCAAGGATTTTGTAAATATTACAAAACTATTTAACTATTTAACTTCAATGTCCTTTTAATACTAGACCAAAAATAACCAAACAGAAAAAATCCCCAAACACAAAAACTTATAAACATTTCTTTAAAATTAGTGTTTTGGGGGCAACCACTCTTCTGCCTTTGAACCAATACATACTATTGATTCTAAGATGGAAGGTAAGGATTTCTTAAAAACTGAATCTTTAGCTACATCTGGAATTCTATGACATGGATTTGTTTTATTTTTCTGTAATCATATCAAACTCCTAAAAATCAGGCCCTATTTTAAAAAATCAAACTTTTAGCCATGCAAATCACTGTTTTCAATACCTACTAATAAGTATAAGTAGCCCAAAGATATTTGATGATAGATACAATGAGAAACTATTTTTAAGCAACAGAAATTTGAAAAGATTAAAAAAACAGGAACTTAAGATTAAAGATGAACTTTTTAAAGGCTTAAAATCTGTCTGTCATGAATTAGATTGTTATACCAATATATTCACAGAAAACAGGTTTTAATACTCTAGGACTGTGTTGGCAAACCTATGGCACATGTGCCAGGGGGCTGCTCCTCTCCTTCTCCACTGCCCTTAGGTCATTTCTCACATGTCTGCCTCTCTGCCTAGCAGTCAATGGGAACGCTTCCTCCCTCCCCTGTCTGGGGTAAGGTTGGGGGCTCACATTTGGTGTGAGGGTGCAGTTTGGGTACTCAATCTCTAAATAGTTCACCATCACTGCTCTATGACATCTGACATTTATATTCCACTCTAAGGTTTTTATAATTTTTAACTTTGTAGTAATTTTGTCTGCATAATCTCATTTGATCTTGAAGGTACTCTGTGAGGCAGATAATGTAGGTTAGGTTGTTTTTTTTTGTTGTTGTTGTTGTTTTTTTACCTTTACCTTCTGCACTAAGCATTCATTCTAAGGCAGATGAGTGGTAAGAGGTAGGCGATCAGGGTGACTTGCCCAGGATCACACAGTTAAGAAGCATCTGACACCACATTGAAACCCAGGACCTCCTGTCTCCAGGTCTGCTTCTCTATCCACTGAGCCACCTACCAGCCCCATTAATATAGGTATTGTCCCAGATAAGGAAACCAAGGCTAAGAAAGTTTAAGTGACTTTTCCACAGTCACAGAGATAATAAATAAATGTTGAAGGCAAGATTTAATTTCAAGTTCATTATTCTTTCCACTATTCATCAGGCTGCCTCCAATCATATGATAAAGCAACTAGACTATAGAGTTAAACTAAAACCAAGCTAAAAGCAAGGGGGCAAGTTTAGGAAGAGTAAGGCTATGCCATCTGTCTTTAGCAGGATTAAAAAAATTTGTGATGGCCAACTGCTGCCTGTAATTACCTCCTTCTGAAAAATGTCAACTCCTACTTCTGAATTTTACCAATAATAATGGGCTCTGTGACAATTTAAATGTATAATTTTTTAATCTACAATCAAAATACATAGTTTATTGTTCTTAAATTACTATGCTGTATACTACTTTAAAATTATAGTTAAAAACCTAATATAACTCAGACAAACAGCAAAGGTTTAATAATTGGTACTTTCCCCCTACTTAAAATTAATACTTCACATTACCACTCATAAATCCATGTGAAGTGGCAAGGATATATAGGAGTATTTGGACAAAAGTCACATAAGATAAAAAGGCATGGATAACCTATCATTTATCCCAATGGAGACAATATCCATACAACAAGACTGACCACAGATCCTCTGACATACTTTATAAGTCTATAAACTTGCATTAGAGATGCATTAGAGATCCTTGTGGAATTAAAGTCCTGGAGTAAATTTTTAGGGCTATAATGATTCCAGTGGAGTCCCTACCCAGTAGCCTAGGAAAATCATTACAGTGGACTGACCCCAAGTGCCCATCAGCAAACACAATGACTTCAATATGTCAAGTGGAAATTTTAAAGAAAAATAATCCAACATTATATATTCTATAGTAGTCCAATCAAACCATTAAAATAATATCCTTGATAAAACTGAAGCAAACTATCCAATATCATGAAGCAACTCTGATGATGTATAATATTAAAATTTTAACTTAATTCTACTGAATCATAATCCACTCAACTTTTTTCTAGGCTACATTGACCTCCAAAAGTTAAAAAAAATCTTAGCTCTGAAAATTGGTCATTTGTACATGAAATAACCAGAAGAAAATTTTATAGCAAAACATAAATGGAGTAAACAAATAGCAGGAATTCTTGGTTATATGTTGTCAATAACAATAAATGCATTTAAGGTTGAACTGTTTGGCCTTAAAGGACTTGAGTGCTATATTACTATATATATTTTTCTCTTATTAGTCTCATTTGCCATATAATATCAACACATATTAATGCAAGAAAATGGCATAACTGTTTAATTGTTATAACCTGTAAATTTAGCGTATAGATGAGTCTCTCTTGGTTTCTCACTTCTTGGGGAGTATTATGGTATTTTTCAGCTTTATTTTTTGGAGCCCCTAAGCCAAAATCATGTTCTTTGGTGGTAATCTGTTGGGAAGATTGAAAAACAATACATATTTTCAATTCAAAATGGATTTGTAGTTTGCAACAATAAGACATTTTAAAAATAGAGATATTATTCTAAGGATGCACATGATGGCAGCAATATATCAAACAGTTCATAACTCTCAAAGATTTCATATTTACACAAAATAAATAATATGAAATTATTATTTTAATTTTTTTAAATTTGGAACTATATTTACAAACTCATTGATGCTTTTAAAGCTATCTTGAAAATTAGAAAACATAGACTATAAAGCTTAAAGAAACTGTGGGGATAATCTAGTCTAAATCAAACCCATTAATTTACATATGAGGAAACAAGTAAAAACAGATAAAAACATTACTAAAAATGTAGCAGGTTATGATAAACGTGCTAAAATATCTACATTTTTATACACCACTAACAGCAAGAAGAATTTTTTAAAAATATATTAGCAAAATAGATATTTTTATTACATAAGATCAAAAAGGTTTTCAACAATCAAAATCAAAACTAACATGGCTAGAATTATTTGAGAAGCAGGAAACTGGGGGGAAAATCTTTGCAGCAAGTTTCTCTGGTAAAGATCTTATTTCTTATATACATAAGGAATTAAGTCAAATTTGTAAGGCTAAAAGCCAATTGATAAATGGTCAAAAGATATGTATAGGCTGTTTTCAGAGGAAGAAATACAAGAATCAATAGCTATATTTTTAAAATGCTATAAACCACTAATAATTACAGAAATGCAAATTAAAACAATTTTGAGGTTGGTTAAGTTGACAAAAAAGGAAAAGAAATGTTGAAGGGACTGTGGAAAAATAGGGACTTTAATGTACTACTGGTGGAGCAGTGAATTTGGTCCAACCTTTCTGGAAAACAAACAATACTCAAAGAGCTTTTAAACCGTGCATATCCTTTTACTAGGCAATACCACTACTAGGCCACTATCTGAAAGAGATCAAAGAAAGAGGAAAATGGCCCAAATGGTCATAGCTTTTTTCATGGTAGCAAAGAACTGGAAACTTGTTCATTAACTGAGGAATGTTTGAACAAGTTATGGTAATGAATGTGATAATGCTATAATAAATGATGAAAGACTTCAGAAAAATCTAGTTAGACTTATATGAACTGATCCAAAATGAAGTAAGCAGAATCAGGAAAATAATGTCTACAATAATAACAATAATGTAAAGAAAATCAACCCTCAAAAGACTTAGCAACTCTGATAAACCCGAGGACCCACGATACTTCCAAAGGTCTCATGATGAAACAAGCTATACACCTTAAGAAAGAAAGCTAATAGTACAGATTAAGATACATTTTCCTTTCTCCTCTCAAAGAGGATAGCAAGCAAGGAGAAGGTGACCTGGCTAATGTATAAATTTGTTTTGCATGACTATACAAGCCCAGAGATGGGAGGTCCTGGGTTCAAGTCTGGCCTCAGACACTTCCCAGCTGTGTGACCCTGGGCAAGTCACTTAACCCCCATTGCCTAGCCCTTACCATTCTTCTGCCTTAGAACCAATACCCAGGATTGATTCTAAGATGGAAGGTATGGGTTTAAAAAAAAAAAAAAGAAAAGAAAAGAAAAGAGATTAAGTTAGACTGGGTATAGGAAAAACTTCCTAACAATTAGAGCTGTTCAAAGGTTGAATGGATTCCTTTGGGAGGCTGTACATTCCCCTTCCTTGAAGGACTTTAAGGAGAAGAGGGAGATAAACTGTCTGCTATACTGTGTAGCAATAATGGCTAACCTATGGTACATGTGCCAAAGATGGCTCACTCTCTGCAGGCACAAGGCTGTCTTCCCCCATCCCCTGCCCCAAGTTTATTATTAGAAACTCAGAAAGACTCAGGTGGAATTGCTCCCATCCCCCTCTCCTATGCACTTGATGTTTTTTCACATCCACCATCCCTCTGACCAGCAGCCAATGAGAGCAAATGGGGGGGGAGAGGGGAGAAGGTGGGCAGCTCACAGGTGGCAGAGCTAGAGCAGAATACCCAGGGCACTCCCCTACCCCTCTCTATACTCACTGAGGGTGTTCTTCACTTCACCTACCCCTCTGCCCAGTAGCCCAAGAGGAGTGCTTTCTTCCTCTCCTGTGTGCGGTAAGAGGAGGCGGGGGGGAGGGGTTGGGCATATACCCAGCAAGTGATAAGGGGGAGGGCCATGGTACTTGGTCTGGGGAGGGAAGAGGGTTCGAGCACAGGCACTTGGTCTAAGGGGTGGGGGTGAGGCCTGGCAGCTCTGTCTCTTAAAGGTTCACTGCTGTAAGGGACGTTCCTTTATGTAGGACAAGGACTAGATGGCTGCTGAAAATCTCTGTGGTGTGGTTTACTTTCATACATAAATGAGATCGTGTGTCTACTCAAAGTTCCTTCCAATTCAAACTGATTCTATGAAGCTGTGATCTTATGTGTCTGGCATTGTTCAAAGCCCTAGGAATCTAAAGCAAAAGACAAACATTCTCTGCCCTTAGCAAGTTTACTTTATAATAAGGAAAATAAGTCCACGTAAAAGTATAAATATAATAAATGAAAAAATGAGTACAAAACAAACAGTTTGAAGTCAGATTGGGAGATTAGGAAAGGCTTCATGAGGAAAACTGATTCTCAAAAGAAACCAGACATGTCAAAAGACAAAAGGAGGAAATATAATCAGCTCACTGGTTACTATCTCCAGGATTAAATATAAACATCATGTACATGTTGAATTGTTTTGTGTTTTGGTAACCTAGCACATGGTGTTATTTGTTCCTATGGAATGTATTAGATATTCAATCCAACACTTTGGTCTTTTGAGATCCTCTTGGATCCAGTCTTTCATTTTGTATGCTACATTCCCAGTTTTGTTTCATCTACAAATATGATAATTATACATCTATCCCTTTATTCAAATTATTGATATTAAAGTTAAATAACACAGAGTTTTCTACTCAAAGTCAAGTTCTACAGTTTCTAGACTTTTTATACATCCTGTTTAACATTTAGAGCTTTTCATAACCTGGCTTTCTCCTCCTCCTACCTTTCCAGGTTTCTTACACTTATGGAGTGTTCCAGGAGGATCTCACCTCAGGTTCAAGTAAGGACCTCTGATGTGAGGGCTTAACAAGCCCTCTTCAGGGCTGCTTACTGTTAAAAACAATTAAGGATAATTTTAAACACAGTATTTGATTGTTGTTGTCAATCAGATACCCTAAATACAAGGGCCAAAGTAACAATTATCAATCAATAATATTATTCCTAATATTACCCACCTTTAGTGTCTATCTGTCACTCAACTCTCACTTGAAGAAGCTGTAGCATGCACAGTAGCCACACTCTAGTAAAACTATCTAAATAAAGTTGAGGGCAACCAGTAAAACTCAAACCCTTCGGTAAATTAGGGGATATCTACTCCTGTTGCCTAGCTCTTACCACTCTTCTGCCTTGAAACCAGTACAAAGTATTGATTGTAATATGGAAGGTATGGGTTTTTTAAAAATAATAATAATATATGATGATCATTAAATATCTAATTAGGAACTGAGGGTTATAGACTAAAACCTGGGGGGGGGGGTTGAGACTAGGGCTGTATATATAAACAGTTATCAGTTTGGAGATGATAATCAGTCCCAAGGGAGTTGATGAAGTCATCAAACGAGAAAGAGAGAGAGTACATGGGGAAGATAAAAGGCTCTCGAACAAAACCTTGGACAACATCTGGAGTTATAAAACATGACGTGGATCAAGAGCCAGCAGAGACTGAGGAGTGTGAGACATACAGGACAAAAATTGGGAGGAAAGCACTGCCCCCACCCCAAAAAGAGGATATACAACTTTATCATTATTAGGGTAGCTAAAAGGAGTTTACATGAATATGAATCAATTATATTAGAATGATCTCCCCCTAAAATGAAGTGGTGAACCCCAAAGAGATCATAGATAAACAGACTTGTACAAAAATATTTATAGTTGCGCTTTTTGTGGTGGCAAAAAACTGGAAAAGGTATGTCCTTCAATTGGGGAATGGCTGAACAAACTGTGGTATATGCTGGTCATGGAATACTATTGTGCTAAAAGGAATAATAAACTGGAGGAATTCCATGGGAACTGGAAAGACCTCCAGGAATTGATGCAGAGTGAAAGGAGCAGAGCCAGAAGAACATTGTACACAGAGACTGATATACTATGGTAAAATCGAATGCAATGGACTTCTGTACCAGCAGCAATGCAATGACCCAGACAATTCTGAGGAACTTATGGTAAAGAACACTACCCACATTCAGAGGAAGAACTGCAGGAGAGGAAACATAGAAGAAAAACAACTGCTTGAACACATGGGCTGAGGTGGACATGATTTGGGATGTAGACTCAAAACTACCACACAAATGCAACTAACAACAATTTGGAAATAGGTCTTGATCAATGACACATGTTAAAACCAGTGGAAAAGTGCATCGGCCATGGGTAGGGGGAGTCGGGGGGGGGGTGAAGGGGAAAGCAGGAGCATGAATCATGTAACCATGTTAAAAATGAATATTAATAAATGTTTAAAAAAATAAAAATAAAATAAAATGAAGTGGTGAGAAAGAAGGATGCTGGGAGAAGGGGAAGGGAGAGAAAGAATGGGGAAATTTTGCTTACACAAAAGAGCCATGCAAGAAAGAACTTTTAAAACAGAGGGGAAAGAAGTGGAGGGTATCAGGAAATGCTTGAACCCCACTCTCACTAGAATTAGTTCAAAGGGGGCTAGAATATATATAAACACTTATTCATGTATTGAAATGTAACAACCCCCAAGAAGGAAATAGGTGGTGAAAAGGATAGGAGAAAGAAGAGGTTGGAACGATAAAAGGAACAACATATTAAGGGAGGCAGTGATTAAAAGCAAAACAGACTTTTGAAGAGGGACTGGATAAGAAGAGAGAAAAAAAAACAGAAGAAAAGGGAATAGAAGAAAATATACAGGAATCACAACTGTGAATGTGAATGAGATGAGCTCACCTATAAAAGAGAAGTGGATAGCAGAATGGATTAGAAACCAGAATGCAATAATATGTTGTTTTACAGGAGACACATTTGAAACAGAAAAAACACACCTGAATTTAAAATAAAGGGCTGGAGTAGAACTTAATATATTTCAGGAGAAGTTAAAAAGGTAAGGAGTCATCATGATCTCAGATAAAGCAAAAACTGATCTAATTAAAAGGGCTAATCAGGAAAATTACAACATAGACAATGAAGCAATATCCAAAATCTTTAGAGCAAGTTTCTTTTAAAAAGATCTCATTTTGCAAATAGACATTGAAGACAGAACTATGTCAAATTTATAAAAATAAGATCCATTCCCCAGTTGATAAATGGTCCAAAGATAAAAACAGGTATTTTTTCAGAGGAAGAAATCAGGACTATCTACTGATATGAAAAAATGCTTTAAATCACTATTAATTAGAGAAAGGCAAATTAAAATAACTCTGAGATACCACTTCACATCTATCAGAAATAGAGGGGTTGAAAAAAAAAGAAATAGAGGAGATGAAAGAAAAATAATTAATGAAATGTTGGGAGAATTGGTGAACTGGTCAAACCATTCTACAGAACAATTTGGAACTATGCCCAAAAGGTTATAAAACTCTTCATACCTTTTGATTGGGCAATACCTCTACTATATCTGTATCTCAAAAAAATCAAAAGAAAAGGGTTCATTTATACAAAATATGTATACCAGCTCCTTTTTTTTTTTTTTGGTGGCAAAGAACTGGAAATCAAGTATGGAAGACAGGGGGGCAAAGAAGTATTGGGGGGGAAGCAAATGAAAAGGAGGAAAAAAGCGGACAACTTATATCACATAGTTGGGAATACAAGTACGTTCAAAGGAGGAAAGGGTAGGGAAAACAGTTATCACCAGAACCTACCCCTCTTCATGTGAACTGTTCAAAATAGGGTAGAACACACACACACACACACACACACACACACACACACACACAGTGGTAAAGAAATACATTCAACTTAACAGAAAAAGGAAGAAACTAAAAATGGGGAAAGCAGAAAACAAAAAGAGGGTAGATTTTGGAAAGGACTTGTCATAATCAAAACAAACCCTAAAATCAGAGAAATTATGAAGTGAGGTTTAAGAGAAATTAAGGATAAGAAACTGTGACTGAGGCGCCTAGATGAGAGGAAGATAAAAGGGGAATGGGAACAGAAGCCAACTGCATAAAGTATAAAGTATTGGTGTGTAACACAAATTTTATGTAAAGAGTAGGCAGAGAACAAACATAGGAAAGAGTATAAGAGAATAATATGGAGGGGAAAATACAATGAATGATCCCAACTGTTAATATGAACAAGATGAACTTGCCCATAAAACAAAAGAGGACAGCAGAGTGGATTAAAAAACAGACCCCAATAACATGTTGTTTACAAGAAAAGCAATAAAAATACATAAACAGCTGAAATAAATCTGAACAAAATGCTTCAGATGAACTCAAGCAGGGGTAGCAAGCATGATCTCAGACTTGGTAATAGAAGATGATTAACAGAGACAAACAGAAAAACTACATTTTGCTATAAAGTAGCATAGACAATAAATTTCAATACTTAAAAGAGAGAATATTTCAATACTCGGCATATATTCGCTGAATCACATGCCATCTAAACACTTAAATGAAAAGCTAAAAAGGTAGAGAGAAAAAAAAAAAAGTAAAACCATAATACTAGGGGATCTCCAATGTACTCTTTTCAGAACTATATAAATCCAACCCCAAAATAAGAGAAACTAAAGACTTGAAAAGAACTTCAGAGAAATTAGATATGACAATCCTCTGGTGATTACATTACTCAAAGGGAATTAAAGGAAATACATGAATTTCTCAACTGTGTATGTATATTTTTACATAAACTCACCATGTATTAGAGCATTAAAAACCTTACAAACAAATGCAAAAAAGCAAAATTAATAAATATATCCTTTCCTGATGACAATGTAGTAAAAATTATATTCAATAAAAGGCCACTGAAGAAAGTATTACAAATTAGTGAGGATATAGTCAAGATGATAGAGTGCGGGGGAGGGGCAGCTGGGTGTGGCATTGATTGGCTGGCAGTGGATTGAGAGCCAGGCCTAGAGACAGGGGTCCTGAGTTCAAATCTGACCTCAGACACCTCCCAGCTGTGTGACCCTGGGCAAGTCACTTAACTCCCATTGCCTAGCCCTTACCTCTCTTCTGTCTTAGAACCAATACCCAGTACTGATTCTAAGGTGTAAGGTAAGGGTTAAAAAAAAAAAAAGATGATGATAGAGTGATAAGAAAAATGCAGTGAACAAAACTCAGAAAAAAAAAAAATCACAATTAGTGATTTGTCAAATTCCAGAGAGAGAGAGAGAGAGAGAGAGAGAAAGCTATGCTTATACTGGGGATAGGTCCAGCAAGGAGCACTCCTTGATCCCAGAGAAGCTATAAACACCAAGTTAAGTGAAGGTCCCAGACTCATACCAAGAGCAGTGTGATGAGGACGGATACAAACTGGCATATTTCTCCCCTTAATACTCAGTTACAGAGTCATGGATCCAGGATGAACTGAAAAGGGAGCATGTACACAGGGGTGGCATTCCTTGATAGAGAAGTCCAGGGTAATATATCAAGGAACAGGAAGTTCTTTAACTAGCATTCGCATTAAGATAGCACAGTTTCAAGGTGAAAAGTAGGTTTCATTTCCAGCATCTATTCCAGTGTGTAGAGGAATCCCAGACCAAAGACGCTACAGTTCTGCCATTTGAAACCTTGCAGAGCTTTATGGTTGGCAGTTAGGATCTGAACTGAGTAGCACTCTACTCTTGCTTAGACCCAAAAGAGAGTCAAGAACTTGCAGAGCTCAGATCAGGGAGATAGCAATACAGATTCTCCACCTGTCCCTGAGATCCTGAAATAACACAACATTCAATATCCCCCAAGAAAGGAGAAACAGGACGAGACCAGTCCTTCCATTCAAAAATGTGGCAGATTCTAACTAATAACATCGAGTCCAAAGTTAGAATGGTTAGAATGTAGGCTGAACATGAAAAGAATCCCACCACAAAGAGATATTATGGTGGCAGGGAAGCTCAAGAAATAAGCACAATTAAAATAAAATTAAGCCAAAACATCTATAAGTAATATCTCAGGAGAAAGCAGTTTAAGCACAAACTCAATTAGAATTCCTGGAAGAGATAAAGAAAGAATTAATAAAGAGGTTTTTTTAATCTTTTCTGTAAATGAAATGAGAGTGCTTGAGGGAAAAAATAGAATGAAATCTATGGAAGAAAGATTTGAAAAGGGAATAATAGCTTGACACAAAAGGTACAAAACCTTGCCCAAGTAACAAACTCCCTGAAAAAAAAGAATGGATGAAATAGAAGGCAATGATTCCATTAGACAAGAAGAAATAGTAAAAAAAAGTTAAAACACTGAAACTATAAAAGAAATTAAAATGTAAGGTTATCTCCTAGCAAAAAATTGACCTATAAACTAGATTGAAGGGAAGAAATTTAAGAACCATCAGATTATCTGAACTCCGTTGCCAAAAATATTTTTTAAAAGAATCTAGAGGGCAGCTGGGTAGCTCAGTGGAGTGAGAGTCAGGCCTAGAGACAGGAGGTCCTAGGTTCAAACCCGGCCTCAGCCACTTCCCAGCTGTGTGACCCTGGGCAAATCACTTGACCCCCATTGCCCACCCTTACCACTCTTCCACCTATGAGACAATACACCAAAGTACAAGGGTTAAAAAAAAAAAAAGAATCTAGACATCTTATTTCAAAGGATCTTAAAAGGAAAACTTAAAAAAGAAAATCTCTTAGAACCAAAGGGCAAAAAATGAAGAGTCAACCAATCATCTCTCCTTTCACTTCCTGAAAGAAACCCCAAAAAAGAAAATTCTCAGGGACATCATAGCCCAAATCCAGGGTTTCTAGGTCAACAAAAAAATTCTGCAAGTAGCCATAAAAGAAAGAATCCAAGTACCAAGGAGCAAGTCAGGAACATATGAGTTAGCAGTCACCACTATAAAGGATCAGAGAACATGGAATAAAATATCGCAAAATGCAAAGGATGTGGGCTTACAGAAAAGGCTAACTTGCCCCAGAAAACTTGAGTATAATGCTAAAGGGGGGAAAAATGAGCCTTTAATGAAAAAAAACCTGCTTAATCAAAATATGGAGAAATTATATATGTGCCTCCTCTGACCTGTATTATCATTAGGGTTGACAGAGAGATTTCAATTAGACAAAGCCAAGGAATGATTTTCTTATGGCTTCATCATCTCAGGAAAAGAATGGGAGGAATGAATATATTTGGGAGCAAGGGACAGTGAAAGGAAGGTATTGCATATAATCAGGGAGTACATGTAGACATCTATACAAATGAGAAGTGGGAAGGAGAAGAGCCGACACTTGAACCTTACTTTCATATAAACTGGACAGAATTACTTTCACTTAATAGGGAAATAGGAGAGAAGGGACATTAGAGGATAAAGATATCCGTCTAGGCTTGAATTAATAGCATGGGATTAGATGTGATGGGGTACCTTGTTCCAATGGAGTTGGAACTCCCTCTCTCCCTCCCAAAGCAACAGCAAATAAGTGAAGTTTTCAGGGCCATTCTCCTATCTGATGCAATGGGGTTGACTGATACTCCCTTTCCCAATCATTTGTTAAGTTCTGCCAATTCTATTTCTGTAATAACTATTCCTTTCTCTGACCTCACACTTGAAACATTACAATAGTTTCCTAACTGCTTCCCCTTGTCTCAGTTTCAATTTCTCCAATCCCTAATTCACATGGCTGTCAAAATTATCCAAAGGCAGAGATCTTTTTCTTTTTAAACCCTTATCCTTCTACCCTCAAATCAGTACTAAGTATGGGTTCCCAGGCAGAAAAGAGGTAAAGGGTAGGTAATTGGATTGACTTTCTTGGGGCTACATAGTTAGGAAATATCAGAGGACATATTTGAACCCAAGATCTCCCATCTCCAGACCTGGCTTTCTCTCCACTGAGTCACCTAGCTCCCTCTAAGGCCTTTAAAGATCTTAACATGCCACTCCCCTGCTCAAAAATATTCAGTGCTTTCTAATTTCCTCTATGATTAAAAACAAAATCTCTTAGCTTGACATTTAAGGCCTTCTATAATCTAGTTCCAATCTATAATTCTAACCTCACTTTTCAATACTCCCTTTGATTCACTGTGTTCCAAATCCTACAAACTATTCCCCCTACTAAATGTTATTGCCTGCCTCCACATATTTTTCCAAGCCTGGAATGAAAATCTCTATTTTTAAGATATTTAATTTCCTTAAAGGAAGTACCTCAAGTGTATTCTGTGAAAGTTTCTTTGAATCTCCAGACTAGTAGGATTCCCTTTTTTCTAATTCCCTTTTATTATATTCATCTGGGTACTTTTGTACATTTTTCTGATATCCTTGATGATGATTCTGGTCAAGTATTTCTGGCATGGAATACTAAGTCCCCAAAGAGTTCTAGCTGCAAATTGCTTACCCTTAGAGTAATGTCTGTATTCTCAAGACTGGGGACATGATCTGTGTAGATTTAGAAATGATTTAATGGATGAATAATCCTTTCATTAAAGAACTGTAGTTCAAGTATCAAAAGTACAAATACAGCATAACAAAGCTTAAAATATTCAGACAAAGCAGCACTTAGAAGAAAATGTATATCCTTAAACATATAACCAAAAAAAAATCCATGAACTGAGTTTGTAGTTAAGTTGGAAAATAAGCATTTATACAAAAGCATAAGACACAGGATAAAACAATTCAATATAACATGAAAAAATCATTTAAGATAAAATAAACACCTGGTTTTTAAAACATCAATAAAATTGATGAACCAATACCATATTTAGTAAAAAAGGAAAGAGAAAATTAAATGACTGAGAGAAGGTAATTGAATGAGGAAGAGATAAAGAAAATAATCAGATAAAAACACCTAATAGCAATGAAACTCAAAATAAGTGAGCAAACAAGGTGACTCATTGGATTGAGAGCCAGGCCTAGAGATGGGAGGGTCCTGGGTTCAAATGTGACCTCAGATACTGCGTAGCTGTGTGATCCTGGGCAAGTCACTTAACCCCCATTGCCTAGCTCTTATTGCTCTTCTACCCTGGAAACCAATATGCAGTACTGAGATATGCAATATCAGTACTGTTCTAAGATAGAAGGTAAAGGTTAAAAGAAAAAAAAGAGAGAGACATGAGAGTACAAGCACACAAATGCATTATTCGTTGGAGCTATGAAGTGACCCAACCATTTTGTAATGCAATTTGGAACTATGCCCCAAAAGTCATTACATTGTTCATGCCTTTGATTCAGCTATAATACCACTACTTCACCTTTTGCTCAAAGAGATCAAAGAAGAAAATAACTACGTGTAAAATATTTGTAACAGTTTTTTTTAATAGCCTCAAACTAGAAATTAAGGGTGTACACTATTGAAGAGTGGCTAAACTATGATATATGAATGTAATGGAATATGATTGTCTCATGAAAAATGATGAAATAGACAGTTTCACAGGAAACCTGGAAAACCTTTATGAATTAATGCAGTGAAGTAAACAGATCCAGAATAGTTTATGAAATTACAACATCATAAAGGAAAAAAACTTTGAAGGGCTTTAGAACTCTGATGATTAAGACAATAAATCAGGATACCAAAGGACTAAAGATGAAGCATGCTACTCATCTCATTCCAGAAAGGTGATGTATTTAAAATATGGAAGATTTTTAGATATGGCCAATAAATAAATACAATGTAAATAATACAAATATTTATTGTTCAACTGGGGAGAAGGAGTGGAATTGTGCATCGGCTAAGGGGGGTTGGGAGGTTTGGGGAGAGGGAAAGAAAATGAAACATGTTACTATGGGAAAATATTCAAAATAAAAATAAGAATATAATTTAAAAAATTAGGGAGAAGGAAGAGATAATAAATGCATATAAATATAAAAAAGATTTGTATAATGGAAGTAAAAAAATTAAGTACAGGAATTAGAAATATTTTCCTTAAAATTATTAAAAAGTAGGGAGAAATATTAGATTTCTCTACCAGATGGTAGCTAAAGTAGAGCCATTCAGGCCTCAACTTTATGACTTGAAGGGATTATAAAATGTAAACTTCTATAATACACAGAATTTGGGGAGTTTTAATATTTATTAAATTTAACATAATATTAAAACTGCTCTGCATCTCTCTTGCCTATTTCTAAATGTTTCTTTTCATTTATACATTTTTCCTTTTTAGTATGTGTCACTACCACTAGCTATCCACTTCTTCCCTTTTAATTCTCCCATATCCAAAAAAAGCCCTCTCTTGTAACAAAGGACAGTCGGTTCTGCTATAACTCAACATAAGAATTCCTGAAAATCACAGAATTAGGCAAAATTGGGCAATAAAAACCACAGGACTTATGGGGGGAATGAGATTATAAGCACAACATTCAAAACTTCACCAATGACATGTAAAAAAAAAGAGAAGAACCTAATAAAAACACAGTTTTATGCATGTTCTCCTCTAACCACTGCTCCTGCTATTACCGAAGGTATACAGTAAATAACAACATCCTTAACCCAGAAAAGACACAAAATTTGCTTGTCTTAGTGGAGTTTGGGTTATAGTTTATGAGTTATTGTGAATGGTACTCTCTATTCCTCAAAATAAAAACAGAGCAGAAGCAAACTTAAAATTCATGTTATGCTCAAATTGTTCCTTAACATATAAATTGTGTGGGAACAAAACTATATTTTCAAAAACAAGTACTTCAGTAGAAATGTCTATATAGTTAAGTAAAATAAACTTACACACTGGCCATGTATGAAAATTTGTGTCTTGTCCTAGACCTCTTATTGATGAAATCATAGATCTAGAAATGAAAGGGATCTCAAGAAATCCCTTGTCCAATTCCTTCATTTAACATATAAGGAAACTGGGACCTTGGTAGTGGGGTAGGGGAGAGGTATTAAGTAATTTGCCATTATTACAGAATTTGTAAAGGTGGGAAATATACTTTATAATCAGGTTTTTTTGGAGTCACGAATACTCATTGCAATAATTAAAGTTTTTAAGTCTTTCATCAAATAGTTGGCTATTACTATTTCAGTCTTAGAAAAAGTAAGAATTGGGAACACTGGGTAGCTCAGTGAATTGAGGGTCAGGCCTGGAGCTGGGAGGTCCTAAATTCAAACCTGGCCTCAGGCACTTCCTAGCTGTATGACCCTGGGCAAGTCTCTTTACACCCATTCCCTGGCCCTTACTATTCTTCTGCCTTGGAACCAATACATAGTATTGATTCTAAGGTGGAAGGTAAGAGTTTAAAAAAAAAAGAAAAGAAGAAAAGGTAATACATAAAAGCAAAAAATAGGTTAAGATGTCATTACATGCAGATAGCATTAACAATGTGTAGTGAGAAAACCCAAGAAACACAAAATTATATATTACTAATTTCAGTAAGATAGTGTATATCAACCCCATCTTTAGCAATTCCAAACATGAACAAAAATCAAAAGAATTTAAGAGAAGTACTAATTGTAATAATGATAAATATAGCGAGTATTTCAATATTAAAACTAGCAAAACCCAGATAAAAATATAATGTAAGAAAAATAATAGATAAGAAATGTGTCCAGCATAAAAATCCAAACTAGACCTGTAATTTCAGCGATATAGAAAACTATTAAATGAGGAAACTTTCTACCAATGCAGGCCTCTACCTTCTCTGCAACATAGTTAGAAAATTAGAGCTGTAAGAGGCTTACTGAATGCCAAGGCCATGTAATCAACATTTATCAGAGACAGAACATGAATCCGAGTTCCTCTAACTGAGACTAGCTTTCTATGCCAAGGGGCTGCTCATTTTACATGGTGAGCTAATACAATCCTTAGAAAGGGTACAGATTTGCCCTTCCTAATTGTTTATACAAACAAGCACATTTTCTGTTGACACTGAATTCTGGAAGCCAGTTTCAGCAAGACTCAAAGTTGGTACTTTATGAAAATGAAGTCTTCTGGTTACTTGAGGAGCTGGAAGGATGAATGACTGGGTTGAGCCTGAGGTGCAAAGCAGATTACATAATCTCAAGAAGATGAAATCTCAGTCATTTCCTGCTGGCTTTTGGGCAAAACACTCCAGGAAGGTGATGGATGGGGGGTGGGGAGTGGGAAGAGAGGGGGTAGTAGCTGCCATATCTTTATCCCAGCATGGATAAAGAATGTCCAAGAAGAGTGCTTGGTTTCCTTACTGTTTATTCTTATTTTAGGTGAATTCTGGGAATTCCAAGGCAAAGGGAATGCCAAGGCAACTGGAGAAACTGGAAATCCATTAAAATGATCAGAGATCCAACAAGCAATGGAGTCAGTAGTAGCAGGTAAGTCCAGTAAGAAGGGTAACAGCCAAGCAACCTGGCTGATCCATCCTGGCAGTAAATTGACCCATCAAACTTGGCGTCATTTTCTGTAAGGAAGCTAGCTCTGGCAAGTCACTTAATCCTTCTAGGTCTCAATTTCCTTATCTATAAAATCAGAAAATTGGACTAAGTCAGAGATTTTTTTTTTAAACTTTTTTGTGTGTCATGATTTTCTCTGGCAGTCTAATAAGAACCTATGGAGTCCTCAGAATATTGTTTTTCTTTTTTATCATTGATTTAAAAGGTTTTTTCTCTATCTCTCCCACCCTTCCACTCATTGAGAAGGTAAGCAATATGACATCAATTTATATATGTAAAGTCATGCAACATTAGTCATATTACACAAAAAATAATTGACTCTATGAGAGAAGGTAAGGATTAAAAAAGAGTTCATGGACTATAGGTTAAGCACTCTTAGACTAAGATCCCAGGGAAGTCTTGCAGCAATAAATCTTATAATCCTATTGATATTGTTAAAAAGGGATTTTAAAAACCTAACAGTGGTCTTTTAAGAACTGACTTCATTTTGCCCTGTATTTGCTATTTTGCTCATTTAAACAAGCCTCTTTCTTTCCAAGCTAGAGAGGAGAATTAATAGTTGACCATTGTGATTCTTAAACATCAGAAAAATCTTCAAAACTGAAAGTAGCAAAAGGATGTTCCTTTCTCAGCTGAGCAAGAGGAGTGACTCATCCATTAAAAATGCCCTTCTCGGGCAGCTGGGTAGCTCAGTGGAGTGAGAGTCAGGCCTAGAGACAGGAGGTCCTAGGTTCAAACCCAGCCTCAGCCACTTCCCAGCTGTGTGACCCTGGGCAAGTCACTTGACCCCCACTGCCCACCCTTACCACTCTTCCACCTATGAGACAATACACCGAAGTACAAGGGTTAAAAAAAAAAATGCCCTTCTCTAATGCAAACTTGGTAGGGACTCTATTAATGGAGAACTCTCAGTGTGAAGAGTCTTCTACCCTCAAAACTTTTGTACTTCAAGTTTAAGCCCACTCTCTTCAGGTGTGTGTCTGCATCTGTGTGTGAGTGTGTGCACATATGCATAAGGGGAAGAGTTTAGGGGAAGATTATTTTTTAACTATTGTTCTTCCAATATCTTCTCAGAAAAAAATCCTTTAGTAAAAGCTAATTGATGTCAGTATGGGTTAGCACAAAAAAAATACCAAAGAAAATCACAATGAGGATACTCCAGAGAACTAAATAATGTGATAACATTTATCTGGAAGAAAAAATGGACAAGAATACTTGGAGGAAAATGGAAGAAGTAGTACTTAAACTAAGAGCTGAAATTACACTATTAAGTTGTAATGACAAAGACTGTTAATCAAACAAAAATTAGATCATATTAGAGAATAGCTATTTCAGTTAGAACCAAAGGCATAAACTAGATGAACAGTTGATAAATTCTTTATTCCCAAATGATAGAGAATAGATTCATTAATATTTCAATAAAACTTGATGAAAAAAGTTGGATAGCAGTCAATTGAATTAAAAATGCCATTAATCCTACATCATTATACACTGCTTTGAATTCTAAATTAATGAACCTAGTATAAAAAGTATGGGGAAAAAATTACAAGTAGTGAAGTATATCTAATCCAACTGTAGAGAGGGAGAAAATTCTTGACTATTTGCCAAATTAAAAACAAAGATATTAATTTATAAAAATAAAAAGCTTTAAAACAACAAAAAGTACCATATCTAAAAGAAAAAGAAAACAGCATTGGGAAAAATATTTGCCGTAAATATTTCTGATAAAAAATGACAACTCAAAAGTATAAGGAAATTACACAAATTATTAATAGTAGAATACATTCATAAATAGATAAGTGACAAACAATATGAAGCAGTTCTATAAAGAAAAGACATTACCAAGAGCTACATGAAAAACCATTCAAACTTTATTCTAATATATTAAAAAATTATGAGAGCAGAACTGGAAGAATATTGTACACAATAACAGCAATATTGAACGATGATTACCTGTGAAAACTTGGCTACTCTCAGCAATGCAATGATCTGGGACAATCTTGAAAGATCTATGATGGAATGATCTCCATCTCCAGAGAAAGAACTGTTGGAGTTGTCTTTCACATCAGTGTATCTTTGGTTTTATTTTGGGGTTTTTTTTTGTGTATGAGTTTGCTCTAAAACAATGACCAATATGGAATTGTGTTTTGCATGTCAATAAAAAAAAGAAAAAAAAAAAACAACTGAGATACCTTACTCTAGGTTGTGGAAAAATATGCTAGTCCATTAATAACAAACATAATAATTTTAGAAAGCACTTTGCCAATGTACAAAAAGTGCTACAAGGGGGCAGCTGGGTAGCTCAGTGGATTGAGAGCCAGGCCTGGAGATGGGAGGTCCTACGTTCAAATCCGGCCTCAGACACTTCCCAGCTGTGTGACCCTGGGCAAGTCACTTGACCCCCATTGCCTACCCTTACCACTCTTCCACCTATAAGTTAATACATAGAAGTTAAGGGTTTAAAATTAAAAAAAAAAAAAAGTGCTACAAAACTGTTTATTCCCTATTATCCCGTACTCCTACTGTTGCACAAGCATTTATTAAGGACCTAGCATGTTCCAGGTATTATATGAAATAACAGATACTTGCCAGAAATATTAAAGCACAATAAGAAATGGCAAATATGAAGAACAGAAAGAAATATGAAAAGACTTCTTGGAAGTGAAAAAAATCAGAACAATAATATAAACAAGTAAAGGAGTAATAACAGAAACAATAGAATCTGGAAAAATTCAGAGAAGGTAGAGTTCAGAAGATATAAATATATGATTTTGTCACTGTCTTATTAAAAGCTAATATGCATTTTAAATAAACAACTTTATGATCCTAATACCTATGATACCTTATTATCCTTCCCAATATCATTTCTAGTTTTATTTGTGTACTAGATTTAGAATATTTAACTAATTAGAATAATTAAATAAATTTAAGTAAGTGTGGTGAAACAATATAAGGACCTATGGAGTAAGGAGTAAATCATTATGTTGTTCTTTAAAAAGATTATACCAATTTTCAATTCAACCAATAATCTAGCGTTCCTTATTAAGAATATTGGGGGAGGGGTAGTTAAGTGATTCAGTGGATCAAGATTTAGGACTAGAGATGGGAGGTCCTGGGTTCAAATCTGACCTTAGACTCTTGCTAGTTGTGTGACCCTGGGCAAATCACTTAACCCCGATTGCATAATCCTTGCTACTTTCTGTCTTAGAATTGATATCAAGTCAAAGGTAAGGCTTAAAAGAAAAAATATACTGAGGACAAAGCCAAGACGGCAATACAATAGGAAGAAATACTAGCAAGTTCCTCTAAGATATTCCTTCAAATAGATTTTTAAAAATATATATATCAGACCAAATCTTGATTGAGAAATCCAAGGAAAAAATCATAATGAATCATTTTCCCAGTCCAAGTAGGCAAAGGAAAACAGAGGGCTATGGATACCAGGGATAGGTCTGGCTAGAGGAATACCACCTCAGGGAGAGGTTATATACCCCAGATTCAACATAGAAAAGCTTAAACCTGTGGAGGGGTGAAGGAACAGGTGCCAACTGGCAATATTATGACCTGAACCAATTGTATAGTGTCACGGGGTGTTTTTTGGTAAATGAAAAAGAACAATATTCTGGAAATATTATATACATATGAGGTACTGTTTTGAAGTGGCAATGAGGTTATTTTGGAGTTGGGGAATGCCTTTGAGAAATTTAAGGGCCAAGCAGCAGCAGTAAGAGGTGAAAGAGATGCATTTCTACAATTATGTGGATTTTCTTCTCCCTTCTCTCTACTAGTTGTGGTGGCAAAAACGCTGAGGGGGACACCTAACATTTCTGTAACTGGCAGAAGTTCCCTCTAGGCCATCCTTAGTGCTACCTAGCAGATATCTAACTCTATAATGGCACAAGTGCTTGCCCATCATGAGAAAACAAAATCTCTACCTAATTACCATCATATAGATAGCCTTTCCATATCATAGGGCTTAGGGGTAAGATGCCCCCATCATCTGAAAAGTGGTCACAAAAATTTTTGGCCCTTCCTTTGTACCAGGGAAGTCACCTAAAATTTTCTTCCTTTATGGAATGTTTACATTACTTTATTATAAAATTTGGGTTAAATATTTCATCATAGACTAGTTTCTAAACTTTTCCTGTGTCCTCTACTGGCTTTCACATGTTGTCTGTGGGCAAAACTCCTATTCCTTATGCTGACCCACTATATATTGAAATCCCAGTGAAGAAAGTTACAATCAATATAGAAGGGATACCTGTATTGGGATTTCTTGTCATATTTTCAATTATGACTGAAAATACTGCCAAACTATGATACTGAATATGATTTTGAGGTTGAGCTATACAGGAAATCAAATAATAGGCAGCATTTTTCCTCTTCCTTAGGAAGCTTGAAAATTAAAGTCACAGCATAAGGCAACATAGCCCTGTTCTCCTCCTCCTAACTTCTCTGCAGAGGTGAAAGATCAGGAGTATGGACTTGATGCATGTCTTTAGGTATTAAATTCCATGTTTGTGACCACTTGTACAAAATGCTCTCTTTTGAGCAGTTAAGTGGCTCAGTGGATTGAGAGCCAGGCTCAAAGATGGGAAGTCCTGGATTCAAATCTGATCTCAGACACTTCCCAGCTGTGTGACCCTGGGCAAGTCATTCAACCCCCATTGCCTAGCCCTTACCTCTCTTCTGCCTTAGAATCAATATTGACTCTAAGACAGAAAGTAGGAGTTTAAAAAAAATAAATGAAGTGCTCCCTTTAATTTGTGCTAAAATCACCTTTTTCATAAAAAATATCCCTGTATGACCAGAGGCATGCCTGGGAAGGGCTAAATCATTATGCTTAGCAATCCCGGGGACTCTTATCTTTACTTTACTGTCCCCTGACCTTTCAATCAATATCTCTTTGTAATCAAATCACCACTACCTTTACACCTTTGGGAAAGGTTCAAATCCCCATCCTGATTACTTACAAAACACAGACTCTTTCCTGGTCACCACTTCCTTCCCAACACAACCAGAAGAGTTGTCTCCTCCATCACAATATAAACTCCATGAGGGCAGAAATCCCCAATACTCAACACAGTGCTTGGCATATAATAGGAGCTCAATAAATGCTTTTAATTAATTCATTCAAAAGATGAGAATAATAAAAGCAGGGTGGAAAAACCAAGCAAAGTAATATAACAGAAAGAACTTTGGAGTGTTGAATTTGGAGTCACAGGACCCAAGTTCAAAATCAATGTCAACTTGGGCAAGTCACTTAACCACTATGGCCTTAGTTTCCTGATTTGTAAAATGAGAGGAGGGAGAGGAAGGTAAACTAAATTAGAGGTGTCAAATAGTCCCCCAACAACACTCCCAAGTGTGGCCCAAACCAAGTGAAAATGTAATTGGAAAATATTTAACAAAATAAATGAAAACACAATAAAACAAAATGTAATATTCCATTTAAAAAAGTAAATCAAAATGCAGCTGAAAAGGCTAGTGTTCAGACTAGTGGCCTTTGATTCTATTTGAGTTTGATACAACTGGACTAGATGACCTTTAATATTTCTTCCAGTTCTAAATCTATGATCTTATGATGGTATAAATATACTGTTGATGAAGCTACGAATTGGTCCAACCATTCTGTAAGAAAATATGTAATTAAGCTAAGAAAGTAAGTACAGAAGCAAAACCCTTGGCCTGGAGACACAGAGATACCACTGCCAAACATATATACCATAGAAGTCAATGATAGAAAGGTGCCATGTATATATCAAAGTACTCATAGCAGCACTTTTTCTATTAGTGAAGGTCCATAAATTCCTATCAACTAGGTGGTTGCTAAAAAAGCTAGGGCATATGAATGTCACAGAATACTATTGCATAATAAATAACGAATATGAAGAATTAAGAGAACACTGGGAAGATTGCAAAGAGAATCAGGAAATCCAAAGATTTGATTACAACACAATAAAGAACAAGAAAAAATTGAAACTGAATATTGTGCAATTATAAGTCCAAGCTTGACCCTAAGGAGAGTCAAAAAAATGTATTTCCCTGCTTTTCTTTCAGAGGAAGACTGGTTGTGGAACACTGTATATACAGTACTGTCAGACTTAGTTGATATGTGCCCCTTCCCACACCATATGAGCCTATTTGCTTTTCCTCTTTCTCAAACTGCATATCCCATCTCAGTGCCTTTGCACAAGAGTTCTCCAATGCCTGGAATACTCTCTATCCCAACATCTTAGTATCTCCTTCTTCCTTCAAAGACCATCTGTCCTATGCCTCTTTCTGGACCTCCAGCAGCTGGTACAATCTCTTTTAACATTACTTTTCATCTACTCTGTATATATCTTGTATATACTGATTTATATTTGTTTTTTCCCTATTAGAATATAGGATCCTCAAGGTCAGTTTTTTTTTCCTTCTCTTTGTATCATTAGTACTTAGCACAGCATCTAGTGTACAAAGTAAGCATTTGAGAAATACCACCGATGGATGTGGAATTTCATCTTTTGTTGTACAACTACTATTTAATATGAGTCAAAATTAGTTTGGTTAATTCAGATCAGTAATATGATTTAGTTGGAGAGATCAGAACAAACCTCTCTCTTGAAATAGAACTTATACAATAATTTCTTTTCTCATAGATTTTAACTAAAAACTAGCATGTTGTTTTTCTCCCACATAATTTAAATCAAATTTTATTATCTTTCCACAGTTAATCCTGAAGATCTCCAAATACCAATTGTATTTCAAGCAATAGTCAATATAGCAAAAGTACAAAACAAAAAATTTGAACAGATCCTTGGAATTTGTTTATAATGGAATTCTACCTATGTACCTACTTTTTATCAATAGGAAATGATACTAATTTCATAATATGTCAAAATATCCTCCCACAAACAAGAAGTCTAAAAAGTGTGTCAACAAAGAAAAACAAATCTGTAAAAGCATTCAAATAAATGTCGACCAAAAAAAACCTACCACAGAACAGGTTCATATGTTGAATTGCCAATTTGGAGGTATAAATCATAAATCTCTGGAAATATATTGCATCATTACATTTATATAATAAAAGGCAGTATTGCACAGTGGATAAAATTGTCCTTTAGCTCAAGCCCTGTTGTGGAAAAATACTAATATTCAAGGACAAGTAGGCCGCTTACTTAACCTCTCAGAAGCCCTTGGCAACTCTCTAAAACTTATAGGTAATTGATAGTAGTTGATCAATAAAACTGCACTGCAATCCTTGTAAGAAATTTCAAAATCCAGAGCTGCCTATTCTAATTTCATCATAAGTCTAGACAGAAAAGAAAAAGAAAAATTATATATAGACTCACATGTATATCTAATTTTACAAGTCAGAATACCAAGAGGCTGTTTCAGGGTATAGAACAGCACTTAAACTTTCAGTCCCAAGACCACAGTCTTGTGTTTTGGGGCGTTACTAAGGGATCTGAGCTTTAATTTCCTCATATGTAAAATGGGGATGACACAACATCTACACATATATAAAATATTATTATTAAAGACTTAATCCCAATACTGCTCCTAGCTTTTCCAAGTAACAATGCTATTCCCTGCATCACTAAATGCCCTACTTTTCTTTAATAAAAAGTATTGCCTAAATCTAACCATTTTTTCAGCACTTTGGTTTCTAAATCAAAAATTTTTTACTAAATATGTCGAACCTTAAAATCAAGTAATCCTAAAACAAAAGCCTCAAACACATTTCCCGGGTAAAAAGCAGTAATTATTACATTAAATATCAAGATAAACAACTTGAGTATGGAGAGAGCAATGTTTTCAAACCGTGGTCTAAAATTTAGATTTAAAATGAATAGTTAAAACCGCACACAACACATACATTTCTACTTATTCTTACTTAAGACTGTTAAAATAGAGTTAACACATCATTTTACCAAAGAGGGAAGGTGTGGCATGAATGAGAGTGACAACTTTATAACAGCTCTTTTTCAGGGTAACAAGTCAGCTTTGTTAGACTGTTTATTTCCATAGATGAACCAAGGCATTAAAGGTTAAAATGCACAAAAGATGGAAAACAATCGACAGCCAGGAAGCTAATGGGGGAAGAGAAGTTATTGGGTTCCTAGCTCCCTAAGCAAAATCCCAGGGGTGGTGGTGGTCTAAGCAAATGGTGGTGAAGATCTTTCCCAAACCGTAACTGAGCTAAGACCCCGCCCCACCCCCGAGATTTCATTCAATTTAAATTGTAAACACTTTTTCAGAAAGAAAACCAGCATCTCCTATCTTTGCTTTTCAGTACTTAAAATTTTAATTCCTGAAAGCGTCTGCTTTTCATGCACCCCAACAAACACTCTTTAACAGGAGACCCAATCTCCTCCTACTTTGGGAAGAAGGGGCCTGGGTGGGAGAAGCGACCAGGAGCATAAGAAAAAGAAAAAGGTTCCGGAATCCCCGCGCCCCCACCTCTGAGCTCTCACCTCATCCCAAAAGCGCTCCTACTAGAGCAGTACTCCCAACAGCCAAACAAGAGACTGGGGGAAGAAGTGAAGCGGTCACCATAGGAACTGGGCTTGGCCCCGGCTGCCAGGAGCCTGAAACCAGGAGCCTCCCCTTGGACCTCCTCCCTTCCTTCCTCCCGCCCAGCCCCCTCCCCTCTCCTCCCCGAGTCCTGGGCGAGAGAGGTAAGGGGGTGTGGGGGTGGGGAGTAAAAGGAAGGCCACTTGGTTTCTTCTCGTCCTCATTCCCTCTCGGGTCAGAACTCGAAGTCTCGGCCCCTCTGGATCTCCCTCAGCCCACCCCTGAGCTAATCCCCGCGGGCCGCGGCGCTGGGCAAGCCCTTTACCCCTTCCAATTCCTCTTCTTCTTCCTTCAGCTCCTCCTCGCCCACCCCAACATCTAACTTAGCCCGGTCCCTACCAGCGGGTGAAGAGGAAAGGGGAGGAAGGGGGGAAAGGAGGCGGGACTGAGGACAGGGCGGGAAGGAGGCGGCGCTAACCGCCCGACAGAGCTAGACTCCGCCCACACGCCTCTGTACCTGCGGGGGGCTCTTCCTCCTCCTCGGCCGCGGTAGGTGCCCTCGCTCCGTCTCACTCCCGCGGCCCGCGTGCACTCGACGGGGGTCGATCCTCTAGCGCTCGTACGCCTACTTACTAAGAGGCACGCTGTCAGCCACGCACATACACCAAGCGACGTATACCTGTTCACCCGCCCTCCAACGAGCTTGCTCCCTCGATCCCCTAGTCGCTCTTTCCTTCGGCGCCCCTCGTGCGCGTGCCCGCACTTCCTCCTTCGCTCCAGCACCCCCCATTCAGCTTCCCTGCTGTAGTTCTACAGCTGCCCCCTCCCTCCTTCCCGACTCCAGCATCTGGTCTCCTAGTAACCAGACGCTCCCTTTTCCTCATTTCACTAGCCTTCCTCACCTGCCACGGTAGGCTCCCTCGGGTTCGTCACCTCACCTGAGAAAAGCGCGCATGCGCGCCCTGATAATTTCTACTCTCTTCTTACCCCGTCTACGCCCCTTGGAACACCCTCTGTATTTGCTCTTTCTAGGTCAATTGTGGCCACTTTTGCTTGATTCTTTATTACTCCCGCGCCCTGGGGCAGTTATTGTTTTTAAATCTACGGGACACTAATCTAGAGAGTAGGTTTCATCCGTTATTCCCCCTGGTGGGCATCGGTGCATGGACTTCCTTTTTCGGCCCCAACCTGGATGCTGCCGAGAGCTGTGGAACCTCTGGAGGTTTCCAGCGGTGGTCCCTGCGGGATCGGAAGGAGCCGACGGTCTAGACCCTAGAAACACCCCGAGGAGTGCGCCCGGCAGTCGTGATTCAAAAGCTGCTGTCATTTCTTCTGCTCCTCTCCTTCTCCAAAGACTTCATTTCCTTCCCAGACCCTGAAATCCAGAGGGAACAAGACCTATTCAGAGACGCCCGGGGCGGGTGGCTGTCCGAGCCAAGAGCGAAAGTTTAGGTTTCTACTATTTCTCCAACTTCCCTGTGGGTAGAACAGAGAGTGCTGCAGAAAACAATCTATTTCTTTTCCATTCTCGTTTCTTGAATGCAGTACTTGTATGTGAACGGGAAATGCCGACCCTTTTCTTTAAAGCTACTTTTTTTAAGCGGGGTGGGGGAGAATGTCTTGATCTCTTGTTACAGATTGTTAGAGAAAAAAAGACATCTGTGCTTTTTTTGTTTTAATATCTAGTAATTATGCCTTCTCTCAATCCTGTCTATTATAGTGGTAGCTTTGGCACTATGGAAACTAATTCGTATGTTAATTGATTATTTTAAAGTGCAAAATTAATCCTTTGCTGAGAAAAAAAAAGACAAGGTTGGCCTATTTGCCTTCCAAAGAATGATCTGGGGAAATAAATGTGTTAATTTCTATCCCCCTCATAAGTAACAGAAACAATATTTGAATCATCGTGGTTCCTCTCTCCTATCCCTTTTTTCTTTTTCCTTTCTTTCCTTTCCTTTCCTTTCCTTTCCTTTCCTTTCCTTTCCTTTTCTTTCCTTTCCTTTCCTTTCCTTTTCTTTCCTTTCCTTTCCTTTCCTTTTTTTTTTTTTTTTTTTTTTACAGCTGGGATGATGTCTAAATTTTCTTCGGAGTGTATGTTGATGAAACAACTCAAAACTCCCTATTTTAAAAGTCAGGTCACATCTCGAAGAGACTGATAATTCGTATTTTAGAAAGGTGGGTAATGATTTTTATGGCATATTTTAAAACTAGATATGATCATCTTTTCTGCAGAATGTTTCTTCAGAAGTACTTGTTATAATATAGATGCTTCATATATTTTCAACTTCATAATTCAAAAATTTTTAGTTTCTCCATACTCTTATTGAATATGTGTTATATATGTATGTATATGTAATCTTTTTTTTTTATTAGTCTTTTTTTCCCAGTGTAACCCAGGTCATCATGGACATACCCCTGATCTTCTGAACTGGGGCTTACCTGTTCAGATGGATTTGTCTCTTTTGGGAAAAACCTCAGTCCAACAGATAGGGGTCTTCCCCCATTACTATTATGTTTTGTTTTTATACTTGTCATTTCATCTTAACTTCCTACTCATAGAATCCTTCCTTGTAACAATGAAAAAACATTTAAACAAAAATATCAACACAACCAACAGAATATGCCATATGAGTATATTATCACCCATAACAACTGTGAGTCCCCGCCTCTCCATTGAGGGGGAGAAATGTATTTTGTTATTGATTCGCCAGAGAGATTGTTCATTAAGATTCAGCAGTCTGAATGTTTTAGTATGGTCATTTACATTATTGAAGTCATTGGGTATATTCTCTTAGAACTACTTTTTGCCAAATTTCCTCATGGTTCTCTGAGTCCCTATAGTTCTTGTTCCTCTGGTATAATATAGTATTACATTTACTTTCATACACCATACTGTATTCAGCCAGTGTTCAATTGATGGGACCTAGTTTGTTTTTTATTGTTTTCTACCAAAAACAGTGCTTCTATAGATGTTCTGTTATAGGATTTTTCTTTTGATCATTGCTCTCTAGTTATGTGCTCAGTAGATATAGCATGATTAGAGTAGAATTCTGAAAGTCTAGCATTTATTAAGCATCTACTAAGTCCCTGAAACTGTGCTAAGGGTTGTGGATACAGAGAAGAGTAAAAACTTCCCCTGCCCTCAAAGAGGATGAAATATGGGAGATAACAGGTAAACTGTATGTAAATATACATAGGACAATTGAAGATAATCCCAGAGGAAAGGCTCTAATATTAAGGAGGACTGGAAAAGGCTTTTTGCAATAGACTTTATAGAAGACTTGAAAGAAGCCAGGGAATTCAAGAGGCTGAGATGAGAAGGGAGAGATTTTCAGGCACTGGGGAAAGCTGGTGAAAATGCCCAGATAGGAACTGGGGTGTGCTGGAATCAGCTCATATTAGCCAATTTAAATTTACATTGTAAGCATTTACACCTTAAAAATCAGAGCTTGATTATTTTGTTGATTGTCTACCCTTAAAAAAATAATGGGGAAATGTTACTAATGCAGATTAAACTTTTTTTTTCCCCAGAGAGTCAATTCTTAAAACATTTATCAGCACACTCTTTGATGTGAGGGATGTATCTTGCATAAGGAACAGGAAAATGACCCCTGTCCCTGCCCCTGGATTACATCAACAAATTAAAAGAATGTAAGCTTCCTGAGGGTAGGAATTGTTTTCATTTTGTCATATTCCTATTGCCTACCAAAAGTGCTGATGCTTGTAGGAGCTTAATATTTGTTAAATTGAATGAATTCCATTAACAGTGTATTAGTGTTCCAAGTTTTCCCACTGCCATCCCTGTATCTGCTTTTTATATTCTTTGTCAAGTTGATAAGTGGAAGGTGAAAACTCAGCATTGTTTTAAGTTGCATTTCTCTTATCATTTGGAGCATTTTTTTCATATGATTGTTAGTCATTTGCATTTCTTCCCCTAAAAACTGTTCATGTACTTTGGTGATTTATCTATTAGAGAATGACTTTTAGCTTATTCTCTATTTGTCTTAAACATTTTATTTTATAAAATGTAGATATTTGATGCAAAGATTTTTCAAATTGATAACTTCTTAGCCTAACTGCATTAATTTTTTCATGCAAAAGTTTATACTTAATTTTACATGTAATCATGCCTATTTTGTAGCATTTAATGATCCAAAATATTTATCTGGCAACCAATAAATATTAAATGGCTATTAGGTAACAGCTCTAATTTTTTGTTGTTTTTCAGATAAGGGGTCAGTGATACAAATGAGCATTTCTTGGTGAAATATAAATATAGCTAATTAGACTATGAAAGTATCAAAGAAAAATATTATTACTATACTCTATGTTTTGATATAAAATGACCAGAAACATCTTTTAAAAATTAATTTAACATTATTTTAAATCAAAGCATTCCTTAGAGAAATATCCAAATGGGCATAGGCCTAATACATGGTTGAGTTTTGTAAAACTCCCATGCATAGCTGAAAAATATGTACATTCCTTTCTGTTCCTATTAAGTAACTAGCAGAGATTTATCAACTTTAACTTTTCTAAAATTCTATTCAGGTCTTTAACTTCTTCCTTATTTATTTTTTGATTTGATTTGAAAGAGATACATTGAAGTCCCCATCATCATAATTTTACTATCTTGCCTAAAGACATCTAATAAATAAATAATTCAAAGTAACTTTTATACAAATTTTGAAGGGAAAAAGGTATATATTAAAGTATAGTTCTGGGTTAGCATTTCAGAACAAGAATGGTTTAATTTTCAATTAGAAATACTCAATTCCTTCTTTGACCACTCCACTCAAGGTAGAATGGGGAAAGTTATCTCACATAAAAGAGGCATACAAGGAAAAGTTTTTACCAAAAAGGAGAAAATTGGTAAAACTAGGCAACACTTGAACCTCATTCATTTGACTTGTTCAGAGAAGGAACTACACACATATACACAATTGGGTATAGAAATTTATCTTGACAGGGAAGTAGGACAGGAAAGGGCTAAAAGAAAGTGGGGAGTGGTAGGAGGGAGAATAGATTAAAGGAGATAATAGCAAAGTTTGGAAGAGGAGAGGACTTGGGGGAAAGATAATGAGTTCAATTTTGGACATTTTAAGTTTAAAATATCTACTGGATATCTGATTTGAAATGTCTAATAGATTATATGGAGTTACTGGAAAGTAATGAATAGGGATGTATAACTGGGAGTCCATGATCAAGTTTGTATTTTCAGAAAATCATGGTGACCAGGTGGAAGATGTATTAGAGTAGAGAGAAACTTGTGACAGAAAAACCAAATAGGAAGCTATTATAATAGTACGGACAAGAAGTGATGAGGATAGTTGCTATGAATTCACAGAAAGGAGTAGAAATGCTGTGAAGAAAGAATCAACATATGGCAACTGATTGGACATGTGGGGCGAGTAAGAGTGAGGAATTGTGGTTGTGAACCTGAGTGACTAGAAGAAAAGGGATACCCTTGACAAGAATAGAAAAGTTTAGACAAAGTGTAGGTTTGGGGAGAAAGCTCATCTGGGACTAATCCAAAACAAAAAGGGCAGGCTCTTATTCACTGACCATTGTCCATGCAGCCTGCCACTAGGGGATCTGGGACTTGGGCTAAAGTTTTCCTATGAAGGTGCTATCATGGTTGCTGTAGTAGTAATGACCCTGGAGGGGTGACTCTAGGCTAAAGTATTGTTGGGGAAAGGAAAATAATAATAACTAATAGCTTTAATTTGCATTTCTCTAATGATTTGGAACATTTTTTCATTTGACTATATATAGCTTTAATTTCTTCATACCCAAACTGCCCATTCATATCTTTGACCCTCTATCATTTGGGGAATGACTCATTCTTAAGTATAACAAAGTTCTCTATATATTTGAGATAAGAGACTTTTTCCAAGAAACTGTCTATAAAATGCTTTTTCCCCAATTTCCTGCTTTCTTTCCAATCTTGGTTATGTTTGTTTTATTTGTATAAAACCTTTTTAATTTAATATAATCAAAATTATCCATTTTATATCTCACAGTGCTCTCTCTTGTTTATTCTTCTATCCATAAAATTGATAGTTTCCATGTTCTTCTAATTTGCTTATGATATAATCCTTTATATCTAAGTCTGTATCCATTTTGATCTTCTCTTGGTAAATTATGTAAGATATTGATCCTAATTTCTACCAGATAGCTTTCCAGTTTTCCCAACAATTTTACAAAGCAGTATCCCAAAAACTTGAATCTACATTTATCAAACACTATAATCATTTACTACTATGCATTGAATGTCTAACCTATTTCTTAGCCAGTACCAGATAGTTTTGATAATTACTACCTTATATATTATACATAATATACCAGATATATTATGTACATTATACTTTAAGATCTCGTCCTAGTAGACTTCCTTTCTTTCCTTTTTTAATTAATTCCTTTCATATTCTTGATCTTTTATTCTTCCAAATGAATTTTGTTATTTTTTTCCATATTAGTAAGATAATTTTTTTGGTAATTTAATTGGGATAGCATTAAATAGATTAGTTTAGGTAGAATTGTCATTTTTATTATATTGGCTCTTCCCACCTAGAATAATTAATATTTCTCCGGTTATTTAAATATGACTTTATTTGTATAAAATTTTTTTACAATTCTGTTCTTGTAGTTCCTGGATTTGTCTTGGCAGCTATGAGTTCTGATATTTTATGCTGTCTGTGGTTATTTTAAATGGGCTATCTCTTACTATCTCTTCTTGCAGGACTTCGTTGGTGATGTATAGAAATGCTGATGGTTTATATGGGTTTATTTTATATGCTGTTACTTTGCTAAGATTTTTAATTGTTTCAACTAGCTTTTTAAATCGAATCTCTAGGATTTTCCAAGTACATCATCATATCATCTGCAAAAAAAAGAGATAGTTTTATTATCTCATTCTCCATTCTGATAATTTCAGTTTCTTTTTCTTTCTTAATTACTATTGTTAGCATTTCTAATACAATATTGAATAATACTGGTGATAATGGGCATCCTTGTTTCATTCCTGATTTGATTGAGAAGGCTACTTATTTCTTGTAAGTAAAAAGATGTCAGAAAACAGGACTAGAATCAACTTAAAATTTTAACAGCTTGTGTCAAGTATTAGACTATTTTTATCATAAGGTGGAAATATCTTAAAGCTAAGTACCTAATAGAGGGAAATTCAGATTTCAAAACTTTAACAAAATACATGCCACCTATATAATATTTCTGGGAGTGTTAATATATCTGTAAAATGACAAAACTGGACTGGATTATTTCCAATATCTTTTCCATTTCTTAACCTATGATCCTTTGAAAATAAATATTTCACAAATCTGTCCAAATTTTGTTTGATTCAGATCTAAATTTATCAATCTATAAATAATTATTAAGCTCATATTATGTGCCGGACATTATACTGTGCTCAGAATAGTATTCTTTTATGGTTAAAATGCCTTAAAACTACTCTTCAATAAATGTAAACATTGATTTGATGAGGTGATACAATGTCTGAAACTGTTTTTTCATAACTTCATTTATGTGGAGAACCCCACCTGATCTGTTTCTGCATTCCTAAGGTTCAGGAGGTGTACATGACTTTTCTAGTTGAGACACATAACATTTGTCAAGGATTGGACTTGAACCCAAGAATTTCTTATTCCAAGATCACTTGCTATCCAACGGGCCAGGATGACAATATTTTTAATAGGTCCTTATAAAATCTTCTTCTCCATTCATTCTTATTTTATTCACAGATTTAAAAAATAGTCATAGGAAAGTACTTCATATTTGTGTGGAATTTTAATGTAATCTATTAAGAACTTGAGTTGTTTGAAATAAACTTTTAACATCAGTTATATATGTAGCTTGTCATTTTCCCAAAGTCCTAGGCATAGTATAAGAAATATTGAATATTTTAGTAGTATCAGTATGTAAAAAGAAACTTCTAGAATACTAAATAAACTATACTGAAAGTAATTCTCTAGACTTTGTAGTTCAACCCAGAAATAGTGTCTGTAAAGATTGTTTGTTAAGTATTTATGATTGGGTAAATTGTACGCAAGGAGTACCTCCATTAAGTTTTAACTCACTAAGGTATTCTAAAGTGACTTTAGTGATTTCTTTTTGTTCTTCTGTGTAATGGCTTAAAATGGACTTAATCTTAGTTGGTCTTAATGTTAATATTCTTTTTTGTTTATGGTGTCCATCTTCATGTACATATTTAGAAGAATAGATTTTTCAAGGCTAAGGTCTTACTTTAAAATTTTGAAAAATAGGGGCAACTAGGTAACACAATGGATAGAAAGCCAGGCCTGGGGTCAAGAGGAACTGGGTCCAAATTGAGCCCCAGATACTTCCTAGCTGTGTTACCCTCTGCAAGTTACTTAACCCCCATTGCCTAGCCCTTTCCACTCTTCTGTCCAAAAAAGAAAGAAAAAGATTTCAAAAATAGTTGCATATCACTTCTGCATGAAATAAAATTAGAATATTAAGATGTGATGTAACTTGTTTACCATAACTATAAATTCATTGAGCATAAAGTTTAGTACAATGTTTTCCATATAGTAATTGCTCAGTAAATATCTTTTGAATGAATAAAGGATTTTATAATAAGAATTAATGACCATCCGAATTATAAAGTGTGCTATCTTGCTACCTTCATACAGCTGAACTCTTCCCAAAATTCCCCTCCAAAATGCTTTAAAATAACACCTTAAATGAAATTTTGGAGCAGCAGAACCAACATAAGATTGAGGTGAGACATTTTTTCCAGCATAAGAAAACTTAGGAAGTCAGCCAGAGAAGTCTGTGACACTGGGGTAGAATCATGTCTGGAAACAATAAACATTATGTGGTAACAGCAGGCATAACAACAACAGGAGTTTCAGGAGCTCTCAACACAAACAGTAAGGGAGTCAGAAAATTGGTCAGAAAGAGTTTACAGGAAGTGCTTTGCTGGCACTAAGTATAGCTGTCACTGATTGGCAACTTTTTCCCATAAAAGTTCTAGGTTGCAGTTCCAGGGCAAACTGGAATGCTGGGAGTTGGTCATAAGAGCAAATTCCCCCATTACAATTCTAAAGCAAAGAGAAACTATAATGTTTGAGGCTGCAGGTAACTAGGGGCCCTTCCTAGGTAAAGACCAGGACACAGACCAGAAAAGCAATTGACTATACCAGTTCCATCATGACACTACCTTGGAAGCCCTAAAAACTTTCAGAATACCAGAACCATCTCTAAAAAGAGCAGCTTCAAAAAGCCTGAAGTTTGAGATAGTGCCTCCCTATACCCAGGTGAGTGGAACCCAACTTTAACATAATGTTCAAAGTCAAGAAAGAGACTGGAAAAATGAGCAAACAGAAAAAGAGACATGAGAAAATACTGAAGAAAAAAAACATCTTAAAAATGGAATTGGCTTAATAGTAAAAAAGGTTTTCACAAAAATTAACTGAAGTTATAAAGGACTCCTTAAAAATTAGAATTGACCAAATGGAAAAAGAGATACAAAATCTAATTGAAGAAAATAATTTTTTTTAAATTAGAATTGAACATGTGGAAGCCAATGACACCATGAGACATCAAGAAATAATAAAACAAAGTCAAAAGAAAGAAAAAAATAGAAAATGTGAAATATCCTATAGAAAAACACCTAACCTGAAAAATATACCAAAGAGAGATAATTTAAGAATTATTAAACTACCTGAAAGCAATGGTCAAAGAAAGAGCCTAGATATCATATTTCAAGAAATTGGCAAGGAAAACTACTCTGATTTTCTAGACCCAAAGGGTAAAATGGAAACTGAAAAAATCTACCAATCACCTCCTGAAAGATCCCAAAATGAAAACTCAGAGAAATCATAGCCAAATTCCAGAGTTCTCAAGTCAACAAGAAAATATTTCAAGCAGACAGAAAAAAAAAAGCATTCAAATATCATGGAGCCACAGCCAAATCATACAAGATTTAGATTCTACATTTAAAAAGTTGATGGATTCTGGAAGGCAAAGGAGTTAGGATTACAACCAATAATAATCCACCCAGCAAAACTCAGGGTAATCCTTCTGGGGGGGGGAGGGGAATGGATATTCAAAGAAAGAAAGGACTTTCGGGCATTACTGATGAAAAGACTAGAGCTGAATAAAAAAACTGACATTGAAACACAAGATTTTAAGGATGTATTAAAAAGGTTAAAATGAAAGAGTAATCATAAGGGACTCAATAAAGCTAAATTATGTTCCCTACATTCCTGTATGGGAAGATAATACACATAATTCCTAAGAACTTTATCATTATTAGGACAGTTAAAAGGAGTTTACATAGACACAGGGCATGCATGTGAGTAGATTATGTTGGAATGGTCTCCAAAAAAATGAAGGAGTTAAAAAAAGGATGCACTAGTTAGAATGGGGAAGGGAGAGATAAGAGTAAAAAAAAACTTTTCTTAGATAAAAAGGGGATTGCAAGGAAGACTTTTTACATTTTTACAATGGAGGGGGAAATGGAGCGCACAATGTGCTTGAACCTCATTTATTAGAACTGGTTCAAAGAGGGAAGAATGTATATCTGTGTGTGTGTATATACACATACACACTTATACAAACATGCACTCATTTGTGTATAGAAATGTAATTTGCCCCCAAGAAGGAAATGGGAAGGGAAAGGGATGAAAGAAAGGTGGTGGAGGGATGATAAGGAAGCCAGTAGCTTAAAGCAAAACAGACTTTTGAAGAGGGAGATGACCAAAAAAAAGAGGGGAAGAAACAGAAAAAAATAGGATAGAGGAAAATGCATAATTAGTAATCATAATTGTGAATGTGACTGGGATGAGCTCACCCATAAAACAGAAGTGGATAGCAGAATGGATTCAAAATTAGAATCCAACAATATGTTTACAAGAGACACACTTGAAGCAGAAAAGTACATCCACAAGTTAAAATAAAGGGCTAGAGCAAAATCTAATATGCTTCAGGTAGCAATCATCTCAAAGTAAAAGCAAAAATTGATCTAATTAAAAGAGATAAGCAGGGAAACTACATTGTGCTAAAAGGCACCATAAACAATGATGTAATTAACATAAAATAAATGTATAGCAAATTTCTCTGTTAAAGACCTCATTTCTCAAATATCTCAAAAAATCTATTTCTCAAAAAAACCAACCAAATTTACAAAAATAAGTCATTCCTCAATTGATAAATGGTCAAAAAAGGATATAAACAGTTTTCAGAAGAAGAAATCAAAGCTATCAGTAGTCATATTTTTAAAATGCTCTAAATCATTTTTGATTAGAGAAATGCAAATCAAAACAACTCTTAGATCTCAGAAATGACAAGTGCTGGAGGGGATGAGGGGGAGATGAGTACACTAATGAACTGCTGGTGGAATAATAAATTGCTCCAACCATTCTGGAGAACAATCTGTAACTATACTCAAGTGGCTATAAAACTGCCTTCCTTTTTAACTCAGCAATACCATTGCTAGGGCTACATTCCAAAGAGATCAAAGAAAAAAGAAAATATGGGGTAAAAACATTTGTAGTAGCTCTTTTGAGGTAGCAAAGTATTGGAAATCAAGGGTATGCTCATCAATTGGGGAAAGTTGTAGCATACAATTGTGATAGAGTACTATTGTGCTATAAGAAATGATATGGGGTGGAGGGGAAGCTGAGGTGGGTCAATGGATTGAGAGTCCAGCCTAGTGACAGGAGGTGTTAGGTTCCTATGTGACCTCAGACACTTCCCAGGTGTGTGACTTTAGGCAAGTCACTTACCCCCCCAGTACCTAGCCCTTACCATTTTTCTGCCTTGGAATCAATACCATGTATTGGCAAGACAGCAGATAAGGGTTTTTTTTTTAAATGGTATGAGTGAGGGGCAGCTGGGTAGCTCAGTGGAGTGAGAGTCAGGCCTAGAGACAGGAGGTCCTAGGTTCAAACCCAGCCTCAGCCACTTCCCAGCTGTGTGACCCTGGGCAAGTCACTTGACCCCCCATTGCCCACCCTTACCAATCTTCCACCTATGAGACAATACACCGAAGTACAAGGGTAAAAAAAAAAAAATGGTATGAGTGAGGGAGAGAGTGGTCTCAGAAAAGCATGTGAAGAACTATATAAACTGATGCAGTTCAAAGTGAAAAGAACTGAGAGATCATTATGTACAGTTACAATGTTGTAATAATGATCAACTGTGAAAGACTGGCTACTCTTATCAATACTATGATCCAAGACAATTCCAAAGGACTCATTATGAAAAAATGCTCTCTACCTCCAGAGAGAACAATTATTGTGTAAAAAATTCAGTATAATTTTCTCACTTTATTTTTCTTGCTTTAAAAAATATGACTAATATAGAAATATGTTTTGTGTGATTTCACACCTATAATTGTTATCATATTGTTTGACTTTCAAAGGGTAAAGGAGGGAAAGGATTTAGAACAAAAATTTAAAAAGAAAAGAATGTTAAAAATAAAGAATAAATCAAAATGTTACAAAATAAACATTTTTTAAAATGAAAAAAGAACTTAAGAATCTTCCCACAAGGAAAATGTAACCTAAATACTGATAAATGAGTAGTAGTAATTTCATTCTTTATTTGTATATGAGAACAATGACAACACATTAATTTCAGTTTTATATTATGTCTTGAGCATACCTGGCAAGTAATTAGTACTGTCTTTTTTTTTTTTAAGATTTTTTTTTTTATTTTAAACCCTTAACTTCTGTGTATTAACTTATAGGTGGAAGAGTGGTAAGGGTAGGCAATGGGGGTCAAGTGACTTGCCCAGGGTCACACAGCTGGGAAGCGTCTGAGGTCAGATTTGAACCCAGGACCTCCCATCTCCAGGCCTGGCTCTCAATCCACTGAGCTACCCAGCTGCCCCCTGTTAGTACTGTCTTTTGATATTTTCATTGGTCTTCTATCTTTCTGATTGAATTTTTTTCAGCAATAAAGTGGAGGAATAATTTGTATTTTCATAGAAATTTTCTTTGCAAACTATCTTGCTGTTGTTTTTTTTTTTCCAGACTTTGAAGAGATTGCCCCAAGATGGGATTCTCTCTTAGTAAATCTGCTACTCAAGTATCGGCTATAAACAGTGATTCAAAAGTAGAGGATCATTTAATCCAAAGGACTGAAAAAAACAGGTTAAGACCAGTGACTCAGTTATTTCAAAATACCAGAAAAATAAGATTAGAAGATACAATACGAGGAGAAAACTTTACAGGCAATGAAGAGAATGACAGAGAATCTCATTCAGGAAAAGAACTGGGTCCTGTGACATATGTTAAAGAAAGAGATGGACTAGAAATGATAGATGTAGAATGAGGCTATTTCTACATTATTAACAAACATAACCCTTTGGCTAATTGGTGAGTCAAATGTACTTAACTTTATTTGATAAACTTGTAAAAAATGGAAAGTTATTCTACTTATTTGTTACTTTGGCACATCACTTTTTAATTATGAATAGATGACTAAACAGCCTCTTTGAGGAAAAAGCCTTCAATTAGTCAACCAGACAAATCTAGTCCTGTATCCTGCTGGGATTTGCAGTAGTGATGTTTAAGTATGTAAGACTAGTTCGAACTTAACATTTACTATTTTAGCACCTAGTTGACACCATCTTTTTCTCTTTTTCATGACTTGATTATGAAAATGCTATTTTATAGAAATTTTAGTAAATTATTAGATTAATTATGGATTTGTTTTGTCTTTATTACCAAAAAAATAGTTTAGATAGTTTCTGGATAGCAAACACCCAACTAGGCAAATATACTTGATAGATTAAAAAATTATAATATGCTTTCAGGGTTTTGTACAATTTTAAATAGTTTGCCTAAGTACCTATTTGAGTCTATGAGCTTTGCAATTTTATGTTTATTTCCTTACCATTCTCAAATACCCAAGGGTGGCAGTAAAGAAAGTTTGCAGGCTCCCCCAAGTGGAGGTAATCTCCACAAATGACTTGTAATCTTTGGAGTCCTTTAATTAAATCTTCTCTTGAAGGTGATTTTTTTTAATGTTTAATTCACTGAAAAATTAATTTTTTAAATTTTCAAGTAATACAGTATAAGTATTAAGTTATTAAAAATTTTACCTAATTAGGTACTGCCATTTTGTACCATCAATATATAGTGCCAAGATATAAGAAACACTTTCAAGTTAAAAACAAAACAAAAAATGCTTTATTTTATATACCAGTCATTTGCTTTTCTTCACAATGCAATAGCTTAGCTACAGGAGTATTGGGTCAAGTAATATTAGGTCAAACCAGAACAATTTTTTTCAGATAAGGAATGCTTTATTGATGTTATTTTACTTATGTATTGCATATATTATGATATAGAGTGACTATTTCAAATATCTAGTTAATAGTTTGCCCATGAAAAATAAAAAGAAATTATTAATGTTTGTTTGTGTGGTAAAAACACTAGTGCTCACAAATCATAAAAAGTTAAACCATAAAGGAAAGGTGTAAATGAGGCATAATCAGTTTTCAGCTAGTTATTAAACCAGAGTAAAAGGTTATAAAAGAATCATGTTAAAAATTACATAAGCTAGCATGTAGATGCTTTGTGGTGTCTCAAAGATAATTCTATATAAAACTTCAGTAGTAAACTTTAAGAAAATGGCTTAACTTAAGAAAGACATTTTTAGCTATCCTGAGTTCATTGAAATGCAATTTTGAAAGCACTATTTATTTTAGGAAGGGGAGAAATTATTAAATTTTTAGGATTTATGAAAGGTTCCTTAGGGATAATCCAAGTCTAACCTCCTCAGGTAATAGAAATGACTTGCCTAAGGCCATACAGTTAATGGACAAATGAATCTAATTTAGAACTAAACAAGAGGAAGAGAGTAGGCTGAAGTGTCATAATGACTTTTTAATCACTATAAGACTTCTTACTGTCATTATTCTATCAATGGTCTTTGACAACAAGATGTAGAATACTATAGTCTCCAAAAAATTCAAAAAGTGTAGCACTGTGAGAGCAATGAAAAGGCACATGGTTGGTGTGAGTAGGCAATCACGCCTAAAAATAATTTATAAAAAAATTTAAGTAAAGAAGCAAAGGAGTGAAAACAAAGCAAAAGATCCTGTAATATAAGCAGTGGAAAAGAAAAATCACATCAAAGAACTAGAATTTGAATGGCAAAGGATTGTTCATTCAACTATTACTAGAAAAAGCTGGAATGTGATTTCCTATATGAATACTTCATTGTTGTTTGGTTGTTTTCTTATTCTTCCTGACCTCATTTGGAGTTTTCTTGTCAAAGATATTAGAATAGTTTACCATTTCCATCTCCAGCTCATTTTACAGCTGAGGAAACTGAGGTAAACAGACCTAAGTGAATGTCACACAGCTAATAAGTGTCAGGAAGCCAGATCTGAACTTAAGGTGTTTCCCTGACTCTAATCCCTGCACTCAAACCACTGCACCACCTAGCTGTCCCCTACTTCATTGAGCTAGACCTAGTGAAAATGGCCTAGAGAAATTTGTGATTGCCCTGAGTCAGATTTGAGTTGGAGCATCAGAGCAACAGAAAGAGTTTATATCATTTCTTCCATTGAAACAATTACAGGGAAGACTGAGAGAATAAAAGGTTTCACTCCGTAGATAACATTTATATCCTTAATGTAACAACAAAAGTAAAGGGAAAGAGAATGGAAAAGTAGAAATCTTTGATTATGATTATAAATATTGAATGAGCAAGGAGTAGGGAGAGTGAGTAGTCTTAAGTATCACTCCTATTATCTGAGAAAGGTGGAAAAGGGAGAAAGAACAAACATTAAAAAAGAAGAAAAATCCAACACACTAGAGCAGCAAGAAGTAGAAAAAGAAACACCATTTAAAATCACCCTAGACAATATAAAATACTTAGGAATCTATCTACCAAAACAAACACAGCAATTATATGAAAA
>NC_058132.1:488539693-488616626 GCF_016433145.1 Gracilinanus agilis
TCAGAGGAAGGACTGCAGGAGAGGAAACATATAAGAAAAGCAACTGCTTGAACGCATGGGTCGGGGTGGACATGAGTGAGGGTGTGGACTCGAAACTACCACACCAATGCAACCACCAACAATTTGGAAATTGGTCTTGATCAAGGACATATGACAAAACCAGTGGAAATGTGCGTTGGCCATGGGTGGGGGGAGTGCGGGGGGTGAAGGGGAAAGTAGGAGCATGAAACATGTAACCATGTTAAAAATGATTATTAATAAATGTTAAAAAAAAAAGAAGAAGAATAAAACCACAAAATTAAATCAATTTAGAAACAATTATCACAGAGGGCATGTGTTGGGGTGTTTGGGAGGTTGCAAGCACACACAGAAAACTAGATTTAACTAATAGAGAAACTGGGATGGGTGAGTGTCATCAAATCTTGAATTGGATTACCACACTATAGTGACTTCCTGTGACTTTCCCAAAATCAGCATCTCAGACTAGGTCTTCTGATTCTAAATCAGAGATCTCTCCGTTAAATCAAGCTATTAGGTTGTAAACTATTTGAGAAGTGAGTTGGTATTATAGTTAACCTTTTATCCCTACATCTAAAATAATGCTTTTGATACTAAGCAATTGATTAAATTTAATAAAACACCTAGCATTACCAATGTGCATTTTAAAATGGCTCTAAAGTTCTTCTCAGGGATAGAATATGGAGCCAGAACAGCCAATTGTTAGGTACTTGATATAAATTTCACAAGCAGTATGGTACTAGGAGTCCTGTGTCTTAACATATGTTAAGCACTGCAATCTTGAGTCTCATACTAGGTTCAAGTCCTTTTTTTATTGGCATAGAAATCTCAGCAATCCTAGCAGCACTGGTTTCTCTTTTGACCTGTGTGTTCTTTTGGCATCATTCAGGTGAAATACAATGCTTTTGGCACTATGTAGATATCCGTGCTCCTTTGACACTGTGTAGACGAGATCTGTGCTCCTTTGTGATCTCATTTTGTCAAATCAGACATATATACTAAGTCCCATAATAGGAAAATACCAATCCCAGTATCAATAGTGTAAGGCTTTGGGGCAGGCAGTTACATTTAGAACAAATGGACATAGTAAACCTACACTAATCTAATGATCAAAAAATCTTTCAATTTAAATGGATGACATGTGCTTAGGAAAAATCGAATTTTGCACATGCAATTATAAAAAATGTGCTAAAAGTTCAAAAATATATATCTCCTATAATTAGTGACAATCAAAAAACATATATCTCTTGTAATTTGTGTCACTTAGGAGGGGTAGAATATAAAGGTTCTTACCCAAGAATTTAGATGCATTTCCTCTTAGCTTAGCCATGGTCCACAGTGTGAGTGCAAATGTAGATAAAACAATGGAGGTATAAAAGCAATAATACACTGAAGAAAATACAAAAATTTCACAAAAAGGCAAAAAATTCAAATCAAGTCAATACAGGTTTCCTTCGAGGTAATATAGGTTCAAATCTTCCAAATATACAAAATACAAGTTTTCCAAATTATCGATACAAATTTGTTATGGACTTCCACAAAGGCACATGTCCAGGGTCAAATAATAGGATGGCACAAATAAAGTAAGGGGGTAGACAGGCACTGTATTTTAAAATCTGTTTCTTCTTTGCTATTTGCAGAAGACAAAACTGAAAAGAGTGAATGGCAACAAAACAACAAAAGCAATAAAGTTTAAGGGGTACCACCTGTCCCATGTGGAGGGGCAGTCTATGCTAAGAATAAAGTTATGAAGGTAGAACACTGAAGTCTCTCAGTTTTATAATATGGGAGAGTAGATAAATAGAAATACACATGTGTTTATATTGTGGAACCTAGAAAGAGTCAGAATTAAAAATCCTGACCCCTGTATGACATTATGGGCCCGACCCTTATATGACATTATGGTGAAATAGAATTATCCACAGGAATCCCAAACCTTGCAGACCTCCAGTCTCCCAGGACTGACCATATCTACCCTGAAGACCTTCCCCTTCTCCCCAGGATCTCTTCCCTTCAGGAATTCACCATATCTACCTTAGGACATTGCTCTTATCTACAAGATTTCCTAACCTAAGGACATTCCTCTACCCTGTTCCATTCTGAGGACTACTCCATAAAAACTCTAGCCCAGGCACAGCTCTGGGTCCCTCACTAACTTTTCGTGAGAGACCCTAGCTCGAGCTAGACAATAAAGTCCCTTTGCATATTGCATTGTTGGCTCAAGACTCATTTATTGGGATACTTCTCTGGGCATAACAATATAATATACACATACATACATATATTATTTCATAGAAAGTAAAATATTTTCTTAGGAAGGCAAGATCCAAGTAAAGTATTATAAAATATTTTAGAGGGACAAATCAGCCCTCTGTGATCAGGGTGATGGGAGAGGGAAGAGATCAATGAATAGTCTCTAGAAGTAGCATCTGAATTGGGCCTAGAAATTGAGATTTTTGGTAGGCAAGAATGTTCTTGAGTCTCTTCCAGGCATGAAGGATGGCATGAAGAAAGGTATAAAGGCAGGAGATGGCAAGCTCAGAATAGATATCAATTGCACATTTCAGTTAGGTCAGGGGTTGGCAACATATGGCTCTTGAGCCATATCTGGCTCTTTTGAGGGCCAGATAATGGTTCTTTCTGCAGGAGCCAAAAAGTCAATTTTTTTTCAGGCACTGTTACAGGAGCGCTCTGTGAGCACTGTATGGCTCTCACGAAATTACATTTTAAAAAATGTGGCGTTTATGACTCTCAAGACCAAAAAGGTTGCCCACCCCTATCCTAGTGCCTTATTTTTTCCTAAATCTTAGAGCCACCCTCTAATAGAATTAGAAGGAGCCCTTGAGACCTGATTTGCCTAAGGTCACAAGAGCTAGTTGGCTGCCTCCTGGTTAAAACTCAGCATACAGGTAAGATGGGACATGGGATTTTTAATTCAGTTTAGGGTCTGCCTCAAACATGGCCTTCATTCCAACCGACCAGAGATTCTGAACCATCTTGGGGTCATACAGGCCTTCTTAGGTAGACTGGTATAAATGCTGTTTTAAACGCATGAAATAAACTACATTGGATGACAAAGGAAATAAAGTCTACTGGAAGTTGTCAAAGTATTTTCGAGTGTCCCCAGATCCCAACCCAAGAAAATTCCAGCAGTAGAGAGTATTGCAGCCTAAGGCCTCGTAGCCCCAACTCTTCCCCCCTTCCTCTGGGCAGCCTTAGGAATAGGCTGAGCCAGAGGCAGAAATCGTTAGAGTTTGGGGAAACTGCATCTTCGGTCCTTCAATTCCAGGCTCCTAACTCCAGACCATAAGGGAAGAACGGCCTCTTGGGGAGAGGAAGCAGAGGGGTGGGCCTCCAGGCGGAAGGCAGGAGGTCTGGGGGGGGGGGGGGGGAACGGGACGACGAGCTTGCATACGCATGCGCATGCCCGAGTGGTGGACACACCCCCTTTCGGAGCCAGGCGATTTTTCCCCACGTTTCCGCCATTCCCCCTGGAACTCACGTTGTAAAGAGCAAGCGCCGCCGGAAGTAGCAGGTGAGTCATAACCGCACTTTAAAAAAATCTAGGTACTGTCTTTTTCCGTTTTAATATTCCTCTGCCTGCTTGAAGCACCTAGTGTGAGCCCCTGGGCACAAGGCCTTCCCAGTTAAGCCGCTTCCCCGGGACCCCTCAGCAGAGGGCTGGGCTCGGGAAATGACCCGGCCCCGAGTTAGGATCAGTACCGGAAATCCTACGGAGGTAAAAATAGGTAGGATGTCAAAATAATTGGCAAAGGACGCAAGTCATTCGCGAAAAGAGATGTTTTCGGGCCTTGTCCTGGGATGCCCAGTACCCTGTACAGTTCAGACCCAATATTAATAATAGTTGTTTGTTTGATTGGCGGAGCCGGTATGGAACCCAAAGACTACGCGGCCTGTCTTGAGTTAAAGAGTAAGGAAAAGTTCGTGGCAGATTACCTCCAACCACGGTGAAAATTGATAGCAATAGTCAGTCAGTCACCACTGAAAGGAGTGAGACTATAATGACCCTGGCAGTCTCCAATCATTGAATTATTGGAATATATCATTCTGAGACTCAGAGAGGTTGGGACTTGACTATAGCCACTTTTTTAAGTGATCGATAGTAATCAATCCACTTTATCTCGAGCCTCCTTTTTTCACATACAGCTTAATTATAATGGAATTTTTAGATTTTTACTAAGGAATAAAAATTATCTGGAGTTGCATTGAATAGGTCAAAAGTAGACAATTTGATACAAGCACCTATGTGTACACAGCCTCTCGAGATGTTTTCAGTTATGTATTAGATTGAAGGATTGGGATAGAATGGCTCATTTAAAGTTGTAGTTAAAATTATTCATCACAACCAATAATTTCGGTATCTTGCCACTCAACCTTTAACACTATTAGGAAATGCATTGTATAAACTCAAAGGAAATGTTATTCCTGTACTAGCTGCTCTGTCATTTGATACAGTTCTTCATGGATTTCTCTTTACAATGGGCCATAGGTTAATGCATACTTATATTTTAGAGAAAAAATGTTGAAAATCTACTGCCAAGAAATCAAGTACATCCCAAATTAAAATGTTATTTTCAAAGTCATCACCTTTTACTTCATTACTCTAAATAGCCAAGTGGCTCACTGCAGTTGAATTTCATCTCCTTTTCTTTTCACTCTTTGCGAAAGTACCTGAGGCTAATGACAGATATTAAAATCAATCAAGAGAAATATGGCTGGGATATTCAGTAAACTAGATAAATAGTTCCTGCATGATCAAGAGTTGACCCTTATTAGTTAACATTTCCTTCCTTACATTAAAAAAACTAACTTGAGTTTTTTTTATTGTGAATTTAACTGTGAACAACTATTTCATCAACAAAGAACAAGAAAGACTGAATAAGAAATGAACTTTTATTACATTGCAGTTTTCATTTTAAGTAGCACATATAAATAAAATATAACAAGGTAATAACAAAACTGCTCTATTTCCTCCATTTTTAAAAGCATGCTGATTCCATTCTCTATGAAGAACTGCTTCCAGTCACTTTACATCCTCAAGATCCCAACAGCTGGCTTCAAAAACATAGCAAAAGGTGGGCTTATTTTACAATCAGCCTCTAACAATATTTACCAAAATCTGGCAGTAGAAGACTGGATCCATGACCATATGAACTTAGAAAGCAAGCCTATTCTTTTCCTTTGGAGAAACTCCCCTACTGTTGTCATTGGCAGGCATCAGAATCCCTGGCAGGAATGTAATCTAAATATAATGAGAGAAAAGGGCATAAAATTGGCTCGGAGAAGAAGTGGAGGAGGAACAGTGTACCACGATATGGGTAATATCAACTTGACTTTCTTCACAATTAAGTCAAAGTACAATAGGATGGAAAATCTGAAATTGATTATTAGGGTTCTGAATGCTGTCCAACCACACCTGGATGTACAAGCTACTGACAGATTAGACCTCTTACTAGAAGGACAGTTTAAAATCTCAGGAACAGCATCTAAGATTGGACGGGTTGCTGCCTATCACCATTGCACATTACTGTGTAATACAGATTGGATTTCTTTATCTTCTGTGTTGAAGAGTCCTTACCAGGGAATTAAGAGTAATGCTACTCCTAGTGTACCTTCGTTGGTGAAAAATATTTTGGAAAATGATGACACTTTAACTTGTGAGGTTTTGATGAAATCTGTTGCTGCAGAGTATGCTGCTTATCATAAGATTGATAACAACATTATCTTGATAAGTCCGACAGATGAGACAGTGTTCCCAGGGATAAATAGAAAAGTGGAAGAACTGCAAACTTGGGAATGGATATATGGCAAAACACCAAAGTTTAGTATAAAAACTTCTTTTAATTTAAGTGAACAATCATATTCTGAAATAAAAGTATATGTAGATATAAAAAATGGAAGAATTGAAGACTGTAAAATTGATGCACCTGATCACTGGTTACCACTGGAAATGCTTGACAAACTAAGCACAAGCTTTATTGGCAATAAATTTTGTCAAAGTGAAACCTCAGTGTTAATAAATGCATTGCTTAGGACATGTCCAAAAGACTATGAACTAAACACCAAATGGCATCTTCTTTGTCAAAAAGTTAAGTCAATAATGTGAAGAATCTCTTTCTAATGATGACAACTTTTAGTAAAATAAAATTTAATATATATTTTCTTACATATCTCTTAAAATTCCATTTTTGAACCGAAAGAGATGAATCAGAATTAGTTAAGTACAAATTTTAGTTTGTTAGTTCCTCTCTGCTTTGTTTACTTAAGACTGTACCCTTTAAGGCAAATAAGAGCTATTCTGGGTAACATTTTAAACCAGCGATGTGGCTAAAGAAGAAACAATGTCAGTCATATTAAATTATGTTAATAAAACAAAACAGTATCCAAATCAATAGAAATATAAATTAGATTTATTGTTACATTTTCAAACTACAGGGATGGTTATTGTATAAAAAGTGTTTAAAATTCTCCATTTAAATTATAAACTTTTAAAGCAAGGTTAAAAAAAAAAAGGTTGGAGACACTCATATTTTCTTTGTGTGCCTAGTATGAAAAATGTCCACTGTTGTTTCATGACATGGCCTCAAATCAAAATCACAATACCCCAGTGCAAAACGTCCCTAAGGAGAAAAAGAGAATTTATTATTAATGACAGAGAATTGTGTTACTCATTAATAAGATAAGGTTATGTCCTACCTGTGGTTTCTTAAAATAATCAAGGCCCCTTCCAATCTTTATCATCCATCCATTGTTGAATCTGTTGAAATTAGAAATTTAACTGTATAAACACAAAGTTTAATGACAAATTTTAAAGATAGGCAAAGTGCTAGCACAATTTCCTCTAGCCAAGGGAAGTTTCTTACTTGATCAAGTGTATGATAGTGGAAGAAACACCAGGTTTAATCTTGGATTGTGTCTATATAAAGGGACAAACTGCAAAAAAAAATGAGTTGATTGGATGAGCTGGCAAATAAAACAGTTTAGCTGACTGAACCACTGAATTCCAATCAGTTATCAGCATGGTATTGTTGTATGAAACTAAACTCAATTTTTCATTGGAGATCCATTAAGGGCAACTTTGTTTTAACAACTTAAAATATCAACTATACTCTTTTATATGTTATGTGAGCATGATCTGTGAGTGAGATATGTTTTTTCTCTATTTATGGTCCCTGAGCCACCAATTTTTATCTTACCCAGTATTCTTCTAGCACTTTAGTATATTATACCATGGCCTCCTCAAAAGCTAGTCTAATACATTTGGAGTCTATTAATGAGATCAGTCCCCTTCTGTACATACAGAAGGTTATCTTACAACTTATTACCAGGGAAAAAAGGTTATGGTTCCTCCAAAAGACTTCATGATTTCCAAGCTAGGAAAAAGGTGAGACTATCAATCAGCTAACTATCAATCATTCCAAGGTGAGTTAACATTTCTATGTGGAATTGTGTTAAGCTGTGGTCATTGGAACAACAGTCTGCTTAGTAAACAGATATTTGATTTAAAGGGGGAAAAATGATTTAGGAACCTGAAAATAGTATTTCTTGAAAATACTACTGTTAGAGGCAGCTAAGTAGCTCCATGGATTGAGAGCTAGCCCTAGAGATGGGAGGTCCTGGGTTCCAACCTGGCCTCAGACACTTCTAGCTGTGTGACCCTGGGCAAGTCACCTAACCCCCATTGCTTAACCCTCATCTTTCCTTGGCCTTGGAACCAATACACATAAATTCTAAGAGGAAAAGTAAGGGCTTAAAAGAAAATATCTAATGTTATATGACCCAGATTTCTTCATCTTTAAAAACTTAACAGTCCAAACTCATTTAACACTTTAAAAGTTAAAGAATTTTGTTTATAAAGGTATCTAAGTCAGAACTATTTTCCTGTCATATGGAAGTATGGCATACTTGAAGCTGAAGTATGGAATTATCACAATCATACCACTATTTATAATAATATACTGTGAATGGGAAAAACAGGCCTTTGAATAAGTATATAGGAATACAGGTTGTCCCATTAGGAAACAAAATTTATACATCATGATATGTAACAACCTTTCCTTTTTTAGAAAGCCAAAGAACAGTAAAATTTAATTATGTTTAAATTTGTAATCATTAAACCTAAAGATTATATTCAGTATTAAATTATGCAAAAATTAGTAAAAAAGGAAAAGAGTATATCAAGTTTTCATATGTGAATGATACAAATGGCTTAAAAATTAAAAATAGAACACCAACCTAATTTCTCGATCATGTATTGAAGAAGAGAATTCTATTTCCAGTTCTATTCCATGCTTACAAAGTGATTCTCTTATTTCTTCCAGGCCACTGATCTGCTGACCTTTCCCAATTCCCTATTAATGGCAAAGATAGGTTAATTAATTTTTTGCCACATATTATTTCTTTCTCTAATTTTGCCTTTGTATATCAGTTTAAGTTCAACACTTAAAAAAACAAGTGAATAGAATGTATTAAGGAATCATATGGTAATTTAATAATTTCCCTTTCCAATGTTAATAAGAATTCAGCTGTGTTTATATGGTTCATTTATTTATTTATTTTTAGGCCCTTACATTCCGTCTTGGAGTCAAGGAAGAAGAGTGGTAAGGGCTAGGCAGTGGGGGTCAAGTGACTTGCCCAGGGTCACACAGCTAGGATCTGAGGCCAGATTTCAACCTAGGACTTCCCCCATCTCTAGGCCTGGCTCTCAATCCAATGAGCCACCCAGCTGCCCCCTATACAGTTTAGTAACACTAGTCATTCAAATGGAAATGAAAGAGTGCCGAACTTGGGAATTAGGAAACCTTTCTTTGAGCCTATCCAAGTAAGGTACTTACTGGCCATGAAACACTAGATAACTCACTTAACCTATCTAAGCTCCAAATTCTTCATCATAAAACTGGCAATAATAATAGCAACTAACTCCCAGGCTTATTATAAGAATACCTTAAGCACAGTGAGTTGCAAACTTTAAATTTATGCTATTCCATCTTACCCAACTAATTAATATGGAAGTCATCAGAAACAGAACTTCTTGAAATTTGCTTTATGCTAGTCAATCCTATCATATAAACTCAATACTAAAGAAACCAGCATAATGGAACACAGTGTTTGAAAGAATTCTGAATTAAGATCATATGACAGAGCTTCTAGACTGAAATCTGCCACTGAGGACCAATGAGTTCCATATCCTTTCTGGGGCTCTGCTTTCTTCATGTGTAAAGTGAGGGGGTTGGACTAGTTTTTTTTTTTTTTAAACCCTTATCTTCTGGCTTGGAGCCAAGACATGAAAGTGGTAAGGACTAGGCAATGGGGGTCAAGTGACTTGCCCAGGGTCACAGAGCTGGGAAGTGTCTGAGGCCAGATTTGAACCTAGGACCTCTCATCTGTAGGCCTGGTTCTCTATCCACTGAGCTACCCAGCTGCCCCAAGGACTAGATTATTCTTAAGATGCCTTCCTGCTTTGTAAATCTAATTCCACTTTACACCTAACATTTGATATTTATTCACTTGATTGTGCTTTTTTTTATGATTGGTGAAACAGTGAAATTAAGAGGGAATCTTAATATATTCAAATACTTACTTCATCCATAGAAGTAAGAAGATGAATAGTTTTCACTTTACATGGCTGCTTAACAAGCATCTCACAGAATCGAAGAAAGTTGTATAGCTAAAAGATAACAAAAAATTTTTCTAACCAGCAAAACTGAAATATGAAGACATTTTAAAATTTAAGTTAGATTTCACTTGCCTGGTGGGTGTGTCTAATATAAGGATCTTCTATCCATACTTCAGTAACAGCTGCATTAAGGTATTGTTGAAAAAGTGACTCATAACTAAAGCCTGTTGCATTCTCTTCTATTTTAATTTGCTTGTGGTATTTTCCATCTGACAAAATACATTAAATTCAATAAACATTTTAAGGTTCTTGTGCAAGTAACGCACTTTGCTAGCTGTTAGTGGGGGAGATAACAGAATTTAGATAAAACAAAATTCCAATGCTTATGGAGTTTATAATCTAGTAGGCAGGCAGACAGACACGGACACATACTGACACACACATTCTACTTCAGTATTTCAAGAATCAGTGGTTTTACTGGTATGGCCACTCCTACCATTAATACAGATCACTACCGCTTGACATTTTAGCAGATGGTCTTGGTGAACTACTGTGGCCAAAAAATCACTAAGGCTAATATGATGCTTATAAATCCAGTGCAACAAATGTATAAATATTTTATATAAGACAAAACGTAAGCACTTAAGAGAAATGCAAAGTGGTACATGTAGGTAAGGGAAGAACAGGAAGGTTTCCTTGAGGAGGTGCCATTTGAGTTGGACTTTATAATTAGTAAGTGGAAGATTTGTGAGTGTGCATTTCAGGAATGAGGGACATGTGAGCTGTGTTCCAGAGGCAGGAAATCACAATGCATTTAAGAGACACACTTACTCAGCCAGTTTTGCAGTTTTCCTGGAGTATAGTTTCTGTGGAGAGTAACAATATAATGCCAGAAAAGCTGCAGTGGTACCAGCTGAGGTTGAAGAGTTGGAATTTGACTTTATTGGCAATAGGAAGCCAATGAAAGCATCTAGGTAGAAGGATGATTGGGCTAGATTTATGCTCAAGACAAGTGTTATACAGGGGTATAAAGGACAGTTTGAAATGGGAATAGCTGCAGGTAGGAAGTCCTTTGTGGGAGTTATTGTAATAGCGGGGGGTGGAGGTAGGGGACTGATAATTAAGGCTCAATAGTAGCATCAGTGAGAAGAGGTGGATGCTAGCAGTAGAATTAACAAGATTGGTTAACACTTAAAAAAGCAAAGGGGAGGTTTCATAAATAGCTGGTAACAATAAATAAAAAAAGGTGAAATTAAGAAAAAGGCTAGGTTTTCATGGAAAAGATCACTTTAGACATATTGCTCTTGGAGTTTAAGGTACAACTGGTAGCAGCCAAATGGAAGTACCCTCTAGGCAGTTAATAATGTAAGTGAAGCTTAAACAAAGAGCAGGGCAGAACAGGGACTATAGATTTCAGAGTTATCTGTAGTGGTAAGATAGGAATACAAATGACAAGCAAGAGAAAAAAAACAACCAAATGATTGAACCTTGGAAGCTACTCACCATATGAAGAGAAAAGCTATGGAAGAATAATTAAAGAAGAACCAGAGTGCCATGTTTCAAAAGCCAAGGAAAAGTAAAGTATCCATAAGGAGGCGATAGTTCAGTGTCAAATACTGGAAAAAGATCAACGAGAATGAAGACCCCCCCCCCAAAAAAAAAAACTCCACTGAATTGGCAATCAGGAGGCAATTTCTGTCTTTTAAGAATTTAGTTTCAATGAAGTGGTAGGAACAAAAGCCAGCTTGCAAGGGGATTGAGGAGGTGAGTGGTGAGGAAGTAGAGGCATTGAGTCCTAACCATGAAAAGGAAGAAAATATTATAATGGTACCAGGGATAGCCTAGAAAGGTCAAGGCTAAAGATTAGGTAGACCAGGACAAAAAACTAAATCCTTTAATTGATGGTTTACAAACACCCTTTTAATATTGAAAATACTGAATATTCTTACATATAAATTAATCAATACCAGCACAAGGTGGATATCTACAAGATTCAGATATTCAAGATAAATTCTCTGGGGCTTTCCCCATCTGGGCTCTACAAGTTGTCTGATAATTTCCTGCTATCATCTTTTGTTGATTTAGAACCATAATTTCTATTGTATCCTAGTTGTTCTTTTGATGTTAATTCTTACTAGTTCTACAACTTTAGACATGGATGGAGTATGATATACTTAATGCAGTATTTTATGTTGCTTTTCAAGTCTGCTTTAAGACCTATAAAAAGTTGATTTAAATCAGAGAAAATCCAGATAGACAGCCTTGGAGTCACAGCAACCTTTCTTCAAAATACAACCTTTAATTGTTCCTATTAATTTCAGTCTATTTCATTTTTGTCTTGATATCCCCAACATGTAGCATAGTGCCTGAGATATAGTAAGCACTTGATAGTGTTTATTGAGGGGGTTGCTAGGTGGCTCAGTGATCGAGAGCAAGGCCCAGAGACAGGAGGTCCTGGGTTTAAATCTGGCCTCAGACACTGCCTAGCTGTGTGACCCTGAGCAAGTGACTTAACCCTCACTGTGTAGCCTTTACCACTCTTCTGCCTTGGAACCAATACATGGTATTGATTCCAAGATGGAAGGTAAGGGCTTTAAAATAAATAAATAAACAAACAAACAAACAAACAAACAAATAAATGTTTGTGAATAAGGCTTTTTAAAAAAGCACCATAGTATAGTCAGTCCCCAAGTTACAAGAAGGCTCTGCTCTATAATGGTTTAAGTCACATTGGGGTGTGTGTAGAGTATATTTCAAAATACATTTTCCCATAGAAATAATACTATAAATGAGTTAAGATTCCTAGGCCAGTATAGCCCTTCAAAATTATTTAGTACAAATAAGTTATTTATGTAAGATATTGACTATTCTCGATAGTTAATAGATTATTTGCAATCTCCATAATAAATTTTTTATGGAAAAATGCATTCTTAACGACAACTGCAATTGCTACTTCTCAGCTCTCATATCTTCTATAAGAGATTGCCTCCTTCAACCTAAACTGGCCTGAGGAGAAGGCTGAGAAGGCAAGATGTGGTACAGCTAGTATGTAAAAGCTCTAGGACTGAGGATTTGGGTTTCAGCAAGAAAGGTAGAGACAGTCCACCATGAATCCATCATAAAGCATTGCAGTAAGGAAAGAGACATATGAATTACTTCTGGTACATCAGGAAAATAGTTAAGAGATACTGCTGGATAGGTAGGGTAGTGCTATGGTAAGAAAGCAAGGGGTTTTAATCTTTACATAAACAGTAAGGAGAATTTTAAGGTTTTTGATCAGTAGTCTAATATAATCCTAATCAGTGAAAAGGGGGTGCAGAGGAAAGGGTCAGAGAAAGTTTATTAATAGGCAACAATAATAGCTCACATGTGTAACATTTAATGATTTGCAAAGTGCTTTACTAAAGGAGGGAGATAAAGAAAAAATATTCAGTTAAGCTATAAACATTAAGGAACCAAGAAATCTCTGTAAGGCTGCAATAAAAACTTGGGTATTCTAGCTGTTGATAATTTAGTAAAGGACAATATACCAAAACACATAACACTGATGTATATATAAAACAGTTTTGTGGATAGAAAGGGATTGCAGTACAGTTTATGAAGTCCCACAACAAAATCTTTCCAGAAAAATGGAGGACTTATCATATAGGGCTATACTATTTGCTTTTTATAGCTGGATTTTGAAAATATACTTCTTACCTTCTTTTTCCTGCTCCAAGAACTTCTTTATTTCTTCTGCTCTGTCCATGAAGTCAGAAATTTTTTGTCTCAAGTGACATTTCTTTGCATTGTCTTTGGTGCCTATAATTTTAAAATTATGTATTTTCCAATTTTTAGAGTATTTTAGAGTATTAGAACATTATATCTAATTCTATTCTAATTTCTATTTCTAAGAACTTTCTTTTTATCAATATTGTTCACCGTTGCTCATGCAGAGGATAAATACATTAGAGACAGTTTTGACTAATTAGCATAGGATAATAAAAGAGTATACTACACTTATGAAGGATACCATGTCAAATTGTCTGGGACAAAGAAAGAAGTAATGTGAAATAAAGCTAGAAAGTAGTTTGGGGCCAAATTCTAGAGGACCTTAAATGCTACTTTAGGAGTTTACATTTTATTACCCTCTAGACTAGTGGTTCCCAAACTTTTTTGGCCTACCACCCCTTTCCAGAAAAAATATTACTTAGCACCCCGTCACATACTATCACGGTCCCCTTACAATTATTCACCGCTCCCAAATGTACCTGTGGCCATCACCACCTCCCTTGGATTGCTGCAGCACCCACCAGGGGGCGGTGATGCCCACTTTGGGAATCGCTGCTCTAGACAATAGGAAATGCCTAAAGATTTTTGAGCAGAAGAATGAAATGCTCAGCCCTTTAACTTAAAAATTTTATTTTTTATGAAGCTGAAAGATGGATTGGAAAGAGTTAAGCCTAAAAACAAACAAACAAACAAACAAGTTAATTAGCAGTTACAATATGACTAAAGGCAAGAGGTAATAAGGGCCCAAGTTAGGATGGGGTAAGGATCCCCAGTAAGAGGAGGCAGGAACCAATGTGAGAAGTATGGGGGGAAAATAACAAGTCTTGATAATTCATTGGGACATGAAAGTGGGGTGAGGAGGAAGAAAGATCACTCCAAGGTTTCAAACATGGGTAACTGGAAAGATAGTGGTACTTTTCATGGAAATTGTGAAATAAAGACAAGTTTGGGAAATGGGAAAATTAATGAATTTGGACAGGTAGAGCAACCTTGAGTTCTTAGCATGTATGTATGTGTGTGAATATAGGTACATATAACATACATATGTTGCAATCACCAACCTAGGGGAAGTTGAGATCACCACAACAGACAGAAAATGATATTGCACAGGACTTTTCTACAGTAATGTAATCGCTACATAAATTGTTGTACTGGTTCTGCTTACTTCACTCTGCATCAGTTCAAAAGTCTTCCTATGTTTCTGTACCTTTTGCTGTTTCTTAAAATATTCTATTCATTTATCATAGGATAAGAATCATAGGACTGCAGATTTAGATTCAGAAGGGACTTTAATCCAACTCCATTTTTCAGATGAGAAAAGTGCCATTGCTGATGGTGACACAGGTATTAACAGGTAGGATTTGAACCCAAATCTTCCAATGTCAAACCCAGGATTCTTTTCATTTTCCCACAGTGCCTTGGAGACAAGCCCTTAGATATATACCAGGTCAGAACTGTTACTTATATGAAACGAAGAGTCCTGCCCTATAGTGCAGTGCAAACTTTCCCTAGTGATGAATGCCACTCATAGGTGTCACCTAGAAGTCTGATAAAAGGCAGCATAACTGTCCCAGGGATAAATTAAAGAGTTACAAAATAAAGTGCTATATGAGATATGAGGAGAATGGCCACTACTAGCTAGGACTGGGGATGGGAGTTAGGGACCAGAAGGGAGATCAGAACCCTTGAGGTTTAAAAATTAGTAGGGATTACATAAACAAAGAGAAAACAAGATGTTCGGGCTTCAGAAACTGGATGAAGACCCTGACACTTCAAAGCTAATTTGTATTTGTATTTCCCAAATAAACTTGAGAACAGACTGTGTGACAAGGCTATGTGGTACAGTGGATAGTTTACTGATCTATAAAATGAGGTGGGGAGGGAACATCTCCAGAGGTTGCTGTGAGGCTGGAGCTGCAATGTTAAAATGCTTTGCAAACTTTAAATATCATTTGTTGTTGTTATAGATTGTGGTAGATACATTATTATTTATGTGAGCCAGCCTGGCCTCTGAGTCAGAAAGACCTGAGTTCATGTTCTATTTCTGACACTAGCTTATGACAATATCACTTTAAATATTATACAAATTCTTGAGGTGGTTACATTGTTATTAATGTGAGTTACGCATGTCTCCCCAACTTCATTTATAAACGAATTCTCAATTCCTTTAGAGCAAGGACCAAATTTTATACTTCTGCATCTCTAAAGCACTTAGCACTTTTCCTAGCCACACGGTGTATAGTCAAATATTTAACTTATTATTAAAACAAAACAGACACATTGTCTCTGCTTTCCAAGAAATAACAACGGAATGCAGCAAGGTTTGACGTTTGTACTTGTGAATATATTAGTAATTATATTATAACATCTTTTTGTCAGTGCTCCTATACCATTTCTTCTAGGTAATCAATAAGCATTTATTAATGACCTAATAGGTGCCTATCACTACTACTACACTAGGAATAAAAAGACAAAATTTTGCCTTGAAGATTACCTTCTAAGAGGGGAGGGAATGTTCAATATATACACAAAGAGCAGAACTAGGAAATCAATTTATATAATGGCACCATTAAAAGAAAAAAACTTTGAAAGACTTAAGCTTTGATCAAGGCAATGGCCAAGCACAATTCCAAAGGGGTTACCCACCAATGCAGAATAAAACATACATTTTAGGTCTGGACTAGCGTGGGAATTTGTTTTGGAATTTTGTGTCTCACCCCCCCAAAGAGAGGAAGAAGACGACGAGAGATAGAGGGCGGAAGGAGATAGAGGGAAGAAGGAGGAAACGAAAGTTACTGAAATATATACTTTTTTTAATGCACGTAAGAGCAGACAGCATCACAGACAACCTGGAGACCTTTAAAAGTTACTGTCTGGATTTGTTATATATTTAAAAAGAAAGCAAGCTTTACAAAACAGCTCTGCAGTTTGAAGAACGGTAATTTCAGAATGCAAACTCGTTGTTAGGGACTAATGTTTCTGGTTACTGTTTCCAGCGCTTGACACAATGACCTGCAGGTATTAGGCCACTTAATAAATACTTGTTGGTTGACAGAATGATGCATGTCAATATGCCCATCTTATTTTTTAAAGATTTTTTTAAAACCACAAACAAATGTACTCAGAACCTTGCTTTTCTCCCTCCCTGACAAATGCCCCAACCCGCGCCTCCCTTTCCTTCATTCACCTTTAAGCACTTGCAGCAACATATCGATACCCTCCTGATAACACACAAAAGCCTCCTGGTACCGGGAGTCGGAGTCCAATTCCACCGCCCTTTTCAGGAGGGTGCTCGCCGCCACCCCGTGGGGTTGCTGCCCGGAATTCCTGGCTGCCATTCTCCACCGAAGTCCACCTATCCACCTATCCACCCTCCCCTCCCTGCCCCGGGAAAGAGCGCGCACGCGCGCGGCGCTTCCGGGAGGCGATCACGTGAGGCTACCGGCTGGCGTGAATGCGCCTCCCAGTGTAAAAAGCCTAGACTTCATACTCTCAGCGCCCAGGCCAAGGAAGCGAGCTGCATTTACAGCTACGGGCAACGTGCACGGTACCAAGGGAGGGAGGTTCCCGGAGGACGTAGGGTTCGACCTCTGCGGCCATGATTTCCTTCAGCCTCCTGTGTGAATAAATTGGAGACAGCAACCAGACTGCTGTGGCCGAGCTGAACTGGTGAGTATGGAACGGGTGGGGAGGTTCCCCAAGAACCGCCCACACACACACACAAACACACACTTGCCAGTCATCCTCAGGCCTCTGGGCCTGGGGGAGGGTTGCTGAAGGTGACCCCACTCCTCGAGCATTAACTTCTCAACCTTGGCTGGATAATCTGGAAAAATGGCTGTGTCCCTTTCCGCTTTCTTATTGGCCAAGAAACAGCCAATGGTATAATACGAACATTTTTCGTAGGCTTTGGGGTGGGGTCACGTGGCCGAGACTTGGGCTCCTGAGGAGTGATGGGAGCTTGGAGGTTAACTATTCCCAATTAAGTCATTTCTGCTGTGGGATGAACCTTCAAAGAGCTGTTTCTAATCTTTCAGAACAGATTTCTGTAATGGTTGGTTAGCTGAGGTGTACATTGTATTTGGGGTATTTGTTTAAACCACAGCAGAAAACACAAACGTGGGTTTATTTTCCTAGTCTTTCATATACTGAGTTAGCTGTCATATGAAGGCTAAATACAGTGATTGGCGGCCTAGAATAGGATTTACCCCTCATAAACTGATCTCTCTGTTCCTATCAAGGGACAATTTGTGTCTTTAGTAGTAGTAAGTAAATAATGACATTTTCAGGAAACCTTGAGTACAGGAGCAATTACAGTTAATCAAAAATTTAAGTTGTGTTTTGTTAGCATGATCATAATTTGTTAAGCAAGTTATCTCCAGCATCAAATATAAAATTCTGTTTGGGTTTTTTAACTTGCCACAACTAGGCCTCTTACTATTTTTTCCACTTTGGTTAAACTCCATGAATATTTTAATTTTACCACGCTAAAGTACTTGAAGTTCCTCCTACACATCCATTCTCCTGTCTCTGAGCCTTTTTCATTAGTTGGCCTCATAGAGTACTCTTTCTCCTCATCCAACTCCTTCAGATCCCACCTTCTGAAACAGGCCTTTTCACACACACATATCTTGTCAGTGCCTAATTACTTACATCTTTCTCCACCATTACAAATAAGGACCTTTGATGGCAGAGCCAAGATTTTTGCATTGGAATACTTAGGCATGGTGCTTGGGATATAGAAAATGCTTGTCTACTGACTATTGATAGCACCCTTAATTTCTGAAAAAAATTGCTACATTGCTGGGATGGGAACCAAAATATTTGTGTTTTTGTCTCAGTTCTGCTACTAGTTTTTGTGTGTGTGACTTGGGACCTCATTTTCTTTATAAAATGAGGAGGTTGAATAAACTTGGTCATTTTACCATTTGATAATTTTCTGACAAAGAATGGCATAACTAGCAAAGTTCTTTTTTGTACAATATTGTTTTAACAAATGCCACTTTTATAAAATGCAGAATGATTGCTAAAAGTTTAAGATGTTTATGAAGCTTTCTTATAATATTTACAGTGATAATATCCCTAATTAATTGATAAAACTATGGCTATATCTCATCTACCAATTAATCAAACAGCATCTCATTAAACAACTACTGTCTGCTAGGTACTGGGGTAAACAAAGAATGAAATGATTCCTACTCTAGTTTATGTACCAATAGGGGACAACCACAAATATATAGTCAGAATAAATGTTTTTTTTTTAATATAAAATAAATATTAGGAAATTTTACAACTATTCAAACATTTTGCATTCTTTGCCAGTTTCCAACCTCATAGAATGATTTGGGTTAAGATTCATTTTGTCAGAACTAATTTTGCCATATCAATATTTAGCAAACTATATTCAGTACCGTATAAAGCATGTAGAAGATCCAATTTAGCTCTTGTTTTTATCTTAAAACTAAAAATTTATTGTTATGCTTTTGCTTAAATGTTACATAACTATTCAAGGGAGATTATGACCAATATCAATAGTAATTTGGCCCTTGGAATTGCTTATACTTGCAGCTTTTTGAAGGTGATATCATTGATATTGATATCTAATGGCTGGAATTTTGCGCTTACTGACCCAGAGCCCTCCAGGTAAAGTACAGGTATGTAATTTTAAAAAACACTTTTTATTGTTTACCCTGATTCTCTTTCCTCTTTATCCACTCTGTATAGCTTATTTCCACAACATTTTAAGAGTTGGAAGTTACTTCAAAGATTATCTAGTTCAAAACTCAGGTAAGCTGGAATCCCTTTATAAATTTCCCACCAAGTGGTCATTCAGCCTGCTCTTGAGAACCTTCAGAGAAGGTAAACTATGTCAACCCTTTCCACTTTTGGACAGCTCTTAAGTTTTCCTTTGGCCTAAATCTCCTCCTCTGAAAATTCCACACATTATTCTTACTTCTGCCATATGAGGAGAATGTCTGGGATTAAACTCTAGGCCAAACAGATTACACTTTGAGTCCTTTCTATTGTCTATACTTATTTTAGCTAAATGAAAAAAGTAAGTATATAAATAAGAACGCATTGTAGGAAATGAAATTTGTGTGTGCAAACATTAGCATATACCAGTGATAGTGAACCTTTTAGAGACCATGTGCTGTGTGTTGTACCCCACGAAGTGCTCCCATTAGGCTGCTGGGTCAAGAGGCAGGTGAAGTGAGGAAGTGAAGAGAGGGGAAGGGAAGTGGTCTGAGGGCTCTGCTCCCCTCCAGCTCTGCCAACTATGAGCCACCCATCTTACCCCAGACAGGTGAGGAAAGAAGCACTCCCGTTGGGTTGCTGGGCATAGGGATAGGTGATGTGAAAAAAATGTCAGGCACAGGGGAGATGAGGGAAGAGATCAGCTCCACCTGAGTCCCTCTGCCTTTTTAGTAATGAACTCTGGAGAGTAGGTGGGGAAGTGCAGCACACGTGCTCACAGAGAGTGCCCTGCATGCCATCTTTGTCACCCATGCCATTGGTTCACCATCACTGGTATGTACCCTTACTCAAGAAAAGAGCATTACAGTGGATAGGGTAAACTTTTCATAGCCTGCCATGACTACTGGGAACTGGTAGTGGTGATAGTGGTGATGGTACCAAAGTTAATGACTTATTTAAGGAAATGGGATTGAGCAGAAACTCAAGAAGAAAATTAATGAGCCGAATATATTCAATAAATTATATAGAATTCTGTGGAAAAGGTATTAATGGTGAACCACAGCTTTCTGCTTATGTTGGGATAGAATGGGATATGGTCATGCTTAAGAGGGGATTGAATTGAAGCTTTTAGTAATCACGAGCAAATGTGGTTAAACTTATATTTTTTTAGAAACTTATTGACTGGTAGATGTCTGTACTAGCCCTCAAAAATCAACACTCTTAACTTCTTCCAGAATGTGACAAAAAGTCTGGAATCTCTCACCTCAACTGATTGGATTCGTCATAAATTTACCAAGTCAAGAATACCAGACAAAGTAAGAGCATTTTTTTAAGAGTTTTATCTGATTAATAACAGCTGGTCTTGGACCATCTCTTTTCTTTATTTTCTCTTAAGGATTTTTTCAGTTCAGTTCTTATGGGCCCAGTTATTTCTTTGTAGATTACTCTTAAATCTATGTATTCATACATCTATGTATTCATAGATTCTTAAATCTATGTATTCATATGTTCTCTCCAGAACTCAAGTCCTGCATCAACTGCTTATTAGACATCTCCATTTGAATATCCCACAGCCAGCTCAGACTTGTCTAAAACAATTCATTATGTTTCCTTCCCAAATCCATCCTGAATTTCCTCATTTTTCTACCATCCTTGAATTTACCCAGGTTCACTACCTTGACATCAACCTCTAACTCTCCATAAATCCTTCTATCCAATCATTTGCTAAGTCTTATTAGATCCTACTTCCACAATATTGCTCATCTATGAAATGTGGAGGATAGCCATTTTTACAGTGTTTTTGATAAGACCTCAATATCCCTTTCTGCTCTGACCCCTTAAACAGTTAAACTATCCTTTAGCTTTTCTCTTACTTCATACTATCCTAGACTATAAGTTTCTAGGAGGGATGATGGTAACGATGATGGTAATAATGACTTATTTATAGTTTGCAAAGCACTTTCTTCAGAACAACACTTTGAAGTAGGTAGTGTGAATATTATAATACCTATTTTGCAGATAAGGAAACAAACCTAGAAAAGATAAACAATGGTTCTACAGCTAATAATTGTTGAAACTGGAATACTTGCACTTCAAGGAAGAGACCATTTAACATATGAGTATGAACATAGGTGAATCAATATTAAGCAACTAATTGGCAAATGGAAACAGTAAACTTGGAGATTTAAGAAAAATAATCATTTTTCTTCATTCTGAATTCTGGTGTAATTGAGTCACTTTCCCTTCAGTGGTACAGTAATTACAGCTTTCTTACACCTGTAATATGTCTATAGAGAACCAAATTCCTAAGCCACGTGTATCTGGGCCAGTTATCACAACTGTTTTTAACTTCAGGTTACATATATATATATATTTCATATATATATATGTATATTTGATATACATATTTGATATATATATCAAAGCTATGATGTCTCTATGAATTAGGAAAGAAAAAAAATTGAGAACAACTAATTTTTTTGTTTTCACATTAAAAGTTTGAGCTGGGAGGTCTTAAACTAATTTGTTTATATGATAGTAAAATGTTTATTTTAGAGAAGTGAAGGGATAGCTGAATACAGAAGTCTTCTGGAATATTTGAAAATAACTAATTTTTTGTTCTGTTCTTACAGGTGTTTCAACCTACACCTGAAGCACATGAAAAATATGGTGGGGACCCTCAACACCCTCATAAATTACAAATTGTCACCAGAATTAAAAGTGTAAAAGGAAGACCATATTGGGAAAAGAATATCATAAAACTTCTTGGATTGGAAAAAGTAAACATTTACTTTTAGTGTACTGGTTATACTTGTTTTGAATTTAGCCTTTTTCTAACTTTAAGGTCGATATTTTTTGTTATATTTGTTTTGAAACACATGAATATAGTGGTAGCTTTAAGTAAGGTGAATCTCATAGTGCTTTGGGGAGAATTGTAATATATCTGTTCTTCACAGGCACATAATCCACAAGTGCACAAGAATATTCCTTCAGTGAATGACAGACTGAAAGTGGTTAAGCATCTTGTAAGGTTTGTTGAGGAATTTTAAGAACAATTACTTTATTTTTTCCTATAAAATTTAAATCATTTTAAGAAATAACTTTATAATATCTTAAATACTATTTTTTAATGTTCTAGGATCCAACCATTAAAATTGCCACAAGGACTTCCAACAGAAGAACAGATGTCAGAAACTTGCCTCAAGACCACTGGTGAATTAATAGTAAGATGGCAACTAAAACCAATGGGACAAAAGGCAATTAAGGCCTAATCGCTTTCTCACTTTCTTTAAATATTCTTCAAATGTTTCTATTAAAATGTGTTTTAAACACCAGTGGTCTTCATTAACTGAGCCTTCCTAAGATATTTGAATGACTCACATTATTTAGAATAGTTCTCTTTCAGTCATGAATTGATGGATGATATATAACTCTACTTTCAAAAATCTGCCTATAAATCAAAGACCAGAATTGCAATCTTCAAAGAAGTTTCAGAAGTCAGTTCTTGAGTAGATAAACAAATGGACCTTTTAAGCTCAGACTTTACTATCACCTTTTCTTCTGATAGCCAACTATTAATAGCAACAGTTATCAAACTTTTATTTACTTAAAGCCTTTGACCCGTGCCCTTCTCAAATCCCATTATTTAAGAGTAGAGGATCTTCTGCTTCTGTCAGAGTATTTCCTAAACCTCTAGTAAGTGTAGGGGTTTCTCCTACATCTGGAACTCGGAGCCTCACGATCTGCCCAGAGCTTAGTCTGGTGCCAGCTAATGGGGACTTGGTCTCTGCAAACCTACCAATAACATAAACACATAAAAGTTATAACATATTTATTCTCAGCTAAACATGTTTAAAACATGTGGTTTAAAAAATTATTTAAATTAGTTATTTAATTAGATGAACAGGGAAAAACTATATATAGTATTAACTTGTACATTTTGCTCCTTTTAATTCCTTAATGCTTTCACTTGAAGGTGGAATGAAAGAGAACATTATTTGACTATTATGTGTCTGATTAAAACTATTAAAACTATGCTTTAGGCAGCCTTCATTAATTGTGGAGATTTTAACATTATTTTTTCTTTAGTTTCTTCCTGAAACAGAGGAGGGAGGAAGAGTGAGAATGAATTAAAAGAGAGAAATTAGATAAGTAGGTATTGGGAAGCTTTCTGCTAATAATTAGATTGCTAATTCTGGCAACCTCTCTTTTTAGATCCTATTCAATTCTGTATCTCTTGAAAAAGTTGACTTGAGCAATATAATATCATTTAAAAAAATAGAATAGAGCAAACTTTAGACTATGTTTCAATTTTTTTATTAAATATTTGAAAGTTTTTGAAGAACTTTACAAAAGTAATCTGACATTAGCATAGTCAAATTTGGAAGGTTTCCTATTTGAAAACATGAATGTCCAAAAAGTAGATGTAGAGAAATGTGGGCAAGACTGATCTGACCATTTGTAAATAGTTATTGCAAATTTTCAAAGAATCATTTTCCCTGGGCTGTTATTCTCTGAAATGTTATGTATGGCAATAGGAAAATGTGATGGCCATATTGAAAAAAAGAATACCCCAGTTGCTTTAGGAAGGAAGTCACACTATCAAACCTAAAGCCAGTGCTATCTTGACAATAGTTTGTGGGAAAATGAAGTTAATATAAAAATATTCAAAAACAATCTAACTCAGCCATATAGTTGGAAAGGATGGAAAACAAACTGCTAGAGTTTTTCTGTTTGTTTGTTTTTTATTGTCCAAAAGCATCGTTTGCTAAAGGAAGAGCCCTTATAGCCTTCAGATCTATTTCTAGCCTATTGAGAGACTTTCCTCCTATTTTGGTCAATTTTGAAGTTTTGTCTCATTCTGCATCTAGAGCCTATCGCTTCTCTGTCAGGAGGTGGGTAGCATGTTTCATCATTCTCTTTTTTTATAGTAACTTTGGGTGATAATAAACAAAACAAATCAACATTATGGAAAGAACTATGATGACCTTTTAAAATGCCATTATATGTAACCTAAATATTAAGAGTGAAATCATAAATTAGGTGTACATAGCATAGTATAACTGTCAGATCTATGGGAAAGGAAAGAATTTAAGACCAAGCAAGATATAGAAAACATTACAAAATATAAAATGAATAATTTTGATTACATCAAATTAAAAAGGTTTTGTACAAACAAAACCAATGCAATTAAAATTTGAAGAGAAGCAACAAACTGGGAAAAAAATTTTATAACAAAACTCTAGGGCAGCTGGGTGGATTGAGAGCGAAGCCCAGACACGGGAGGTCCTGGGTTCAAATTTGACCTCAAACATTTCCTAGCTTTGTGACCCTGGGCAAGTCACTTGACCCCCATTGCCTAGCCCTTACCATTCTTCTGCCTTGGAACCAATACATGTTCCAAGACAGGAGATTAGGGTTTAAAAAAAAACTGACAAAAGTTCTAGTTTCCCAAATATATAAGGAACTAAGTCAAATGTGCACGAAATCAAGCCATTCCCCAATTGACAAATGGTCAAAGGATATGAATAGGCAGTTTTCAGATGAAATCAAAACTATCAATAAGCACATGAAAAAGTAAATCCCTCCTAATTAGAGAAATGCAAATCAAAACAACTCTGAGGTACCACCTCAGCCCTAGCAGACTAATATGAAAGTAAAGGAAAATAATATTCGAAGGGATGTGGCAAAATTGGGATGTTAATACACTGCTGGTGGAGTTGTGAATTGATCCAACCATTCTGGAAGACAATTTGGAACTATGCACAAATGGCCTTAAAAGAATGCTTGCTCTTTGATCCAGCTATACCACTGCTGGGTTTGTACCCCAAAGAGATAATAAGGAAAAATGTTTGTACAAAAATATTCGTAACCATGTTCTTTGTAGTGACAAAAAACTTGGAAATGATCTGTCCCTCGATTGGGGGATAGCTGAACAAATTGTGGTATCTGATGGTGATGGAATACTATTGGGATGAAAGGAATGATGAAGTGGAGGAATTCCATGTGAATTGGAAAGACCTCCAGGAATTGATGCAAAGTGAAAGGAGCAGAACCAGGAAAATGTTGTACACAGAGACTGATACATTGTAGGACCGTCAAATGTAACTCACTGCTACTAACAGCAACATAATGATTGAGGACAATCCAGAGGAACTTATGAGATGGAACACTATCCACATCCAGAGAAAGAACTGTGGGAGCAGAAACACAGAAGGAAAATATTTGGTTTTTCACTTGTTTGTATGGGTATTGGATGGAGATTATTACAAAAATGATTAATAAGGAAATAGGTATTGAGTGATAATACATGTATAACCCAGTGGAATTGGTTATAAGCTTTTGAAGAGGGCAGGGGAAAAGAGGAGGGAAAGTACATGAATCATGTAGCCATGGGAAAAAAATAAAAATAAAATGCCATTATATAGGCCATCTATGTGATTCAGTGGATTGAGAGCCAAACCTACAGAGAGAAGGCCCTAGGTCCAAATCTGGCCTCATACACTTAACAAACTGTGTGACCCTGGGCAAGTCACTTAACTCCAATTCCTGAGCTCTTATCATTCTTCTGGCTTGGGATCTATACTTAGCATCAATTCTAAGACAGAAGGTAATGGTATTTTTTTAAAAAGAGGTGGCAAGAATATACAGAAGACCCATACAAAAAAGATCTTGACATCACTGATAGCCAGGAAGGTGTGGTTACTGATCTAGAGCCAAACATCCTAGAGAATATTTTTTCATATGACTATTCATAGCTTTGATTTCTTCATCTGAAAACTCTGTTCATATCCTTTGACTATTTTTCAATTAACAAATGACTCATTTTTAGAAATTTGCCTCAATTTTCTTAGAAATGGGGTTTTTATCAGAGAAGCTTGCTGAAAAGATTTTTTCTAATTTTTCTGTTTTCTAATTTGGGCTGCATTCGAAAACTAATTTTATGTAATTATTTTACATTTTTTACATAATTTTATGTAATTATTCAAAAACTAATTTTATGTAATCAGATTTATCCATTTTGCCTTGAACTCTTTCCTTAATCCAAAGATCTGACAGGTAATTTCTTCCATGTCCATTAATTTGCTTATGGCATGACCCTTTAAATCATAATGTGTGTGTGTGTGTGTGCATGTGGCGGTCTGTCAGAGACACCAATAATACTATGGAAGCAGAAACTCCTTTCCCAATCACCTAAGTCAATGTTGCCTAGGGTAGAGGACTCTTAATAGAATAATTAATAGAACTTTAAACAAGATGACTAAAAATATCAGAGCAACCCAATTGTCCAGTGCAAATCAAGATGAATATTTCCCTAGGTCTTTGGAAAAATCAGTCATTATCTACACCTCTTCTAGGGGATAATGAAGCGAGAGACTACATTTCCCGAAACAGTCCATCTTGATGTTCAGAACAAAGACATGTTTGCAAAGGAGCAAACCTGGGAGGTTTATATGTCAAGAACACTTCTCTCATTACATTGTGGGGAGTAGTACCTTTAATGGAAGAGATTACATAGCTGGAGAATTACCAGCCTTTTGAAAGGAAACCAAGATGCTATCAAGGAATGCAAATTATCCGGCATATAGAGGTGAACCCCTATCAGGTGAAAACCCTCTTGGATTAAGTACATTACTTTAGATGAGCTTTTTGAGAGATATTTAAGGACTAAGAAAATGGAGTTGTGATAAATATACTGAACCAAAAGTTGAGTGATGAATTTCAGGGTCATATTGTGTTGTACTGAGCTCTATCATTTGACAAGTCTTATGGATATATTTAACCAGTTGAATGACATGCCAAAATCTCACAGATAGGTCAAATATGTGACACACAAAGGCTTTGGGCATGTATGATTTATGTGTTAGAGTAGAACGTGGGGAGGAGTAGTTTTTGGCAGAGCCTAGAAGTGGCACCTATATAATTAGAGATAATATGCTGAGAACAGACATCTTAGAACTGGTACAGTCACTGGTATAGAAGATGGAACTCCAGGGTCATCAGTTCCAAAAAGGCTGAGGTATAGATAGGAGATATTGGTAACCAGGAGGGGGGATCAAGGTTTCCAATCTCTGGGATGCTGCTATTTATGACTTGTTCAGGTTCTGTTTTCAGTTTGGGGAGCAACCACATCTAGGGCTTAATCATTTTTTGTATCTTAGACTTCTTTGGTGGTCTTGTAAAATACTTAGGACATGTTCTCAGCTTCGTAAGAACACTTTTCTTAGAGGGAAATTTAGCAATTAATTTATTCAAACAATTAGTGAGTGTGCGTAGAATAACATGTTCTCACTCATTCTCTTCTTCTAAATGGTAATCTAGTTGACCAGTCTCCTCAAACTTAGAAGCCATGTCTCTTATAAAATTTACATCGGGCAAGAATATCATTGGAGTAGTCATTTTCTACATCAGTAGGAGTTACAAGGGCCTCAATCCCTGATCTGTAGGCGTAGAGACCACCTGAAATAGAACAAAAGCATTAAGACTGAGATGAGAAATGAGAATTGAAAAAAAAGAAGAAGAAGAGTACCCCCCCCCCCAAATGGGAACTAAATGAGAAATTTCAGCTAGAAGTAGGACAGGAAAATGTCTATGATGGCAGATCACTGGTCAGTTTGTTTTTTGTTTTTCTTTTTTAAAGGAACTCTGTTTTTTTCCCTTTCTAAAAATATAGGATAACCAGCAGACCACTTGGAAAATGTTGGCCTATCCTCTTGTATAGTCTAGTCCTGGTCAGAAGTAGACTCTCCACCCCCAGTTCATCTTCAGTGTAAGCATCTTTCAAAGTGTTGTTCTTATCCTATAGAATCTTGCTATTGTTAAGAGATATTTTTGCATCCAGGGATTTAAATTGAGCATCAGTAAGTCTTATTCTTTAAAAATATTTGTTAAGCCTATGCTTGTCCTAGGCAAAAGCATGGCAAGGAAAGTCACTTTCCCTTTTAAAAAAAATGCTCAAAAGAGCTGAGCCAGACGGCCAAAAAGCAGGCATGGCTATCGTTAGGCTATCTGGAAGATTTAGAGTTCGAATTTCGACCTTCTGGTTCGCCAAATTATAAATATGAAAAATAATAAAGGCTAGTATAAATATATAAATTAGTAATTTAATTAAAGCCATGCTGATAGATAAGTTATTAGACCACGCGCTTGTAAGCATTCATAATCTGCCGCCCTTGCCATTACTGTCTCCTGTCTCCTCTCGAGTCTGCTGGCCAAGAGAGAGAGCCTTCCTCCTAACCCAGGAGATTATAAACTCCTCTCTGCATCGACGTAGGCCTCCCCACGCCCAAAGAACCGGAACCGGAAACCCGTTGGACCACGGGAAATGTAGTTTGATACATTTCCCAAATTTCACTTTTACAATATGTATAAAACTAATGATGTAGACCTGGTCCATGACTTCAGGAGCTTTTCGTTTTGGTGATAGTAACTGTCTATATATGAATTTTTGTCTCCTCAGAGTCTCAGACTCTCAGAGTTAAAAAAGACTTCAGGATACAATTAGTCCAATCTACAGTAGAACAAGAATCTTCACTAGCAAATGATCACTCGGTCTTTTTGCTTAAAGACTTCCAGTGAGGGCCATCATGCTCCCTCTGCAGGCCAATTCTACTTCTAGTCAGCTTTAATCGATAATAGCTAGTATGGCACTTTAAGGTTTGCAAAGCATTTTACAGATATCTCATTTGATCCTTACAGCAAACCTGGAAGATAAGTACTATTATCCCCATTTTGTGGATGAGGAAACTGAGGCAGACAAGTTACTTGACTTCCAGGATCACGCATTTAGTAAGAGTCTGGGTCTGGATTTGAACTCTTTAGTCCAGCATTTATCCACTGCATCACCTTAATTACCTCTAAGGACTTTTCTCCCACATGAAGCCTCAGTTTGCCTCTGTGTAATTCCCATCCATTGATTCTAATTCTGCCCTAGAGCCAAAGCCTTCTCCAACTGCACAAACTCCAGTTCCTTCAAGTCATCCTTGTATAAAACAGTTTCAGGAACCTTCAGCATCCTGATTGCCTTCCTCTGCATACACTCCACTTTATTTAAGTTCTACCTAGCGATTTAGGACAAAGAATGCTCTCCACCTCCAGAAAAAGAACTGTTGGCATTAGAATGCAGATGAGAGCATATGATTTTTCATTTGTTTATTTGAGTTTATGTTTTGGGATTTTGTTTTTATAAGATTACTTACAAAAATGAACAATATGGAAGTATATTTTGCATGATAATACTTGGATAACTCAGATCGAATTGCCTGCCAACATGAGGAGGAGGAGAATGAAGAGAGAGAAGTAAGTTCAATCATATAACTTGGGAAAATTATGTGGATATTTATTATTACATGTATTTGGTATAAAATATTTTTAAAGTCAGGTTATACTCCCACTAGCTCATTTCTTTTTAATCTAGAGCTCAAGAAATCAAACTGACCCCCATATGAAAGTGTCCTATCTGGAAATGGGAATTTTCCAGGGAGAAACGAACTCCCTATGTTTTCAACTTCTTCAGGGTTGCATTTCCTTTCACAAATCTCACCATGTCCTCAGCACCTGGAGAATTATTAGATAGCACCTCTGGCACCTCTCTGATTGGAGGATGGGGAGGCAGGATACCAAACTCCTCCCATTGCCTTGCTTTATAGTGGGCAGAAACTAGACTCAACCCAACCTACTTTGCATCTGCTCTTCTGCCTGGTTTCAACTCCAAGGGGCAAGGTTACCCCTTGCTGAGTATCCCCTGGAGTCTGGTCCCCTACTTCCTTCTTTCTCTTGCCTTCTTTTGTGTTCTGTCTTCCTCCATTAGATCATACCCTCTTTGAGGGCAGGACCTGTCATTTTATTAATTGTATTCTTACAGGTAGCTAGGTAGTACAGTGGATAGGGCACCAACTTGGAGCCCTGAGTTCAAATTTTACCTCAGACACATCTCAGCAGTGTGATCCTGGGCAAGTCATTTAGCCCCCATTGTCTAGCCCTTGCTACTCTTCTGACTTAGAATTGATTCTAAAACAGAAGGTAAGGATTTAAAAAAATTCTCTCCCCAACACTTAGTACAGTACTTCTAACTTAGTAGGTACTTAATAAATGTTTATTGGATAGATTGATAGATTTAGAATTGGAAAGGCCCTCAGAGGCTATTTAGTCCAAACCCCTAATTTTATTTTATTTTATTTTATTTTTTTTAAACCCTTGTACTTCGGTGTATTGTCTCATAGGTGGAAGATTGGTAAGGGTGGGCAATGGGGGTCAAGTGACTTGCCCAGGGTCACACAGCTGGGAAGTGGCTGAGGCCGGGTTTGAACCTAGGACCTCCTGTCTCTAGGCCTGACTCTCACTCCACTGAGCTACCCAGCTGCTCCCGAAACCCCTAATTTTATAGAGGAAAGAAGCCTACAGACGTTAAGTGATCTACCCAAGGTCACTGGGGAAAGTAAGGAGCAGTGACAGGATTTAAACCCAAGTCAAAGATTCAAAATCTCACACACAAAATCTCAAGACATTCTTTCTCACCACCTTGTTTCCAATATGGTGAACAGGGCTAATGAGACACTAAAGCACAGAATCCCTTAGAAGCCTTCAGTTTGACAGATTATTATCCTGAATAGGCCTTCAGTAGGCAAGTCCTCATTTACCAATATCAATTCAGCAACAGCTTCAGCGCTGTAGTAAGTAAAGGATAACATTCAGGTCAGAATTCCATTTGCTGCTCATTTCAACAAATAAACGTGACTCACCTTTCAGGTGTTGACTCATGCTCCATGTTGGGAATTTTCTCTGAATTGTCTTAATTGTGTCAGTTAGGATCTCTACGGCCTGTGTAAGGTGCTCTTGACTGTCCCAGGCTCCGGTGGGGTGATGACTATGTTTATCAAGCTAGATAAATGAAATAACACTCAGAATCCCTGGGAGAAATTTTCCTTTGTTGGCATTGCCTTTCAAATTTAGTTTTTAAATTTAGTTAAAGTAATTAAATTATTCTCAAATTTTGAGCTTTTCTTCTTACTCTCAAAGAGCCAATTTTCAAATTATTTCTTTACTTCAATGAACAGAAAAAGATGTGTTGAAGTGAGTACATGGGTTGGGAGTCGGAAGACTTGGGTCATGTCCTGGCTCCACCACTTACTAGCTGTCAGCACAGGTAATTCATTAAATCTCTCTGAGCCTTAGTTCCCCCTTGTTTCAAACAGGAATAAATATTTACACTACCTATCTCAGAGGACTCTTGTGAGGATCAAGTATAATAATGTATGAATCACTTTGTAAACAATAAAACATTACTGTTATATATAGTTATATATATTGTTAATTATATCAAATAACAGCTATATGTAAATTAAATGATATCTGAAAATATATAGAAATAAATTATTTAAATCATCACTTTAAAAAATAGGGGGGAAGGGAATGAGTATTGAACAGCTCCAGTATGAAAAAAAAATGAGATAACATTATTCAAAAGCAAACTGGATACTCAAAGGGCAGATCTTCACAGTTAAAGCAAAATGTACAAGTAAAACAGTCTAAAAATAATAGCTCATACTTGTGATAGCTTCTCTAGAAAATACACCTTCATCAGTGTGATTAAAAACCCCATCAAAGGACCAGCATTCCTATTTCTATGACCCACTAAGGCAGTGATTCCCAAAATGGGCGCCACCGCCCCCTGGTGGGTGCTGCAGCGATCCAGGAGAGCAGTGATGGCCACAGGTACATTTATCTTTCCTATTAATTGCTATTAAAATTTTAAAAAAATTTATTTCCAGGGGGCTAAGTAATATTTTTTCTGGAAAGGGGGCGGTAGGCCAAAAAAGTTTGGGAACCACTGCACTAAGGATTACAAAGTACTTTTCTCCCAATAATCCCAGATACTATTCCCATTTTATACATAAAGAAACTGAAGCTGGGAGAAGGTAAAGGAGCTCACATTCACATAGTTAGGTAGGATAAAATTTCAATAATCCTCTTATGTATAGCAAAAACTAATTTCTAATAATGGAGTCTTTTACTGCATAGAATTAAAGCAATTATCTGGATAATTCAAAATCCCCTCCCTCCTTCCCCATGAACAATCTTTTATTGAAGAACGTAGGAATGAGGAATATTCCTTAATTAGTTAGAATTTTGGTCCAAAATGATAAAAAATGTATTCTCTTATTTATTTGTGCGATTGGAAAATAGTCTTTTGTTAATATAATTCTTTTCTTAAAATTAATTAGGCAAAATCTCCATCTATAGGCTTTTTTAAAAATAACATTTTCCCCATTTGAAGCATTTTCCCCATTGAAACTGCAGAGAGCCTCCAAGTCATGAAGACCCGAGTTCATGTGTATTGGTTCCAAGAAAGAAGAGCAATAAGGCCTAGGCAATGGGGTTAAGTGACTTGCCCAGGCTCACACAGCTAGTAACTGTCTGAAGCCAGATTTGAATCCAGGATCTCCCATCTCTAGGCCTGGCTCTCAATCCACTGAACCACCTAGCTGTCCCCCTCTTACATTCTTATGAGGCATCTTTTAGAGTCACCCATGCCTGAGAGGCCCTACAGAAAAATGTTGAGTAGAAACCATTCATTATTTCAGAAACCATTCATCATTAGATGAGGAAACCAAGGGCTAGAGATGAAATGACTTGTCCAAGATTATATAAGTAGCAAATTGAAGGGCTGAGATCTTAACCAAGATCATCTGATTCCATATCCAACCTTCTCTCCTCTGTATCACATTTTCCTCCCATTAAGGGGCCATAACAGATAGGGTTTCTGGTTTTACTGATGTTTGGGTGGAAAGGAGAGCATCAGTGCTGACTGTAGGTACTGCTTCTTGACAGTTACCTGCATCAAACCAAATTTAAGTCCTTGATGGTCCCAGCCATCTTGTAGCACAGACCCAGCATGGGTCTCTCTGGAGATAATCCCAGCAATCAAAGCAGGATCTACACATTGTTTCTGTCCAACAGTTTTTATCATAGTTTGATATTTCCTCATAAGTGCCAAATCCATCTCAGCAAACATTTCTGAGCCACGGATCCCTACAGCAGAAATAGAAATAGTTATGCTTTTTCCACTTCTCTAATTCATTTTCTCTATTCTTAAAAGTGACTATGAATTTTTTAAAAATCTAGAAGAGTTGGGAGAGTTGTTTGAAACAATCTGATGCCATTTGACTAGTTCAAGGTCAAACAGAAGCCTCAGACAACTGAAATTTCCTGACTCTTATGTTGTGTTCTTCTAACTATAGGTAACTCTTCCACATCATGACTTTCCCCGGCAAAGTTAAAATATATTGTGGGTCTAGGCATAAGAAATTAATGGGAATTTGGGGGGAGTTTTGTGGAAACCACAGGTGACACAGAAAAAGTTTAGAAACTCAGAGATGCATAAAAAAGATAACATTATATAACATCAACATATTTTATCTTTTAACACTATAAATATATACAATTTATTTTTTTGGAAATACCCCTAAAAGAAAAAGAAAAAATTCAGACTTCTTTGGTACAAAGGGAGAGCTAAAAAAACTTACTCCAGTTTTCATTCCCTAACCCCTAATGATGTAGAAGAGATACCTATATGTTACACTGATTTCCAACTTCCATGAGATGAAATAGAAAGTTATTTCCAAACTGACCCTCCTTCCCTACAATTCACCCACCCACACAAAGAAATTTCAGAAATGATGTTTTGGAGGCTAAGAGGTTTTAATTAAATCAAACTAGTGTAGTGGAATGAGTACAAGCCTGGAATATAGATCTGGGGTCCAGTCCCAACTGATCACTAAGTAGTTAAGGCAAGTCATTTTATTTTGTTGGGCCTTGGTTTCCTTATTGGTAAAATGAGCAGCTTGGTCTTTCTGGTTCCTTCTGGCTCATTCTATGGTTCTATGATTTTAATGGCAGGGAGATAGGCAAAGAGGGATTTGGAGAAGGGAAACAGAGGAAAATGTATACAAATATAAAAGCAACTTCTCTAAGAGAGAGTCCTAGGAGGATGGAAAGGTAAGTTAAGTGTGCACTTACCACAGTGGATCAATCTTTCTGTATCACAAGAGGTTCCTGGGGTATCCATTCTCATGATGTCACCATAGCAACCATGGTACAGATGAGGCTGGAAGGGGGGATTCACGGGTTGGGGGTGTGAATAAAAGCCCTCAGAAGGAACTGAAAAGCAAAGGGCTATTTTAAACCACGACTATGAGAAAACATGACGTGGGTTGCCATTTTGAATACGATTGAACCAATAGCATTGGATCTTTTCTTTCCTTTTTTAGATATCCTTTCTTTCAACAAGTCACATATTTATTGAGCATCTACACTTTATAAACTAGGTGTAGTAGAGAAAGATTCACACATGAATGACAGGTTCCCTAATGTTAAGGGAATGTCAAATAATCTTTTTTCTTAAAACCCTTACCTTCTGTTTTAGAATGTGTACCAATATTGATTCCAAGACAGAAAAGTGGTAAAGGCTAGGCAACTGAGATTAAGTGATTTGCTAAGAAGTGGCTAAGACCAAATTTGAGCCCAGGTCCTCCTGACTCCAGGCCTGGTGTTCTTAGGGCAGTTTAGGAGAAATAAGGAAGCAGTTTGAGATAAAAATGAAAAGTCAGAAAGATTGAAGTCAGTCTTTCAAGACCTTCTTTAGTATAAAGTATATGAACTTAATTTGCTGGGCAATTAGTTGGTATAGTAGAGTGTTAGGCCTGGAGTCAGGAAGACCTCAGTTCATATCTAGCCTCTGAGACTTGATAACTTTGTGGCCTTGGGCAAGTCACTTGACCTCTCCCTCAGTTTCCTCGATTATAAAATGGAGATAGTAATAGTATCTCCCTCACAAGGTTATTGAGAATCAAATGAGATAATATATGTAAAGTGCTTAGCATAGTGACTGGCTTATTCTCTCCCTTCCTAGTAGGCAATGGGGAGCCATAAGAGGTTTTTGATCTGAAGAAGTGATGCCATCAGAGCTATTCATTATAAAGATTAATTAGGAAGCAATATGCAGAAGAATGAAAAGACTTAGAGTAGGAAAAATGTAATCCCTCCATGGTATCCCTGAAGCTATCAACCAAACTTCCAAAAAGAGAATTTTTGCTTCTTACTTTAGTATATCCTTTTACTCTAAAATATATTTGTGATGCTTGGCACGTCTGGAACTTATTAATTCAAGAAAGTTCTGCTGCTTTATTTCAGATCTTTTAAGGTCAAGGGCAATGTAGATTCAAGGTAGTATTATTAATCGTTTTGATGAATAATTATATGTATCAGTCTGCTCCAAAGAACTTCTCTTATCCTCAGCCTATAATCTTCTGTCTCATGGAATGTGCTAGAACCAGGGCTTAAGCAGAGCTGAGACCAGGTATTTTTATACCCCAGGTAAGAATTGGAAATTGTACCCCCCTGGGGTAAGTGGGAACCCAAAAGCTCTGAACCTTCCCTGTACATGTATCTCAGTTTATCATGAAACAAAACCCATGGGCCAGGGAGGATGAGGTTTTCTGGCATAAAATCTTATTTATTATTTAAATATATTTGTTATATTATATAATATTAAAAAGTGTCCCTTCTTGTACTTGAGGCAGCTGCATGACTTCCCTGGGTCTAGCCCTGACTCGAGATAATGGTGAGTAAAGTAGAAATGGTGAGTAAAGTAGTTGTTTGGGGGAAGAAAGTTGAACTTAACTCACTTCTATTTTAATATTTCCATGAAAAAACAGAAAAAATAAACTGCATTCTAGGAGTTACTATTGCACAATATGGTCCTGGGAGTAATACTGACAATGTTGAATACACACACACACACACACACACACACACACACACACACACACACACACACATACACACCCCGACACAATAACTCACCAATGAGGGCAGCAAGGCCCAAAAAAGTGACAGGAACTAACATGATTTGGATCCTATCTGGCAGGACCTGGAATGATTTTTTGATAATAAATTAAGTAGGAAAAAATAAAAATGTTAATAAAGAATATTAATAAAGAAATGTACTTTGATCCAATGAAAAGTCAATATAATTCTTATTTCAGTACCTTGCCTAAGTCTTTATTGCAGAAAATTCCCAGGTGCATGCGTGGGATAAATTTGTTGTTTGTACAGAACCATAGAGTTAATTAAAAAAACAAACAAACACTTACTTTCTGCCTTAATGACAGCTCTAAGATAGAATCTAGTCAAGGGCTAGGCAAATGGGGTTAAGTGACTTGCCCAGGGTCACACAACTAGGAAGTATCTGAGGCTACATTTGAATCCAGGTCCTCCCAATTCCAGGACTGCTCTCTATCCACGATGCCATCTAGTTACCTCAGAAGTATAGAGTTTTAAGGCTTAGAGATCTAACCCCCTCATTCTGTTCATTGTGTGATTCCAGAGCCTAGGGACCCAGAGAAATAAAGTGATTCACTATAGGTTACACAGGGAGTTAATGGAAAAGCCAAAATTTGAATCTGAGCCTTTTGACTCCTAGTCCAGTGTTTTTCTTATACCATTCAGGTCTCTTTCCCCAATGCAAACTCTAAACTTGTTTTAGTTCTGTTTCTTTCATTTTATAACCTTACATGCATGCACACAAAAAGGCAGGCAGGGTATATGAACACAGCCCTTTTTTTCTTTCTTTTTATACCACAATTCAGTTTTTAAAATTATTATACAATAATACAATAATATATTTTGTATACAATAACAAATATATTGCAAAGCAAATTTATTAAGCATTGCCTAGGTGCAAGAAGAGGAAACATAAGGTCAAGAAGACCTGGGCTCGAGTCCCACCTCTAGCACACACTGACCACACTGGGTGACCCTGAGCAAGTGACTCAACTTCTCAGTGCTCTCAAGCAACCCTCTAGGACTCTAAATTTTATCATTGAAGGAAATTTCCATCCTAGGAAGTTTTTCCCACATTAAGGAAATAATAGATTCAGAGAAGAAAAAAATGCAAACCATAATTATTTAGGAATGAAAGAGGGTAAAGTTCTAATGGCCCAGGATTATACTTAATGCAGCCTCTCCAAGCAGCCTTTAGTTTTTGCCACTATTTGTTCTTTTATTTTTTCTTGTTCTCAGAATAGTGGCATTTAAATGAGGGTGGTGACCACTTTGGGGCCATAGTGGGAGCTGCTCCATGTAGGGCTGCCTGGCTCCATGACTGTGATAGAGCATCATTAACAGGAAATATTCTGCATTTAACTATGATTTAAATTATACAAGACAAAAGAAATGGCTTCCCTTCCTCCCTCCCCACTTATCTGTTTTGGACAAAAAGAGACTAATTCCCTTCCCTCTTTGAAAAGATTTTCAAAACCCAGTTTCCATTTGCTTGGGATACTTTGTGGCCAGTCAGAGCAGTTTTCTTTAGGCTCTCTCTGCTTCTATTTCTGTCCTACAACACAAATTCGGCAGCAGGATCCTCTATGATTCAACAGTTGGTTTTCCGTCATGCAAAAAACCTGAAGGCTGCTTCTATGGGATATTTAAAAAGTAACACGGGAACTTACCTGCCTCTAGTCGCCCTTGTCCTGGAACACTCATCTCCAAGAGGAGCTTTATATATGGCTTGAATTCATCTATATTAATTTGTTGACCTCATTAGGCCTGATTATTATGGTGCTTTGAACTCTTTAATAGAAGGATATGAAAGCGTTTTCTAAACTTCAATTAATTAATTACTGTAATAACCCACCCCTCCTCAGGAGACACTGGAGGGCCTAATTTGTTGGCTTATTTGAGGATTTCTAATATTGTGATCAAGCAAGCATCTTCTAAATCTGTGTCCAAGAAACTAATAATAAACAAGTAAACAAGAAATGCTCGGATTTATAGCCTGGAAATTGGACAAGCAGAGTCTCCCATCTTTTTTGTTCTCCATGATTAACAAGTACATCATGGGAATACATGTTCCTTTGGCTCTCGGGCTATTTACTGATTGATGATTTGTTCTGTGAGAGAATTATAAAGCTAGGCATTAGGTAGAGCAGGTTTCTAGGTTCCCAGACTGGAGGGAGAAGATTGTGGATGAGTCTGGGAACAGAAATAGGGCTCTTTGCTGTTGAAAACTGGGAAATGGGGACAACTAGATAGAGTGGATAGGGTATTAGGCCTGGAATTGGGAAGATTTGGGCTCAAATATGGCCTCAGATTTGTATGAACCTGGATAAATCACTTAACCCTAATTGCCTATCTCTGTCTTAGAACTAAGGGTTTGCAAAAAAGAAAAGAAAACAAGGATGTGGAAATTCAGCCATGGGGAGATATCAAATGGAAGAGCTATAAGACCCTAGATTTCAAGCAAGAAGAGACAAAGGACATTGTCTAACTCCTTCAATTTACAAACAAGGAAATCATGAGGCAGAAGTTGAATGATTTGACCAGGGTTACATAGCTAATAAGTGTCAAGGATGGGAGTTAAAGCCAAGTCTTTTTGACTTCCAAGCCCAATGTTCCCTGTGCTGAATATACTCCTCCTCTTACCATTAGCAGAAAATTAACAGCTGCCTCAAGGGAAGAGAGAAATCAGACAAGGCATTTATTCATACCTATATGGGCTGGGAAGATTCTGTATCTCAACACAGTTCTCTAATATGTCCACTTACTCACAGAGTGGAAAATAAGGGGCAAAGGGTAAGGTAGGAAGGACAAAGACACTGAATGCAAAAAGGATCTCAGGCTGCCAAGTGAAAGAAAAATACAGCTCCTGGAAAGACCTAACCACATCAGACTGACTGGAGAATTGCTGTTCTCAGGATTGGTTTATGTTCTAGCCAGAAGTGAACCTAAGGGGAGAACAACTACAACTCTGAGGCCCTGGCTATCCTTCCCTTCTTTTTACTTCCTGTCTGTCACCCAAATGTGTTTTTTATACTGAGCAGGGATAATCTTAGCCAATAGGGTGGTTCTCAAGGTGACTCCCAGGAAAGTGATTCTTGTGATTATTGGGAAATCTAGGGAGGGATGTGTTTATTTAACACACAGGGGACACATATCACCACTATCCCCTTCCACCATTATCACTGTCACTTTGGTTGTCACCATCAACTGCTGTCAAAGCTATTCGTTGATCAGAGTTTTATAACACTAAGAGCTGAAAGGGAACTCTTCGTTCTCAGTCAACAACTTCATTTTGCTTGTGAGGAAACTTAGGGAATCCCAGAAAGATGAAATGATTTGGATAGGGCTGCAAGGATAGTAAGTAGTAGAGCCAGAGTCCATATTCTCAGCTCCAAAATCAGTGCCTTTCTCCTTACAACACACTACCTTCAAGTCCATTCGTGTACAATATGACAAGCTGAGAATAGCCAGTGTCACAGTAGCGGCTGTCACCAACGAAAGACTTTGTTCATTTGACAATTGAAACGTGTTCTGTCTAAGCCCAATTAAAAACTAGTGGAGAGGGGGGCAGCTGGATAGCTCAGTGGATTGAGGCCTAGAGACGGGAGGTCCTAGGTTCAAATCTGGCCTCAGACACTTTCCAGCTGTGTGACTCTGGGCAAGTCACTTGACCTCCATTGCCTACCTTACCACTCTTCTGCCTTGGAGCCAATACACAGTATTGACTCCAAGATGGAAGGTAAGGGTTTAAAAAAACAAACAAACAAACAAACAACAACTAGTGGAGACTGGTAAATGATCAAAGGATATGAACAAGTAATTTTCAGATGAAGAAATTGAAGCTATCAATAATCAAATAAAAATTGTTCTAAATCATTCTTCATTAGAGAAATGCAAATTTCAAAAATTCTGAGGTACCACCTCACACCTATCAGATTGGTCAATCTGGCAGTAAAGAAAAGTGATAAATGTTGGAGAGGATGTGGCAAAATTGAGACACTAATGCATTGTTGATGGAATTGTGAACTTATCCAATCATTCTAGAGGGCAATTTAGAACTATGGCCAAGGGGCTATAAAAGTTACATACTCTTTGATCCTGTAACACCACTACTGGGTCAGTATCCCGAAAAGATAATAAAAAAGGAAAAGGCTCTACTTGTACAAAAATATTTAGAGCTGCTCTTTTTTTTGTGGCAAAGAATTGGAAATTGAGGGAGTGTCTATCAATTGGAGAATGGCTGAACAAATTGTGCTACATGTTGGTGATGGAATACTATTGTCCTATAAGAAATGATGAGCAAAATGATTTCAGAAAAATCTGGAAAGTTCTGCAGAAACTGATACAGAGTGAAATAAGCAGAACTGGGAGAACATTGTATACTGTAACAGCAATATTGGACGATGATTATCTGTGAAAACTTGGCTACTCTCAACAATGCAATGATCTGGGGCAATTCTGAAAGACTTATTATGGGGAATGCTGTCCACCTCCAGAGAAAAATGGATGAATTGAATGAGATGGATGCAGATCAAAGAATACTGTCTTTCACATCAGTGTATTTACAATTTTATTTTGAGATTTTGGTTTTGTATGAGTATGTTCTTACAGCACTGACCAATATGGAACTGTGTTTTGCATGATAATACATGTATGACCCAGATAAAATTGTTTACCATTTTTGAGTAAGGGGGGAGGGAAGGGAGAAAGGAGACCATTTGGATCTTATAATTTTGGAAACGTATGTTGAAAATTATTATTACATGTAATTGGAAAATAAAATATCTTTGAATTAAATAAATAAAAAAAAGCAAATGGGGATTTTTTTGTTAAATTAAATTTTTATTTTTAACTTAATAAATACCAAATTAAATGAGCATTTCCATTGTAGAACAGGAGACAATTCTACATGAAACTGAATATTACATTGGATTTGCTTTTCTTTTTAAGTATTTAATAAATTCAAATGTAATTTTAAAAGCTTTCCCAATTATTTGTGATTCTCCTGATTTTTTGTTTTATTCTCCTTTTGTGGGGAGAGAGTTAGAGGGGAGAGGCTAGTCCATCTGCCCTCTCTCTACCATTATCTCCCCCTCCAATGAAAAAAAGAAAAACAAATCCTTGTAACAAATGCATATAGTTAAGCAAAGCAAATTCCCATATTTGACAATAGCTAAAAATGTATGTCTCATTCTAAACCTTGTGTCCATCACCTCTGTCAAGAGGTAGGGAGCATGGTTGTAGTTGGTTTTTTCATTGGTTGCAGTTCTTAAGTCTTTCAAAGTTGTTTTTCTTTACAGTAATGTTATTATAATATATGTGTGTGTGTTGTCTAAATATAATTATATCTATACAAGGATTAACTCATGATTGGCAAGAAAATATGTGATCTGAGATCTGATCCACCTCTGTAGAAAAAAGAATGAGGGCCCTACCTGCATATACAGGAACATAGCACAGGAAAGGGAGCAGGCAAGTCCCAGGACCACTGAGGCTGAGCAGCTTCCAACCTTTCTTATCTCCAAGAAGCATATTAAACTCTATGTCTGTCTCTCACACTTCAACTACCTTTAGGTATTGCTAGGTCTAGGAGTATGATTTGTAGAGGTTTAGAAGGAAAGCTGTTTCCTTAATTACTCTTAAGGAGAAAGATAACCCTTAGCTTACATTTGACAGCTTAGTCTAAGGGTTACCTAGACAGGATGTGTCAGAGACTGGACTTGAACTCAGGTTTTCATGACTTGGAGGCTTTATGCATACTATGCTTCAGACGGGGAAAATGTTATAAAAGACTTGTAAAATTTTGAAAACTCTTTGGTTTCTTTTTGCTATTTTTCTTGTATAAATGGGTCTACATGTTATCACTCTCTGTGATGATCTTTTATGTAATTAGCATTTGGGCTCAGTGCCCCAGGAAACTCTCTAAGCCTCTAAATTGCAGAGAAGAAGCCAATCTACATTGGTGGAGGGAGTTTCCTTATCAGCTACAAGGCTGATCCAAGTAATAACTATGCTGTATCTCACATGCTCTTTATTCATTCAACTTTTTCTTTTTTCAAAAAAGAACTTCTGTATATACTATATATACTGTATATACAATATTGTATATTGGCTCCAAGGCAGAAGAGTGATAAGGGTAGGCAATGGGGGTCAAGTGACCTGTCCAGGGTCACATAGCTGGGAAATGTCTGAGGTCAGATTTGAACCTAAGACCTCTCATCTTTAGGCCTGGCTCTCAATCCACTGAGCGACCCAGCTGCCCCAATTCATTCAACTTCTTAAGAGGAATTTTTTAGAATCACATGACAGACTTTACAGAAAGCAGCAAGGATGTTGAGCAGAAACCATTCAAAATTTTAGTAACTGTCCCATTAGATGAAGAGCTAACCACCAGAGATGAAATGACTTCTCCAAGGTTATATAGGTAATAAATTGAAGGGCTGAGATTTGAACCAAGGTCCTCTGTGAACTCTGCTCCAAAATATTGATAGCACCTCTCTTTGTGCTAAGAATTGGAAACTGAGGGGATGCGTATCAATTGAGGAATGTTTAAACAAATTATGGTATATGACTGTAAAGAATACCAATGTATTCTTCACATAAGAAATGATGAACAGCATGATTTTTAAAAAAACTTACAAAGAACTACACAAGATAATGAACAGCAAAATGAGTCTAACCAGGAGAACAATATACACAGGCACTAAATTAATCCTGGAAGACTAAACTGTTTTTTACCAGAAAGGCAAAATATGACAGACTTAATTTATATGTAAATGTTGGCTGATATGATGATATTTTTTGTGACCAGGGATGATGGGGAGTGGCTGTGACACTAGTAGACAGGAATTATTTTGTAGATATGAAGAGAAGTAAGCTAAACATATAAGACATTTGTGATTTTATTTATGTACTATCTTCTTTTTCTTTGGAAATCCTTATTTCATTTGGTTTTATAAAATTTGGAATTAAAAAAGTAGGAGAATAAATTTAAAAATGAACTAGCTCTATGCTTCTTTTCATCCATCATTTTTGTTGACTTTCACAGATATTTGCATTCAGGGTGAAATTCCATTTGGAACTGCCACTACAGACATAATTATCACCCAAATAACTATGTTTTCAAAAGGGACTGCAAAGTCTGATGACTTTATTTTTTAATTAATAAAGAGCAGTATGTATATTTTTCTCTAATAGTTGTTCCTGAGCCTATAATTTAAACTTAAAATACTGTTTGCCTTGTTTTGACCAAGATAGTTACTGACTCATAGAATCAATAAATGGTAGGGCTTGAATAACTTTTTTAAAGCTTAGTTTCCTCATCTGTTCAGTGGGGATGATAATAACACCTGTTTTCCTTTCTACTTGAGATAAATTGTGCAAAGTATGAATTTTTAGGTGCTGGACGAATGTTAATTGTTTCCCTACATGGTGATTTCTAGTCATACCTTAGTTTTCTCATTGATTCACTTGTCAGTGTAAGCTTATTCCTGATGGCTTAATTACTTGGTTCTTTTACCACCAAGATAATGACGGTATCCTAATCCCATTCAACAAGAAGGATCTGGTGGTGGGAAGTCTAGTGCTCACCTTATTGATGATGACACTACTTTCTGCTGAGCAGAAGTTTTGGAGAAGTGTCAGTGACTTTCTAATCCCCATTTCCGTGTTTCTCTGGGCAACCATACCAATTTGCTCTCTAGGAGTGTGTGGATTACAATGAATTTGGAAGTCAGAATCAACTCTTAATTTCCGACCTTTGACAAAGACCATCTCTTTCCTGATTTCCTTATATAACTGAGCTCTCATCCTGTGGTTGTAATGGAGGTGCTCCCAAAGGAATAAATGAAGAATGCTTAGCTATATTATAGTACTTTTCCTTTGGCATAGAATCAATACAAGCAGTAAAGTATTGTAGTCGTTTTAATCAACACTGATTTGATGCCTTTAGTATTAACAGTGACATTTGATGCAATATCAAAACAAACAGGTGTTTGTTGGCATTTCCCATCTGCCCCAGGAGGTAGCCATGCTTTTTACATATGCTGAGGTGTACAATACACAACTTATGATTTCAAAGCTGGTCATATTGGGGGAAAGAATCATCACACTATATTCAGGTTAATATGGTACATAAGGTCCTTGGAACCCAGGATTGATAGAAAGTATACTTTATAAATGACTTTTATTTTCCATCTTAGAATGAATACTGTGTATTAATTCCAAGGCAGAAGAGTAGTAAGGGTGGGCAATGGGGGTCAAGTGACTTGCCCAGGGTCACACAGCTAGGAAGTATCTGAGGCCAGATTTGGACGAGGACCTCTAATCTGTAGGCCTGGCTCTCAATCCACTGAGCCACCATCTGCCCCCTACGAGGCTTTATATATAAAGAGCACAAATACTTGAAGATAGGTGTCTGAAGAGTACTCTCCAATTTCACAATTATATCCACTAAAGGTGAATTTGATCTTGTGTAGTGGGTGTTGTTATGTTTGATAATAAACACTGTAGAAAAACAATATCATTTGGCAGTTTACCAAAACACTGAAGTGATAGAGGCCAGCAGGTGTGCACATTGCTTTATTATTTAAATGAAGCCACAGCTCCCTCATGGAAGTGCTTTTTCTCAAATAGCCAAACATTCTCCAGATACATAGTAAGTGCTGGATCAATGCTCCATCTATCCATCCATCTATCCATCTATCCATCCATCTATCTATCTATCTATCTATCTATCTATCTATCTATCTATCTATCCATCCATCCATCTTTCTATCTATCTTTATCTATCTATCCATCTATGTTTCTATCTATCTTTATCTATCTATCTATCCATCCATCCATCTATCCATTCATCTATCTCTCTATCTATGTTTCTTGATTATCATTTGTGGATTTATAGTTATAGGGCCATCAAAGGTATCAAAGGTGGAAGAGGGAGGGCAACTAAGTGGCTCAGTGGATCAAAATCCAGGCCTAGAGATCAGAGGGCCTAGGTTTAAGTCTGGCCTCAGATTCTTTATACTGTGGGACCCTGGGTAAGTTATTTAACCCCCATTATCTAGCCCTTACTATCTTTTTTCTATCTTTGTATCCCCAGCACTTAGCATAGTGCCTGGCACATGGTAGGCATTTATTCAATACTCATTAACTGTCTGAATGGACTCCTGGCCACAGGTTTCCCTGATACAAGGTGACTGTCTCAAAAAATCAATATCCCTTTGAGGGTAGTCTCTCCTCTGTTAGACGATATGAAAACAATTATATACAGTCAAGATATATACAGGATAAATTGAAGATAAGCAACAGAGAGAAGGCATTTAGCATTAAGGGGCATCAGGGAAACCTTCACTAAGAAGGTAAGATTTTTAGATGGGACTGATAAGGAAGTCAAGGAAGCCAGGAGGTAGATGAGGAGGGAGAGCCTCCAGATATAGAGGACAGCCAGTGAAAATGAATGAAGTAGGGGCAATTAAATGGCTCAGTGGATAGAGGGCCAGTCCTGGAGATAGGAAATCCTGGGTTCAAATGTGATCTCAGACACTTCCTAGCTATGTAACCTGGCCAAGTCACTTACCAATCCCCCCACCCCATTGTCTAGCCCTTGCCCTTCTGTCTTAGAATTGTTTCTAGGACAGAAAGTAATCATTTAAAAGACAAAAGAAAGAAAGAAAACCCATGAAGTTAGGAGATAAAGTATCTTGTTTAAGAACAGAGAGGGAGCCAGTGTTACTCAGTTATAGAATATCTGGGATATAAAAGGACTGAAAATGTAGAAGGGGGCTGGGCAGGATTATATTGGATGTAGCTCATCATCACTTACAAGTGTGCGCATTTATACCTTGGAAATCATTACAAATCAGGACTTGATTTATTGTTATATTGATTGCCTAGGCTTAAAAAAGTATTGGAGAAAAATGTTAATAATGCTGATTAAACTTAAAAGTGTATCCTTAGTTTTTTGGTATTTTTGAGAGATTCAGCTGTAAAATATTTGCTAGTAGGAGTAGCTAGGTGGCCAGGTGGACCCAGGCCTAGAGAGGGTAGGTAAAAGGTTTAAATTCGATCTCAGACACTTCCGAGCTGTGTAACCCTGGATAAATCATTTAATCCCCTTCACCTAGCCTTTACTGCTCTTCTGCCTACATAGTATTGATTCTAAGATGGAAAGAAAGAGGGTTTTTTTTGTTTTGTTTATTTATTTTTGTAAAGATATTTAATTTTTACCAATTACATGTAACAACAAATTTTCACAGAAGTTTTCTGAAGTTATATGGTCTAAATTATCTCCCTCCCTTCCTCCCATCTCACATCCTGGAGCTGCCAAGCAATTTGATCTGGATTATACATGTATTATCTTGCAAAACAAATTTCTATATTCATTTTTATAAGAGAATAATCACATAAAACCAAAACACTGAAACAAAACCCCAAATAAACTTAAGTGAAAAATCACATGCTTTGATCTGCATTCTAATCCCAACAGTTCTTTCTCTGGAGGTAGATAGCAGTCTTTGTCTTAAGTCCCTCAGAATATTTCTGGATGACTATATTGCTGAGAATAGCTAAGTCTTTCACAGTTGATCATACCACAATATTGCAGTTACTGAGTACAATGTTCCTCTGGTTCTGCTTATTTCACTGTGCATCAGTTCGTGTTGGTCTTCAAAATAAAGGGTTTTAAAAACAAACAAATTTACCAGCACATTCCTGGGGTAGGTTATTTGAATGCCAAATAAAGGATTTTATATTCGATCCTGAGGGTGATAGGAAAACACTGGAATTTATTGGGAGTAATATGGTGTTATCTGTACTTTAGAAAGGTCACTTTGGCAAAGGAATGGAGGATTGAAGTGGAATGGACAGAGACTTGAGGTGGGGAGGCTAAGAGAAAGGCTACTGCAATAGCTGAGGTATGAGGGCTTACACAAAAGGCCAGCGAAGAGGGAGGATCCGGGAAAAGGGGGTGCCTGGCAGTATCAAAAGCTGCAGAGAGATCAATAATAATGAAGATTGGGGAAAGACCATTAAATTTGGCAATTAAAATATCATGGTAACTTTGAGAAAGTAATTTTACCTGAATGATGAGGTCAGAAGCCAGATTACAGAGTTAAGTGAGTGAAAGGAAAGAAAATGAAGGCATCGGCTGTACATGTACAACCTTCTCAAGGAATTTATTTGTGAAAGGAAGGAGATTTAGTTGGCAGGGATAATGGATCAAGAGAGGTTTTTTTCTGGATGGGGGAGACATAGGTGGATTTGTAGGTAGAGGGAAGTAATCAGTAGTCAGGGAGAAACTGAAGTAAGAGAGTGAGGATGGCAGAAAGGTCACCTTCTCTGCTGGAGAAGGAAGGGCCACCTTTACATATGAGACAGGGCAAAGTAGAAGATAATGGCAGAAGCATCCGAGTTTGTGTTAATCTCTTTTTAAAACCCTTCCCTTCTGTCTTAGAATTGATGATACTGAGTATCAGTTCCAAGGCAGAAGAGCCATAAGGGCTAGGTAATGGGGATTTAGTGACTTGCCCAGGATCACACAGCTAGGAAATGTCTGAGGCTAAATTTGAACCCAGGACCTCTCATCTCTGAGCCTGGCTGAACCACCTTGCTGGCCCCAGTTCATGTTCATCTTCATAAACTCTTGTAAATTTTTTCCACATCTGTAAAATGAAGGTCTTAGCCTAGTTGAACTCCGGTAACACTAAGTTAAATTTTCTCTAGTTTTAACATAGTTACAGAAGGGACGATTGAGGTTATTATGTTTAACCCCAGTTGTGCTGGCTTTCCTTTCCCTTGAACGTAACACTGTCTCCTTTTCCCTCATACTCTGAACTTCTTCCTTTCTCACCCCTACCTCTTAGTTTTCCTGCCTTCCTTGCAGGCTCAGCTCAAATCCCACTTTTTTTTTTTTTTAGGAGATTTTCCAGTGGCTACAGCCTTCCCCTCTGAGATGACCTTCCATCTACTGGGCATGTGTCACATTTGTACCTAGTTATTTCCAGGTTGTCTCCCCCATTAGAATGTGAGTTCCTCCTGGGCAGTGACAGTTATTAGCTCTCTTTGTATTCTTGGTACAGAGCCCAGTGCCTTTCCCAAGAATAAATACTTGTTGATAGTTGTTCATTTAGAACAACTTCTACTTGAGTGGATGTATTCCAGCACGTTTCTGGATCTGTCCTTTTAATGCAGTGACTCCCTGATTCCCATGCTTCCTAGAAAGGACTGGCTTTGCAGACATTGTAATTAAAGTTGGAAGAACCAAATCAGTATCACTTGACCCAAGGAGACTAAGTAGGTAAGTAGCAATTAAGAGGAGAACTGTAAGGAGGGGCCCTAATTAAATATAAGATTTCCCCCAAATAACTTTTATCTCTTAATGTGAATGACTAGAGCAGTTATCCCAAAGTCTATTTTCTTGGAACTCTTTGGAATGTTCATTTCTTTTTTATCTATGGGAAAAAAATCAGAGTGTAAAATTTAATAACAAAAGTAACAATGATTAGGGCAACTAGGTGGCACAGTAGATTGACAGTTGCAAGATAGGGTGGATATGGTGTCAAGAGTACCAGAGTTCAAATCCTGACTCAGACATTTAACAAGCTGTATGACCCTGGGCGAGTCACTTAGACACTGAATCCCTTAATTCTTTCATCTGGAAAATGAATATAATAATAGCACCTATCCTGCTGGGTTGTTGTGAAGATCAAGTGACATTACATATGTAAAGTGCCTTGCAAATTTTAAACTATATTTTTTAAGGCAGCTAGATTATATATGGGAAGAAGTGCTGGACTTGAAATCTAGAAGACCTGAGTTCAAATCTAGTCTTGGACAATTGCCAGTTATGTTACCTTGGGCACATCACATAACCTCTTGCCGCCTCAGTTTTCTCATCAGGAAAATGGTGATGATAAGAGCATCTACTCTTGTTGCAAATATTAAGCTAATGTATGTAAAGTATCTTACTATATTTTTAAAAACCCTTACCTTCTGTCTTAGAATCTATATAAGTATCAGTTCTAAGGGAGAAGAGTAGTAAGGGCTAGAAAATTGGGGTTAAATGACTTGTCCAAAGTCACACAGATAGGATGTATTTGAGGTCGGATTTGAACCCAGGATCTCCCAACTCCAGGCTGGCTCTTTCTAGCTACTGAGCCACCTAACTGCCCCTGTAAAGCACTTTACAAGCCTTAAGGCTCCACATAGATAACAGAACTATTAAATGCTTACATTTTATATAGTATTTTTCATTTAGGATCTCTGAAGTCATCTAGTCTAAGCTAAATGTGAAGTCTACCACTTCCCCAACAAATGGTCATCCCAGAATCTTCTGAAAAGAATCACAGAGGGAAAAGTGGCTATTTTCTGAGGCAACCCATTCTACTCTTGGGCAACACTATAATTGTTAGAAAGTTTTTCTTGATACCAAGGCAAAATTGACTCACTGTAACTTCCAGCCATCATTCCTAGTTCTGCCTTTGGTGGTCAAAAAAAAATGAGTTTGGCCCTTCTTCCATGGAATAAGCAATCATGATTACCTGAGTCTTATTCTTCTCTAGGATACAGATTGGCATTCTTTCAACCACTCATTTGGTTTCCCTTTGCTGACTTGATTTCCCCTTTCTCTGAGCACATGGCCTGGATTCTTCAAAGCAAGTGCTCTTTAGAAATTGTTCCTTTAGCATTAAAAATTTTTTTAAAAACCTATTCTTTAAAGTTTAGGAAACTATGACTGTTTGGGTTCATGCAAGATGATTCTCTGAATCCAAGAGACTTTCAAGATGATTCTTGAAGTAAAACAAGAGTATTTCAAGGTATTTCGAGGTCTGGAGGTCTACAGGAAGAAGATTGTGGGGGAATACCAGGATTTCAAGCTCCACAGGATTATGGATTCAGAGTTGGAAGGAACCTCAGAGTTTACCTAGTTCAACTGCTTCATTATATAAATAATTCTTAGGGTAACCTTTGGCTGAAAGCTCATTTACATATATCTCTGTTTGTTAGCAGATATTGAACACTCAATGCTCTATGCTCATGGGAGGGTCAGATTTGACTAGAGCTCGGATAAAGAGAGATCCGGGTCTTCTGGCTTCTATCTTCAGGAGAAAAGATATGCAGCTTCCATATTTTCTTCAGGGAAAGGTCTCTGAAGGGAGACAAAGGAAGAAGAAGACTCTAAGAAGAAGCTGACTCTGAGAAGAGGAGGAGCCTGCGCTTCACACTTCTGTGTTTTGAATCCCAAAGCCTGGAGATGAAGAATTCTGTTTTCTCAAGCTTGGAGCACCTCCACCAAAGAAGGGAATCTTATGCAAATGAATCTTGAATCCCATTTAGCCAGCACAACTCTGATGGAAACTTGGAATCAATCAACCAATAAACAAGCATTCATTAAAGGCATACTCTGTATCAAAATTTGTGATATGTATTGGGGATACAAAGGCAAAAGTGAAATTGTTGGTTCTCCATGAGCTTCTATTCTATCTGAGTGTTATCTTCCCAGATCTCCTCCCAGGTATCCCTGCAAGGGATATCCAGGATGATGGGGGTGAGATGATGGGAGACATCATTTCTGTAAAGAGTACAGGAGCAACTGGGTGGCTCAAAATGGACTGAGAGTTAGGCCTAGAGACAGGAGGTCCTAGATTCAAATCTGGCCTCTGACATTGCCTAGCTGTGTGACCCTTGGTAAGTCACTTAACCCCCACTGCAGTACCCTTACTACTCTTTTACTTTGGAATCAATACCCAGCATTGATTCTAAGCACCGAAATAAGGGTTTTTTAAAAAAAGAGTAAATAGTAACCCCTGAGGTGGCTAATTGGGATGGAATAGATAAAACAGAGGAAGGGGGAAAGTTGGCATCTTTGAGATTTATTTTCAGTTGCTTGGGGATCCCCTTTTTAGTTCTGCAGAGGCCTGGCGACTCTCTGCTTTGATTTTAAGCCCCCTTTGGCAGAGCCCTAAAATGATTGGGAACACAGGCCACAGCAGCTACTTAAAGGGACTCCTCAGAAATCATTCACTGCATGATTGCTGAGGGGCATCACAACAGTGATTGGAACCAGGCCATGAGATATCCCTGGTGGAACTGGCAAATGTTTGAGAATGTCTCAGTTGTGTCTCTCCTCTTGGTTCCTTTGAGGAAACTTCCATGTCATGGGAGCCCTGAGGAGAACAACAACATTTCATTTCCTCCAGGGAAAATGGATGAAAGGACTGAACAAGTCATGACAAGTTATCAACAACAGAGAGCAGCATTATACCATTTTATTTTTAGCCTAAGGGGAAAAAAACCCTAGCTAATAGAGGTGACACTTATGCAGAATGAGTGACAGGGCCAGGAAACAACATTCCAGAGATCAATTTAATTCTGATATATTCATCTCAGTCTGATTTACTCAACTCCGTCTAGACTCCGAAGCACTTATCTAAAATACTCCTTCAGGAAGCTTTAACTATAAGTAGTAGAAAAAATATGGAGCAGATTGACTTTCTCTCTATTATCTATCTCCTCCCTTTGTTGCTTCCTTCCTACCTTTCTTCTCTCTCTTTACTTGAAAAAAGAATCTCTTCAAAATAACACTTCCAGCAAGTTGTTTATCTAACCTCTCTTTGAATGGGGCGTGTGTATTATGTTGTTTGTGTGTGTGTGGTGATAGCCCATTCCACTTTTAGGCACCATTTATTGTTAGGTAGGGTTTTTTGTTTGTTTGCTTGCTTGTGTTTATATTGAGGCAAGGTCTGCCTCTGTGTAACTTCCTTTCTTTGCTTAGTTTCTTAGGCAAGCAGAACAAACCTAGTTCTTTTTCTATATGATAATTCTTCAAATATTGCCATCATGTCTCCAACTAAGTTTTCTCTTCTCCAATTAAGCATCTCCAGTTATTTCTATTTTGTATTTTATTGTTATTATCGTGCAAAACACACCTCCAAATTGGTCATTGTTGTAAGAACACACTCATACAAAACCAACCCCTGCCCTTCACCCCAAAAAAAACCAACAACCCATAAATACACTGATGTGAAAGATGACTCCAATAGTTCTTTCTCTGGAGATGGAGAGCATTCCCATCATAGATCTTTCAGGATTGTCCCAGATCACTGCATTGCTGAGAGTAGCCAGGTTTCAGAGTTGATCATTGTCCAGTATTGTTGTTATTGTGTATAATGTTCTTATGGTTTTGCTTATTTCACTCTGCATCCGTTCCTGTAGATCTTTCCAGCTTTTTCTGAAATCATCCTGCTTAGCATTTTTAATACCTTAACAATATTCCATCACTAACATGTACCACAATTTGTTGAGCCATTTCCCAATTGAAAGACATTTCCTCAATTTCCAATTCTTTGTCACTACAAAAAGAGCTTTTATAAATATTTTGTACCAGTAGGTTCTTTCCCCTTTTTTATTATCTCTTTGGGATACAGACCCAGTGGTGGTATTACTGTATCAAAGAGTATACACACTTTTATAGCTCTTTTGACATAGTTCCAAATTGCCCTCCAAAATGCTTGTTTCAGGTCACAACTCCACCAACAATGCATTAGTGTCCCAATTTTGCTCTATTCCTTCCAACATTTACTTCTTTCCTCTACTGCTAAATTGACCATTCTAATAGGTGTGAGATATCTCTAGTTATTTCAACTAATCTTTATATGTAATGTTCTTGAGACCCCTCATCACCTTAGTTGTCCAAATCTTGGCATTCTTCAATTTATTAGTATCCTTCTAAAATGTGGAACCTAGACTGAACATGATATTCTGAAGTGATCTGCCCAGAGGGGAATACAATAGTACTATAACTTCTCTAGTCCTAGCCTCTCTCTTTCTTAATACAGACTATGATCAAATGAACTTTTTTGTCAATCGCATTTTTTAAAACCCTTACTTTCTGTCTTAGAATTAATACTTAGTATTGGTACCAAGGCAGAAGAGTGGTTAAGATTTAGGAGATAGGGGTTAAGTGACTTGCCCAGGATCACATAGCTAGAAAGTGTCGGGCCAAATTTGAACCCAGGACCTCCTGTTTCTAGGCCTGGCATTCTATCCACTGAGCCACTTAGCTGCTCATTAATCACACTGTTGATTCATACTGAGTTTCTAGTCCCCTAAAATCTGCAGATCTTTTGCACCTAATTTTCTATTTACCTACACTTCCTTTTTTTATACTAGTAAAGTTTTTATTTAAACTTGTGTAAATCTTTATCTATATTAAATTTCTCTTTTAGATTCAATCCAGTGTTCTAGCTTGTCAAAATCTTTTTGTTTGTTTCTTTTGGATACTTACTCTATTTTAGCACTTTAACTCTCTTTCTAAACTTTGTATCATTTGCAAAAAGCAAATCATTCACATCTATATCTGAGGCACTGACAATAATGTTATTTAATAAAGGGCCAGGCAAAGATTACCAGGCTATTCCACTGCGGATCTCCTAAGTTGAGTAGAATTATTAATATCTACTCTTTGGATCTTGATTTTCAACCAGTTCTAAAGCCACCTAATTTTTCTTTTCTACAGGAATATCATGAAAAAATGCCATCAAATATTTTGCTAAAATGCAGATAAGAGGGGGCAATTGGGTAGCTCAGTGGATTGAGAGTCAGGCCTAGAGACGGGAGGTCCTAGGTTCAAATCTGGCCTCAGACACTTCCCAGCTGTGTGACCCTGGGCAAGTCACTTGACCCCCATCGCCTGCCCTTACCACTCTTCTGCCTTGGAGCCAATACACAGTATTGACTCCAAGATGGAAGGTAAGGGTTTAAAAAATAAAATAAAATAAAATAAAATGCAGATAAACATTATTTCCAACATTTTCCTGACCCATCAGTCTGGTAATCCTGTTTTAAAAAAAGGAGATGTGGTTAAATTGATGAAGTCATTTTCTCTAGATATTTACTAAGCGTTCCTTTAGTAATATATTCAAGAATCTTTCTAAGAATCACTCAAGCTCTCTGATCTATAACTTATGTACTCCCATCTCTTTCCTTTTTTGGAAAGTGAGGTAACATTTGCCCTTCTCCAATCCCGAAGTACTTCTTGTTTTCTCTACAATCTTTCAAAGGGAGAACCAACAGTGGTTCAAAAATTGGGGACGCCAGTGTAATAATGGAAAGGAGAAACAAAAAATAAGAAACTGAAAAGAAAAACTTTAAGGAGGACTGAGCTATGGCCACGAAGAGAAAAACTGAGGTGGGCCAAGATCCTGCAAGCAACAGACCGTTGGTTGTGGTCACCTCCAGGACTGTTTCAAGTTCTTTCTTTAACTTCTCCTCCTTCTATTTGCCCAATAATAGATGCTATGTTATACTTTGCTCCTTATTGTACCTCAATATTTCCTGCATCCTGATTTTGCCTCAGGATTTAAGAAGTTACTTAGAAAAACACACACAAAAAAGCCAAACCTCTATCTGAATGTTAGAAATTTTCCCAACTGGGGTCTCTGAGCTATTATGAATAATTACATATGCTATATAATGAATATTATGTATACTAGTAACATCTTGACTGATAACAAACTCCATGGAAACAGAGAAAGAGGACCACAGGACCACCATATTGTCCCTAGGCTAAAAGTGAACTAGCAGGTATAATAAGGTTTAGCTAATTCAATCTGCAGCCTCCAATGTAAAAAAGGAAAGGAGACAAGGTGGAAATAGGTGAGACCTAGGGGAGATAGATGAACTTAAGTGAGATTCAGCTCTGTCCTTTCCAGAAGGGAGAGGGAGTAGAAAGGAAGAGTGCCATTTGCCTACCACCTATTGGTATTATTTATGAACTGAGCAGCTCTGGCTTCTCTCCATGATTTATTATCATCATCCTACCTAGCCAGAATAGTGAATTTAGTTCTTCTTTAACCCTTCCCATTTCCCCCAAAGTAGCTTTAAAAACCCCTCTAAAACCTTTTGTGTTGGTTTTTTAGCATCCTCTACCATGTTCAGCTCATTTTGGTCTTTGGTGCTCCTGGACTACACCACACTTTTGTAGCCATATTCCATTGCCTAATCTTGCTTCTATCCTTTGTAGGTGTCTTTTAAAAATCCAAGTTGGGGGCAGCCAGGTGGCTCAATGGATAGAGAGCCATGTCTAGAGATGGTAGGTCCTGGGTTTAAATCTGGCCTTAGACATTTCCTTAGCTGTGTGACCTTGGGCAAGTCACTTAACTTCAGTCACTTAGCCCTTCCTTCTCTTCTGCTTTGGAACTGATACTCAGTATCAATTCTAAGATAGAAGGTAAGGGTTTAAAAAATCCAAGTTGGTTGGTAAGGTCCCTGTATACCTATATCTGTTGTGTTAGAAAATATTCCCTTTTCCATCTCATCAAAATTACTTCTCTTTGTGTCTTCAGGATTTCATCTCTCTTGGGCTGTCCCCCTGGTAGAATTTTAGACTGTGGACTCCTGCCAATTTTGATTAAAAAAAAAAAAAACGAACACACACAACAATAGACAAACCGTATTGTGTGTTTCATGCTTTGTTAGCCTGGAGGCATTTCAGGCGGAGGGTACTGACCAAACAAAATAATGGAAGATAGAAAATGTAGGGCAAGTTCAGGGAACAGGAAGCATTCCATGTGCCTTAAATCCGCAGAATAGATGAAGAAAGTCCAGAATAATAGGCTGATTTTGGAAGTTGTTAAATGTCAAAGGAAAGATTTTATTATGCTTTATTCATTAGGGGAGCCTATTAATATTTTAGAACAGTGGTGTCAAACTAAAAAAGATGCATCACATATTGACTTAGAAAATCACAAATTAATATTATCTATATTGTTTTACATTTTTATTTATTTCATCAAATATTTCCCAATTATATTTTAAACTGGTTCCTGTTGCAATGGGAGTTTTGCTGGCTCATAAAACTGCTGGGCTAGAGTTTGATACTTCCAATTTAAGAGAAGTAGAGGAATTCAGGGGAAAGGGACTGTAAAAAAAATCGTTGCCATGTTTTAAAAAGGTTAATTTGGTAGCAGCATTTAGGATAAATCAGAGAGAAGAAACAGAAGATAAAGAGACCATTAAGTTAAGAAGCTCTTGCAATAGTCCAAGGGAGAACCATTAAGAACTCTGAGTAGGATAATTGATAGCTTTGGGAATGAAAGGAGGGAGGTGAGAGAGATCATGGATGCAGAATTGGCAATATTGTCGAAACCAAGGAGGATTCTGGGATGGACAGATTGAAACAGAAACCCTGTAGACTGATTGGAGACCCCTTGGGTGTTTTCCTGGTATCGGTAGAGGGCAGCAGAGACCTTGATAGGGACATGTTGATAGCAAACCACCCCAGTTAAGGTGGGCAGAACCTAAATTCAAATTCTTATTGCCAGTGACATAAATAAAGTTAGAAGGGCACAAAGTACTGATCTTATGGAGCCAGGGAAAGAGTGATCTAAGACTCTAGCAGGGTGGATCTGGGACAGAGAAATGAGCAGAGCGAGGCCAAATGGAGATAGTAGAAATGCCAGAGTCCACAGTGAAGTGAAGTGAAATCAGGGGCAGATTGAATATTTTAGGGATTCTTTTCATCATTTGGGTCCTCTCTCTCTTTGGGCTTTAAAAATTGGCTTGCTTTTCTGTTCGTTCTGAGTGACTGGCTAGGGCTGGACACTGTTTGGATAGGGAAAGAAAGAAGTCAAAGGTCCTGAATACCTTCATGCTTCCCATAATGCCCAAAGCTCCTATTTCAGTGTCCACATAAAGCTGCCCTGCCTTATCAGGACCTTGGGCTCCTGACAGTGATATAAACATGTAGGATGTAATAATAGTGATGATAATGATTGTATATGGCACATGAAAGTTTGCAGAGTACCACAGAGGAAAGAGTACCAGGTTTATAGTTAGAAAGACCTGATTTTAAAGTTAGCCTCTCTCCCTTATTAGCTGTGTGACTCTAGACAAGTCATTAAACTTCTGTTTGGAGGCAGCGAGGTAGTATAGTAGATAGAGCTACAAGTCTAGAGTTGGGAGGACCTGGCTTCAGATCTGGAGATACTTCCTAGCTATGTGAACTTAGACAAGTCACTTAACCCCCAATTGCTTAGCCCTTACTGCTCTGATGTCTTAGAACCAATATTTAGTATTGATTCCAAGGCAGAAAGTATGGGTTTTTAAAAAACAACAACAACAAAACTCTGTTTGCCTCAGTTTCTTCATCTGTAAATCTGAGATGATAATAAGACCTACTTTCTAGAATTTGTTGTGAGAACTAAATGAAAAAATATTTGTGAAGTCATTAACACATCATTAGTGTTATATAAATATAATTGTTATTATTTTTATTACTTAATCTTTGTTTGCTTCAATTCCCTCATCTGTAAAATGGGGATAATAATAGCCCTTACTTCTCACGGTGGTTGTGAGGATTAAATGAGATAATAATGTAAAATTCCTAATGTAGTACCAGTACAAGTGCTTATAAATGTTAGCTATTATTATTTTCTCACTTGAACTTCAAATCAACTCTGGTAGGTGCTATTATTATTCCCATTTAATAGATGAGAAAATTAAGACTGAGATAACTTAAGTGAATTGCTCAGTCATACTCCTAGTAAATATCCGAGGTAAGCTATTTCCTGACTCTAAGCTCAAAGCTCTATATACTATACCACCTAACCATCTTTACCTACTGTCTACTACTTTTTTTAGAGTAATAGTTTCTAGGTGATACTTAAATAATCATAAACTAATTCAAAATAAGATATTAATTATTGATGTTAATATATTACTTTCCTTATGTTTCATTTGACTTCATATGTATAATGGATATCCTTTTCCTTGCCTTCTCAGTGGATGAAAGAGGGGCTAGAGAGAGAGAGAGGAGAGAATTTGGAACCAGAAATTCCTTTAAAACCATCTATATCAGTTTCTTCCAGAGAATAAATTTGCTTTTTTTTTTAAACAGAGGGTGGGATTTCTTAATTTCTTAGGTCAAAGCAGAGACTAACGTAGATATTACTTTGCACAGTCTATATTTTGTCTGGACAGGTTTTTCTTTTAAATAAAACAATAGGAATGACCACCTCTTGACTTTTTCTCCATCTTTTTTACTTCCAACCTTCAGAGTTCCTCTGCTTTTCTGGGTCTGGCCTTCAGCTTATAGAGCCATCTCATATTGCAATAATCAGAAATAGGGTCCCTAATTTATAGCATAAATAAAGCATAAAGAAAATTTGAAGGGACCAAAAAGGCCAAACGAACCCATGAGGAAATCATTCTACACTTACGACTCTCCTCTTAACAAGGTAGGACTAATGCCATCCTACTTAGCTTTTCATATCCATGAACACTTCTGGTGAGAGAGCTTCGGAAAAATTTCAGAAAGCAAGCATGAGGAAAGTTAAGGCTTGACTGGGGTGGTGGTATCAAGATCCACAAACAGTTGAATTGCTAGGATAGGGATTAGATTCCAGACTCTTTTGGGAAGCTTTCGTATCCGTGTGTCCTTGAGCAAATCACTATCTAACTCAATTCCCCATCTGTAAAATGGGGATCATAATAGCAGCACCAACCTCCCAAGGTTGTTTTAATGATCAAATGAGATAATACTTGTAAAGTGCTTGGCGCAGTGCTTGGCACTTATGTCCTTCCTTTCTTCCTTCCTGACCTTGGTTGGGAAAGAGAAAGCCAAAGAGCCCTGGGAAGAAGTCACCAACAAGAAATAGGCAGTCATTAACATTTTTCCAGATCTTGTTCTGATGGGAAGATCATAGATTTAGAACTAAAAGGGACTTTAGGGATTATGTAGCCAAATTCCCACATTTTATAGATGAAGAAACAAAGAAACTAAGTGACTTTCACAAGGTCACACAGGAGGCAGGATCAATTTTTAAATCCAGATCCCCTGGTTACAGATTTAATGCTATTTAAAAAAACAAACTCGTACCTTCTGTCTTAGTGTAAGTTCTAAGACAGAAAAGCAGCAAAGGCTAGGCAATTTGGGCTAAGTGATTTGTTCAGGGTTACACAGCTAGGAAATATTTGAAGTCGCATTTGAACCAAGGTCCACCTGACTCCAGATCTCTTGCTCTATCCACTGTGCTACCTAGCTGCCCTTGCCACAGTACATTTTGACCAAAGGCTCCGAGGACAAAATTTGAGGATTAATGTGTAGTCCTTTCCCACTAAGCCAGAGGAAAAACTTGAAAATAAAAATCTTTTCCCAAAGATCATTGGACCAATAATCAAGAAATAGAGATTCTAGACCTATCTCTGCTACTAATTCTTTGCTCTTGGTCGAGAGACAGTGTTGGTTAGTGAAAAGGGCACTGAATTTAGCATCAGATCTGGATTCAAATCCCTGCTCTTCTATTTACTATGTGACCTTGGGTAAGTCACTTCTCTGGACCTCAGTTCCCTCATCTGTGAAATACAAGAGATTGATCAGATATTTTTGAAAGTTTCCTCTAGCTCAGAAATTCTATGATCACTGATCCTTCAGGAATACCTTAGAACAAAGGACTTGATGATATATGCCTGTATTCATCCCTCCTGGGGAGACTGAGTTTGGTGGATCTCTTAAGCTCAGGAATCCTAAACTACAGTGAGTGAATCTGATCAAGTGTCCACACTAAATCTGGGACTGATACAATGATTTCCTCAATGGAGAGACCATTTGCCCACCTAAAAAGGGGAGAACTGTCCCAGGCCAGAAACGGAGCAAGTTAAGGCAGCTAGGTAGCACAGAGGATAGAGCACCAGACCTAGAGATGGGAAGACCAGGGTTTGAATTTGACTTCAGATACTTCCTAGATTTGTGACCCTGGAAAAGTCACTTAACCCCTGATTGCTTAGTCCTTACTGCTCTTCTGTTTTAGAATTAATAGTGAAAGAAGGCAAAAATTAAGAGAAAAAAATGGAGCAAGTTAGGGGTAACTAGATCGCACAGTTGAGTGTCATGACAGACCTGGAGTCCGGAGGTCCTGGGTTCAAATCTGAATTCAGATACTTCCTAGCTAAATCACTCAACCCTGTTTGCCTAGCCCTTGCCCACCCGCTTAGAGTTGTTAGTAAGATATAAAGTAAGAGTTTAAAAGTTAAAAGAAAAGAAAAGAATAAAGAAGTGGAACAGATCAAAACTCCCAAGTTTGTATTTATAAATCACTTAGCACAGTACCTGGCACATAGTAGGCATTTAATAATGCAAATTCACTTTCCTTACCTCCCCCCTACCCCCATGCCAGTCAGAAGTGGGATTGGTCTCATGAGTGGCTGTTGTTCTTCCAGCTTAGGTGAACTAGGAAGATTCAATCTCAAAAACAAACAAATAAATAGATAATTTAATAATAGATAATAGATAAATAATAGATAATTTATAAATAAATATAGATAATAGATAATAAAAACAAACAAGAATAAATAGATAAATAAAAGGAGTGCCATAGACAGTGTTCATTCAGCATTGTATATTCATTTTGTGGGCCTTCGAATACATTTATTCTAGTTGTCACTGAGAGAATCTCTGCTTCTCTAATGTATGTGTGTGTCCTAATCACTGTTCCTATGTCGTGTTCTTGAATAAGTTATAAACAGCTTTTCCTTCTGGGATATTTCCAGTGAGTTGTCATAATGAAGCTCAATGAGCTGAGGCTGCTGCTGTAGACTGTTTCACACCAGCAAAACATTGCCTTATTCAGAGGCCTCCACTGTCTAATTCTGGGGTCCTGAACTTCTGTGGTTTGAGGCAGATGCATTAACAAGAGATGAGATCATGCAGTAATCAGCAAAGTGAAAAGGAAAAAAAAAATTGGCTCAGCATCCTCCCAGCTGAGGAGTGATGAATGGGATTCCCTTCAGTACTTACAAACATACTCCCACAAGTCACTCTCACCTCTTCACCCTTCTCCCCAAGGACGATAGAATGGGTGCTGCTGGATAGAATGCTAATTCTGGACTTGGTGCTAAGAGGTCACATAACTATCCTGACCTCCCATGGGGTAGTGCCGGGGGTGCAGCCCAGGAACAGATCTTGGGGATTTTTAACACTGTAAGTTTGTTTGTGCTTCGATTCAATAAATAAAAATAAAATTATTCATAAAAGATATCTGTAAAAATTATTTAAAGAAAAAAGAAAAAAGAAACCATATAAGCCAAAAATAAATAAAATATTAGTAAACTAGTCAATGAGCCTTTATTAAGTACCTAGTGAATGCCGGGCTCTATGTTTTTGTTTTGATAATTGAACTTCCTATCTTTAAGAGGACAAGTGAATGGCAATGAATGGACAAAGAATCTTTCTGGAGGGTCTAGAGAGAGTGGTTGAAAATTTTGATATTTGATGGGTTTAATTGAAGTTATTTATTATTTTTTAATTGTTAATTAATTGTATTGGGGTTCAATATTGTTTACAAGTTGTTTTTTTTTTTAAAGAAACTCTTGGATATCTGAAGATTGCACATCCCAGACCCCATAGTCTGATTCTCATCTTCAGCAGTGATATGTTTGTGCACAAAGCCCCCAGTGTGGAGATGCTGACATAACTGAGCCTTTGGGGACCCACTGCCTCCAATCAGCTTTGTCCCTGGGGCCCTGCCTGGCACTTTTAATGAACACCCAGGATTACTCTCTGTCACAACAGAGCCCAGGCCTAGTCTCAGGAGAGAAAGGTTCTTACTGAGGTCTTAGGTTATGGTACAGCCACACATTCTGTGACCTCTGTTTTCATGCTCTCTTAACCATCCACTTAAGAGGTTACACCTGAGACTCCACTATCCTCCCCAATTGCTCTACCCCTAAGATCTTAAAATCTGAAATTCCCTTCTCTAATCACAATCTCCTGTCAGTTTTCTCCCTCCCCCTTTCTCTGTCTCTGTCTCTGTCTCTGCCTCTGTCTCTGTCTCTGTCTCTGTCTGTCTCTGTCTCTGTCTCTGTCTGTCTCTCTCTCTCTGTCTCTGTCTCTCTCTCTCTGTCTCTCTCTGTCTCTGTCTCTCTGTCTCTCTGTCTCTCTCTCACACACACATAGGGTCACATAGGTAGGCAAAAAGTTCTCCTGTCTCCAGGCCTGGCTCTATATTCAGTGTCCCAATCCATACTAGTCTTGCCTTTAATAACATTTTTCTTTTAAACTTCCATTGTAGAATGCTAATATGCATGCACACAACTTTCTTTTTTAAAAAAAGATATTTTATTTTACCAATTATACATAATATTGCACATAAGTTTTCTAAAGTTATAAGATCCATATTGCCTCCCTCCCTCCTTTTCCTCCTCCTTCTTGGAGATGGTAAGCAATTTCTACATAACTTTCTATTTAAAATGTTTTTTGTATTTAAGGCAGAAGAATTTCAGACACTTTATAGAGCTGTTATTTCAATATCAAGTAGGAAATGGCATTATAGGATCTGTTGTGAGTAAGATTAGATTAGCTAGTGATTAGGAGGAATTAAGTACATAGCAGGAAGGAGCTGGAGCTGGGAATTCCAGGATGGAATGAGGGAGGAGGAAGTGTGTCTGTGCCCTGAGTGTGGACTCCATTAGTGGTGGACAAAAACTGTTGCCAGCCTGGGAGACCTCAGAGCAAAGGACACCCTGCTTCCTGATTTCCCCTGGGATCCTGAGTGGTGGCATCTAGCAAAAGGAGAGAAGATCAAGAGTCCTGTGCCAGGGAAGAGGTGAAGTTGGAGATCTGGTGGACAGTGCTTCAAGCAAAACCCTCACAACCTGGTACCTGAGACCACTTTGGCTCCTGACATCCAGAGATCATCAGTGGATTGCAGTGAGAATCCCAAAGCCACAAAAGCCCTAGTTGTACTCAAGCCTGGCAGGTTCTAGGTCTGAGGCAGTTACCCAGAGACTCCATTTACAGCTCCTTGGGCCCTGTTAGTTTAGATCACTTAGATAAGAGTAGAATAAGTCCTCCCATTGCCCTGTGGTTTTATCCATTAGATTTTAAGTATAGAAATCCCTTTCCCACCTTTTAGTGAAACATAATTAAAGCTGTTAAGTCCCTTTTACCTTGTCAGCCTGTTTCTAGACTCTGGCTTAGGGGAAGCTGAGTGACAGTTAAGATCAACTGCCAATTCCTGTGGGCATCCAGAAAATTCTGGTCTTTCCATCCTGGTCCAGTTTCTCATAAATCCTAGAGTGTGTTCCCACAAACCACTTAGTTTATTTATAATATCCCTGGTGTCCCCATTACCTTACACACATTTCCCACAGATCACAGATTAAGGACCAGAAGGTACTTTAGAGGCCACCTTGTCCAATTCCCTCATTTTACGATTGAGGAAACTGAGGCCACAGTATTATTAAGTGGTTTGCTCAAGGTCATGTAGGGAATATCATCAGTGGGATTTGATGCCTGGTCCTCTGCATTTATCCTAGGGCTTTCTCCTTTATATCATTCACCAGAGATCTCAAGGTTGTAATGATGTACTAAAGTGCTAGAGACTTCTGTAGGTTAAAGCACGAGTAGTATTCTTTTATCCACTTGTCCAGCTACATAGCCAGCAGCCAGGCAGGGCTGTCCTGCCAGAGTGTCAGAGAGTATTCGCTGCATTGAAAGACAGGAGATGGGAAGAGGAAAGTATCACTTTACCTCCCCTATGAAAGGTCAGTTTTTATCAAGGAAACTAGTTTTGTTATTTTATTTAATTTTCCTAATGAACAAAAATCTATTTTCTCATGATCTAGAACCTATTTTTCCCCATTAATTCTCAATTTCTCCTTGAGAAATGAGGTAAGAGGTTCTGTTCTTTGATTTCAAGATCATGGGAGAACCCCTTGCCTTTCTCTCTCATTTAGAAAGGAAGCACAGATCAGTGGAAAACATACTTGATTTGGGGATCAAATCAAGTTTGAATCCAAGTCTTGCTATTTATTACCTGGGTGACCTTGAACAATTCACTTAATATCTGTGGGCCTCAGTTTCCTTATCCATCAAGCAAGGGAGTTGTCCTAGATGTACTCAGAAGTCTCTTTCAGCTTTAAATCTATGATGCTATGATAGGATTCTCCTAGAAGTTTCATTTATTTTCAGCATTAAAAAAGTGCCATTGTTTGTTTATACATTCATCCAGATGCCGAAGGAGAACTTCCTATGTGCCTAACTCTGCTCTAACTGCAAAAAGAGGTATAAAAACCTTCACTCTGTAGCTATGTATAGGGGCAGGGACATAGAAGAGGAAATCACTCAAGAGCAAAGGGCTGCCTTATTGGATGTGGTGTGGTGGCATCACTGATCCTTCTTGGGCCTGACTGTCAAGCTTATTTGACTTACTCTGCCACCAGCTAGCAAAGGCCAGAAGCAATCAGATGATCTTGGGATAACAGAGATCAGAGATTGGGGAAAGGACTAAATCTTATGAGCTACAACAGACCAATCAATGCTGAGTCCTGTGCCCCTAGAGCTTTACTGAGAGCTCTTCCAACATTTCTTTATCTTCATCTAAAAAATAATCCTATTAGGGGGCAGCTGGGTAGCTCAGTGGAATGAGAGCCAGGCCTAGAGATGGGAGGTCCTAGGTTCAAATCTGGCCTCAGACACTTCCCAGCTGTGTGACCCTGGGTAAGTCACTTGACCCCCATTGCCCACCCTTACCACTCTTCCACCTAAGAGCCAATACACAGAAGTTAAGGGTTTAAAAAATAAAAAATAATCCTACTAGAAGCATGAATGACATTATTTTGCCCACTTTCAGGAATAACATATACAGCTATGAGTAACCAATCAAACTCAAACTTTATTTCATAGAACTACTAGGTTCCAAACAACTTCCTTCATTGTCTGGGAGACTTTTGTGAGAGTGGAAGACCTATAGATGCTTAGTAGATGTTTATTATGCATTATTTTATGATCATTATGTATCATCAATAAACATTCATTAAGCACTTTCTATGTGCTGGGCACTGTTTATTGCTTATAAGTTTTATACTTATAGTAAAAAGAATTACATGTAGTATTCAAGCATGTTTGTCTATTTCTGTGGAAAGGGCCAGCTACTCTAGATCTCTCTTCTCTCTCTCTCTCTCTCTCTCTCTCTCTCTCTCTTCCCCCTCCCCCTGCTTTGTCTCTCCTGCTCTCCCTCTGTCTCTCTCTCTTGGTCTGTCTCTGGGTTTCTTTCTTTTCTCGGTTTCTTTTCCCACTACTTTCTATTCACTCCATTAAGCCAAAGTTACCTAATAAGGGTTTGATGAAATAGAGCAAGGTCAAGATGAAGACAAAGTCTGATCAATAGTAAGGGACTTAGAGCTGTTTTTTGATCAGAAGGTTGCTGACTTTCTGAGAACCATAGAGAGTACTTCTTACTTGGTAAAAAAAATCACATGTACACACTTCCTGAAAGGGTGATTATGGGACTGATTACCCAGGATCCAGGTCCTTCTTGTTGAGATGAGCAGCTCTCAGAGCTTCCTGGTGGTTAAAGGGAGATCAACAAAAATATTCAATATAGTCCCTATTTTACAAGATTATTGAGGAGAAAAGACAAATAGCAAAAAACAATTCAGTAGCAAATCAAGGCAATACAAGATTCTAATTGTAAGAACCATTGCTGGGCTTCCCTCATGGTTCTGGACATCATACCACTAATTCTCTTCTAAGGGGTCCCTCTCCTCTGGAGACACACAAAATCCTCCCTTAGGTGAAGGACTATTGGAGATGGAGGAGCTAGAGTCCTTGCTAGAATTATCAGCTTGGACTTAATCAAAAGCTCTGGCATAGCCTCTGGGACCTCTCCCAACTTACTGAAACTCACAAGGTTGCAGCCTAGTCTTATCTACCTCCATTACTCCTTCACCTAAGGCAGGAAAGAATAGATACAAGAGGGATAGACACAACACCGGAGCCAAGTGTTCATGGCTTCTTGGAGACCTAAGTAGGGAGAGTAGGCTGTTGGCACTGGTGTTTCCTCTCTTAGCCACAAAAGGCTATTCTATCTCTGACTCTCTCCTTTTTTTTATCTCTCTCTATCTCTCCTGCTCTCCCTTTCTCTATCTCTCTCTTTGTCTCTCTTCTCTCTCAGGCTCCCTTTCCTTTTCCCTCTTTCTTTATTGCTATCTCTGTCTCTCCCTCTCTTTCTCTTTGTCTCTCCAGCCCACCCTCCATCTCTCTCTGTCAGGCTGTCTCTGTGTCGCTTTCTTCTCTTTCCTTCTCTACCCACCTTTTTTGGTTTCTGTCTTTCTCTCTCCCTTCTCTCTCTGTCTCTTTCATTGTCTCTCTTCCTCCTCTCTTTTTGTCTCTCCTTCTCTATCTCTCTTGCTTCTGTCTCTCTTCATTTCTTCCTCCCTTTCTCCCTCCCTTCTGCTCTCTCTGTCTAAATCTCTCTCTCTCTCTCTCTCTCTCTCTCTCTCTCTCTCTCTCTCTCTCTCTCTCTCTCTCTCTCTCTCTCTCTCTCCTCCCTTGGATATCTTTTGTATACACATCCATTTCAGGGTCAGCAGCCAATCACAAGGCATCAAGTCAACAGACTGGAAAGAGTGAAAGGATGCCTACGCCTGTTCTGAAGTGGGGAGCCAGGCCATTCATTAGATGACACTTGGGGAAGCAGGTTCACTGAATGTGCATGCTCTCAGGACTGAATCCTCATTGGCCAGTCCCCTATAATACAGCCAATAGAACATAGAGTCTCAACACCGAGTTTGAGCAGCATTCTTATTCACACTTCCAGCATCCTAACTGCAGCAAATGTCAGTCTGAGCTAGATGCAGTAATAACTTGCCCACCCCGCCCTCCTCCCCAGGAAGGAACATTCAGAACAGATACCAGCACCAGGACTTGTCTGCCACTGGTTCCTAAAGACTTTACAGGAGAAGAGAATGGAAACTGTGACTCATAAAAAATGGAGGTGCCTTCTCATTTCTCTTTTCACAGTCAAATTTGTTTACCCTAATAGCACAGCATTCAGTTCTAATTGTTTTATTATTGCCATTCTTTCATTTACATTGTTGTAATCTTTAGGTGCATGTTTTCCTGATTGTTCTAACTTAGCTTTATTTCAATTTATATGTCTTCCCTTACTTCTCTCTTTTAAATAAAAAAAAATTAATGTTTTTTTCTATTATGTTTACAGATTCCTTTCACTTTGTGAGGAATCTCTTATATATAACAAAGTAAAACCAGTAATAGAGACCTCAAATGAAAATGTATGACATTTTATATCTGTAGCTCACACTCATTCTCTACTTTTATTTAAAAAAACAAACTAGGTGACTCAGTGGATAGAGAGCCAGGTCTGGAAGTTGGAAAGACCTGGGTTCAAATTTGACCCAGACACTTCCTTGCTGTGTGTCCCTGGGCAAATCATTTAACCCCTATTGCTTAACCCTTACCATTCTTCTGCCTTGGATCCAATACTTGGTATCAATTCTAAGACAGAAGGTATGAGTTTAAAAAAAAAAATTAAAGGAACCTAGATTACTAGGGGCAACTAGGTGGCTCAGTGGATACAGAACTAGGCCTGGAGTTGGGAGGATCTATATTTGATTACCTAATAACAATTCTAAGACAGAACATAAGGGTTAAAAAAAACAAACCAAGGGCAGCTGGGTAGCTCAGTGGAGTGAGAGTCAGGCCTAGAGACAGGAGGTCCTAGGTTCAAACCCGGCCTCAGCCACTACCCAGCTGTGTGACCCTGGGCAAGTCACTTGACCCCCATTGCCCACCCTTACCAATCTTCCCCTATGAGACAATACACCAAAGTACAAGGGTTAAAAAAAAACAAAAAACCAAACCAAACCAAACCAAACCAAACCAAAAAAGGAGAGCCACCTGCCATTCCTTTGGAAAAGAAGAAAAGAAAGACTATTTTCTTGTAAAAAATATGTACAGTCGGGCAGCTGGGTAGCTTAGTGGATTGAGAGTCAGGCCTAAAGACGGGAGGTCCTAGGTTCAAACCCGGCCTCAGCCACTTCCCAGCTGTGTGACCCTGGGCAAGTCACTTGACCCCCATTGCCCACCCTTACCAATCTTCCACCTATGAGACAATACACCGAAGTACAAGGGTTTAAAAAAAAATGTACAGTCAAGCAATTCCCTTAATGACAGTATTTAAAAAACATCTCATTCTGCACTTGGAGGTCATCACACCTCTGATAGCCTGTTTCATCATTGGTCTTTTGGAATCATGAGTGACCAATATAGGAACTTAGTTCTCATATCTTTCAAAGCTATTTTTAAAAAGTATTTTTATTTCATAAACTGCACGACTGGTTTTGCTCATTTTATTTTTTATTCATTAGTTCATAAAAATCTTCAAATGTTCATTTTTATAAATGATTATATCATATAAATCATTCTTTTTCCTCTTACTTCAATCTGGATCAGTTCATACAAATCTATCCATGTCTTTTTGAAATCATCTGTTTCTTATAGAAAAATCACATTTATGTTCTACAAGTAATTTAGCCATTCCTCAACTGATGGGCTTCCCCTTAAGTTTCCAGTTTTTGTTTTGTTTTGGTAGCACGAAAAAGAGTCAATACAAATATTTTTGTATATAAACTTTTCCTCTTTGATCTGTTTTGGAGTATAGGCCTAATAGTGGTATAATTTTGTCAAAGGACAAACATTCAGTATGCATATTTCTGTATGCTAGTTTTTGGTAGCATTCCAAATTATTTTCCAGAATGGTTATACCCCTTCACAGGTCCACCAATAGCATATTAACATATTTTAGTTATAGCATATTAACTATTAATAGTATAATAATATGTATTATATAATTAATTAGCATAATAACTAGTACATATTATATAGCCATTAGTATATTAGCTATTCTCCCACAACCATCTCTCAAAAGAATCTTGAATTCAGTGTTAATGTGGCAAAGGCTCTTTTATTTCATTCTTGGGAGAATGAGTACTCAAAGGCGATTTTACAGGTGTCACAGGAAGCAAGTACAAGGAATGGGTGCACACAGGTTCTCTTTTGTTAATATGAATCCATCCCTCCCCTCATTTCTAGAGAGTTATAATCTAGTCACAATGGCCAGCTGATCAGAATGCAATTTATAACTCCTATCATTCACATTAAAGTAAAGCAATTTCATCTGTTAGCCTCTTAAAGGACGTTTACCTATCATGTTCTCATCATGTCCTTCTGACGTGGATGTGGGAAAAGGAGCTTAAACTAGGAATGTGAAACTTAACTCAGTTTTCTTTTCTTCTTCCTCCATTATATGGGCTTATGAGAGAAGTCCACCATCTTGTCAGAATCTGTTCCTCACACCTTCCAACATCTATAATTTTCCTTTTATGTCTTTGCCACTTTCATTGGCTCTGAAGAGGAATCTCAGAATTGCTTTAATTCAAATTTAGTTATTTAATCCAAATTTCTCTCTTTTCCTCAATCGATGCAAGATCCACTCAAGAAATATATGTGCTGTACCAGCAGCAATGCAATGACATAGGACAATTCTGAGGGATTTATGGTAAAGATGCTACCCACATTCAGAGGAAGGACTGCAGGAGAGGAAACATATAAGATAAACAATTGCTTGAATGCATGGGCTGAGGCGGACATGAATGGGAAATAGACCCTGAACAAGGACACATGTTACAACCAGCGGAAATGTGCGTTGGCCATGGGTGGGGGGAAAGCGGGGGGGGGGGGGTGAAGGGGAAAGTAGGGGCATAAAGTAAGTAAACAGGTTAAAAACGAATATTAATAAATGTCTAATAAAAAAAACCAAGCAGATTGGATGATAGAAAAAAAAAAGAAATATATGTGTATACATATGTACAGTGTCAACAACTACTATCAAGAATAGCAGCATCTGACCCAGGGGCCTGACAACCTCTGGGCTCAGCTACAAAGCAAGAGTTGGGAAGTACCCTCAAGGCTTTCTCATATTTTGCACCTAAGAACAACAACTTGTGTTTCAAGATTCATTTAACATCAAGTACTTAGGCAAGATCTTTAGGGTTTCCCTTCACCCATCTTCCTACTCCTTTATCTACCCTGTGCTTGGTTACAAATAAACCCTGTTTAACCCTAAAGCCTAATCCATCTTGGAGCCATTGCTTACCTTACCAACAATAATTAGTTATTAGCGGTCAGATCTGGTTAACATCTTTAGCTGGGCTTAGCCTTTCCAAGCCAGTGTTATCCATCATCAATTTAAGGTTTCAGGAAGTCACTATCTACTTCCTGGAAACATTTCCAACTGCCTGGCTGGATCCCTTCCAAGGCCCTGGGGCTTTGGCAGAGAATCTTGGACTTAAAGGAGACCCAACCCTGCTGGTGTGGGTGCTAATCTAAACTCACTTTCAGTTGTGGTTAAGGTCTCTCACCCTATTCATATTCCAACATCAGCATCTGTCTAGGCCCTCTTGGTTGCTCATAACAATACTTACATATAGACAGAGACACACATACATGAACATATAAAATATATGTGCACATATTTAGCTAGATGTGATTTCATTAGTATGGGGAACTCCCAATGAGGAAATTTTCTTTACCTTTTGGCATTTATACTTGCTCTGTAACTTAGAGTCTTAGAGAGTTAGAGAAACGTGGAAAATTAGCTTATCAAATCTATGGATAGAAGAAACGTTCATATCCAGACAAAGAAAAGAGACAATCACCAAAGATCAAATGAATAATTTTGATTAGCTAAGATTGAAAGGTTTTTACACAAACAAATCTAATAAAATTAAGATTAAAACAGAAATGATTAACTCTCTCTCTCTCTCTCTCTCTCTCTCTGTGTGTGTGTGTGTGTGTGTGTGTGTGTGTGTGTGTGTGTGGGTATGTAATCTTTGTGGGATATTTCTCTGATAAAAGCATCATTTCCAAGATAAATAAGGAACTTGTTCAAATCTGTAAGAATAAGATCCATTCCCCAATTGATAAATGGTCAAGTGGCTTTCAAGGGAAGAGAAACCCAGGCTGTCTATAGCTAAAGGGAAAAGGCTAATAAAAACTTGACATAGCTCCATGCTTCTTACTGTCACCCCAAACCTGGGTCTGAACAACTGAGCTTTCTTCTTCCTCTTTTGTTTGCCTCCCTTCCTTTGCTATGTATTCTTGTGGGAATAGGGCTTAGCATTCATCATTTAAGACCCACACCCATGATATCCTTTGGGAGGCATGACTTTGAACTACGATGATAGAACTGTAGGCTTGGGGCTGCAAAAGACCTTAGAATCATCCAGTCTAACCCTTCTCCCCTTCCCTTGTTTTACAGAGAAGGAAGCTGAGATCCAGAGAAATGGGATGTCTCGCCCAGGATCACACAGGTAATAAGTGAGAGAGCCAGGATTTCGATCCAGGACCACTGACTTCAAACCCAATACTCTTTTTCTTGCACATGGCTGCTACCAGTCTAAACACAATTTCTTCAGTACTCAGAAGGATCCCAAGCAAATCTGGCTATGGATTCTCCAATGGTGCTGATTGCCATCAACACATGCCTTTTGTAAATGTAGCTTTGGCCACGAGGGGGCACTGATGACTAAGCCCTTGGCTGTTACAGAGGGTCAAGTACCACCAAGCCCATTGCTCAGTGTGGTGGCTTTGGGCTTCCCCAACCCTAGGAGAAGCTAGGCGGATTAACATCCAATTCTCTACCATTCTCAGAGAGCCCAGCTGCCTCGCCTGGGCTGGCCCTTTTGTGGGGGGCAGTGCTCATCGCCTTAGCGAGGGCTACGATGTGTGTGTATTGATCTAATTAGACTGATGGATTCCGGTGCTCCCCACACTGGGAAACCCTCTTCTTCTTTGGCTTCAACTTCACAAGTATGGCATAATAGAGAAAAGCGTACGATCATGGCTTAATTATATACTGTGAATATACAGTTACACTGTGAATTCTTTACTCACAACCATGGAAGGAAAGGGGAGAAAACAAATACTTTGAAAACACTATTGTGTGGGATAAGTGAGCCTGGCGTGTCCCATCCCCAAGCAGCCCCAAACTTTCTGGGCTCCTGGGAAACACCTGTAGTGAGCCCTATTCTTTCATATGTGGCTTGTTGTGTAATTCAAAGGGAGGCATAATAAACATCTTTTGCCTCTTCCCTCCCCCCCCCCCCCCTTCTCCAAGGGAGTATTTAATTCCTACCAGGAGAGCAATCAGGAAATTTGGGCCAGATGATTTGGCCATTGCATTCCTCAGAGAGAGGAGTTGCCAGGCAATTGTATCTATCTGCTCCCTTTAATATTATTTAAATAGGAGATGAGGTTTTCAGCTTTAATCTAACTTTTTTTTTTACCCTTATCTTCTGTCTTAGAATTGATAGTAAGTATCAGTTCTATGGCAGAAGAGTAGTAATAAGGGCTAGTCAATGGGGGCCAAGTGACTTGCCCAGGGTTACATAGCTAGGAAGTGTCTGAGGTCAGATTTGAGCCCAGGACTTCCTGTCTCTGGGCTTGGCTCTCAATCCACTGAACCTCCTAGTTGCCCCCCCAGAGTGGCTATTTCTGAATGTATCTTCTACTTTTAAAAAAGTTTTTCATTTGGGAATTTAAGGAGGGGTCATGACCAAGTGGAGGGGTCTTTTACAAAAGGAGTTCCTTATATGAATGAGAACATAAGAATGGACCATTCCTCATCCGCATCCCCAGTGGAGTAAGTCTTATTTGGTTATAGCTGAAATAATTTAAAAAAATAATCTGGGGGGGGGGTGCGGCTGGGTGGCTCAATGGTTTGAGAGCCAAGCCTAGAGACAGAAGGTGCTGAGTTCAAATTTGACCTCAGACACTTCCTAGCTGTGTGACCCTGGGCAAGTCACTTAACTCACATTGCCTACCCCTTACCACTCTTCTGCCTTGGAACTGATACACAATGTTGATACTAAGACAGAAAGTAAGGGTTTAAAGAAATTAATCACTTACTGTGTGTTCATATTTGAAGACAGGATGATAAAAACAAAACTGACTCTGCCCTCAAGAAGCTTATATTCTTTAGAAGACAGAGCATGAATCCAAGAATATAATACAGAGGAGGGAATGAAATGAAGGGGAGGGCATAATGTGCCAGATAAAGAGTTTTAGAAGTATTTGAGGAGAGGAAACATTAATAATTAGAGAAATCAGAAATTTATTCCCAGAGCTGGCTGTTGAACTGAGTCTTGTAGCATGATAAGGATTCTGAAAGATTTCAGAGATGAGGAGGAAGCGTACATCAAAAGTATAAAACAGCTTGTGCAAAAAACAAGGTAGGAGATATGTAAAGTTTGAGTTACAACTGGTAGTGATGGCTACTGAGTAGAGGGAATGAAGAGGGAAATATGCGAAATAACCTTGGATAAGTAGATTAGACCTTAAGAGCCAAACTAAGATATCTATATATTATCCTAGGGGGATCCACTTAAGATTTTTGAGCAAAGAAATGATACAGTTGGACCTGTTATGGAAACTTTATGTTGCCTCAAACACTTCATAGCTATGTGACCCTGAGTAAGTCACTTAACCCCAATTTCCTAGCTTTTATAGTTCTTCTGCCTTGGAACCAGTACAAAGTATTAATTCTAAGACAGAAGGTAAGGGTTAAAAAAAAAAGTTGATGGCTTCGTGAAAGAGATTGGAGAGGGAAGAGAATAGAAACAGGGAGACCATTTATTTGATTAAGATAATTCAGGGAGGAGATTCTAAAAGCTTGAATGAAATCGGTAGTCAGATAAGTAGAGACAATATGATGGGTATGAATGATACATCTTAACAGAGGTAGAATCAGTCAGATCTGGTAACACTATGCCATGCCTACAAAAACCTGTTAGTAATTCAACAAGAATCTACTTGTCCTTAATACGGACAGATGTTTACTTTGGATAAGTTTTTTCACAAGTCAAAAGTTACAGGTTGGGAGCTCAGCCTGTGATAATGTTGCACTGTGAAAATATTATACATTATATTCAATGAACTATTTTAACTGGAAGTGATTGAATTAATTGGCTATTCTTGGCATCCTAGAAATATTTCTTAAGAGTTTTGCTAAGTGGATGAATTTAGTTTGCATTTAATAATTAGACGTGTCTATTTCTAAAAATAACTTAAACATCACTTGTAGAATATACAACTTCCTTTCCTAAATTTAAGCAATTTGGAGGCAAGTACTCAGTTCCTCTAGGCTGCCAGAATAATTATTGTTGTTTTAGTTCTCTCTGACTCCTCATGACCCTTTTTTGGAATTTTCTTGGCAAAGATACTGGTGTGATTTGCCATTTACTACTCCAGCTCATTTGACAGATGAGAAAACTAAGGCAAATAGGATTAAGTGAGTTTCTCAGGGTCACACAGCTAGGAAGTATCGGAAGCCAGATTTGAAATCAGAAAGATGAGTCTTCTTGACTCCAAGTCCAGTGCTCTATTCACTGGGCCACCTAGGTAATCCCATATAATGATAATAACTAGCATTTGTATACTTCTCTAAGGTTGGCAAAATGTGTTACTCATATTATCTCACTTGGTCCTCAGAACCACCTTGAGAGATAGATGCTATTAATTATGCCCATGTTATAGATCCATGTTGGCAAAACTATGGCACAAGTGCCGGAACATGTCAGAGGGGGCTGTTCTCTTCCCCCTCTCCATACACGCCTGAGGACATTTCTCACATGACTCACCTCTCTGCTCAGCAGTCTAGTGGGAGCCCTTCCTCCCTCCCCTGTCTGAGGTAAGGTTCTGGGGTGCTCCCATGTGGTGTGAAGGTTGCACTTTGGGCATTCAGTTTCTAAAAGGTTTGCCAGCACTGTTATAGATGAAGAAACTGAGTCAGATCCCAAGTGACCTGTCCAGAGTCACACAGATAGTACTCATCTGAACTGAATTTGACTTGACTCCAAGTCTAATGCTCTATTCACTGTGTCACCCAGAAATCCTCTAGTTGTGCCTATTACCCATAAGTAAGCTTTGGACTGACATGGACACAAAATAAAAATAAAGGTTTATTAAGTAATTAATGTACTTTTTAGTTCTTCATCCCACTGAGAATCTCTCCAAGAAAATAATATTAATAATTAACATTTATATAGCACTTACCATTTACCAAGTACTTAGTGCTTTATAATTATTATCTCATTTGAGCTTCACAACAATCTTAGGAGGTAGGTGCGGTTATTATCCCCATTTTTAGATGAGGAAAAGGAGGCAAACAGGATCACATGGTTATAGTAAATGTTTGAGGCTGGATTTGAACTCAGGTCTTTCTGATACTAGTTGATCTTCCTGATACCAATAGACCCAGGGGTCTATTCACTGTACCATCTAGCTATCCCATCAGGATTTGACTCATTTTCCAGATTTGGAGGTGATTTCATCCCTGTAAACAAACTGAGGTGTTCAATCATCACTGAAACATAGACTATTTTGTATATAGTAGCAAATAGAGATGGAGCCAGGTTTCTAGCCCCTTTGGCAAGAGAATAATTAATGCATTACATTTCTAGTTGAGTACCATTTCTTATACTTCCATAACCAAGAATAGTTTGGTATCTGTCCACTAATAGGGGGAAGTTCCTGCAGTCTAAGTAAACTGCAGTTGTTTATTATGTAACAAGTTTAGATTCACCCTCGCTATTGACTGGACATGATCTCTTTCTCCTGAGGTTGATATCTGCTGCCCCAGCTGCTGTCATTGCTGCTCCTACCTTTAACACATTGTGCAGTTAACTAACACCACCCTTGACATGGGTCCTTTGTTCACAAGCCTGTGATTGGTATGGCATGGAAGCTCTTCTCCATGTCTTTTTATCCCTTTTCTTTCTCCCTGTAACTCTGGCTCTGTTTCTTAAACTTGGGTAAACAGTGTACCCCACTGACCAGAGTCTTTCCCTGGTGATATCCCTATATGCCCTCTAGCCAGGGGTTTGGCACTGGAAAATATAAACCAAAGAATTTCTTCCAATGAATGGAAGGCCTTTTACCTCCAAGCATCATAGGAAATGAAGTTTTAGAGACTAGAGAGTTTTCTTCTGCTCTTGCAGAGATTGGAACTCACTTCTTATTGAAATTCATACAACCCTGTTCCTTCTCCTCCTTTTCTCTTCTTTTTATAGTTAGCATTGAAAGAAATATTTAAGGTTTGCAAAGCACTTTGAGGATTTGATCCTCATATTATCTCCTGGGGATAGATGTTACAGATGAGAAAACTGAAGCACAGAGTGATTAGATGATTTGCCTGGGTAACAGAGCTCCTAAGTATTTGAAGTTAGGGCAGTTAGGTGCTTCAGTGGCTAGACCCCTGGGGGCTAAGTTCAAATCCAACCTTCAAACTCTTATTAGCTATGTGACCCTGGGCAAGTCACTTAACCCTGGTTGCTTCACTTTCCTCATTTGTCAAATGAGCTGGAGAAGGAAATTGCATACCAACTCCAGTATCTTTGCCAAGAGAACCCCAAATGTGGTCACAAAGAGTTGGACATGGCTAAAAATGACTGAACAACAGCTTTAACACAGCATACACTGCATCACCTGGTTATTTCCTCTTTCTCCTCCTCCTTCTCTTTCTCTTTTTTCTCTTTCTCATTTTCCTCTTAGTCTTCCTTTTTTTCCCCTGTACTCCTGATCTCCTAGCAACCCTTGCTTTGTGGTCTATACTTTCAGCCTTTGGGCCACTTAACTCTAGAAGGGCAAATGTAATTATAGCACCTTTGTATACCCTCTTGCCTTCCTCCCTTGTCCTTAACAAGGACCAGTAAAGGAAAAAAAGGAAGACAAATCCAATCATCTTCTGGCTCTTGAGTATGTCTGCTACATCTGAACTGTGGTAAAAAAACAATGAAATTCTGTATTATTTTATCAAAAGCAGCCCAGAGACTGATGGCTTAGAGTAGCAGTTTGTTCCATAAGCTTATAGGCTATCCCACAATATTTATTCCATATAGGCTACCTCATCCCAGGCTTCAGTTCAAGAATTACTCTCTCTCTCTCTTTCCCTCCCTCTCTCTCTTTCTCTTTCCCTCTCTGACTCTTTCTCTCTCTTTGTCTTTCTCCCTCCCTCCCTTTCTCTTTCTTTCTCCCTCTCTGCGTCCCTCTGTCTCTGTCTCTCTTTCTCTCTGTCTCTGTGTCTCTCTCTCCCTCCCTCCCTCCCTCTCTCTCTC
>NC_058132.1:488616918-488746012 GCF_016433145.1 Gracilinanus agilis
CTCTCTCTCTCTCTCTCTCTCTCTCTCTCTCTCTCTCTCTCTCTCTGTATCTCTTTCTCTTTCTCTTTCTCTGTCTCTGTCTCTCTCCCCTTCCCCCTTTCTCCCTCTTCCTCTCCACCCTCTCTCCTTCCCTCCCTCTCTCTCTTGTCTTTCTCTGTTTCTCTGTCTCTCATATGTGTGTATGCATGTGCGCGCGTGTGTGTATATATATATATGTATACATATACATATATATATGTGTAATGTTTGATATTTCTGTGACAAGGCAAGGAGTGTAAAATCTTTCTTGAGATAAAGGACATCCTTAGGTAAAGTAAACAATCTCCTTCAAGGCCACAGGTTGTCATTTGGTAAATTATCTCCTTGGGGTTAACACATGGTCCCCAGAGACTGGTAAAAAGTTAATTTGTTTCTTTGGATGCTGTTTCCTCTGTATCACTTACAGCAGCATTTGCCAAATGAATTTGGCTAGGGAACACTTTGAGCCATAGAACACTTGAAATACATTGGCAGAAACCATAAATGCTACTTCAGGACTTTGAGGGGATATGGCAATTCCCAATGCAATTTGGGAGTAAAAGAGAGGGAATTAAGCTTATCTTCATTTCCAAAAATTTCTGCATGCAATAAGTATTTTGATAAAATAAATATTTGCTAAAATAAATAATAAAATAATGTGAAAATTCAAATTTAAGATTTTATTTTTTTGTTATTATTATTTTTTAATAACCCTTATCTTCCGTCTTGGAGTCAATATTTTGTATTGACTCCAAGGCAGAAGAGTGGTAAGGATAGGCAATGGGGGTCAAGTGACTTGCCCAGGGTCACACAGCTGGGAAGTATCTGAGGCCAGATTCGAACCTAAGACCTCCCATCTCTAGGCCTGGCTCTCAATCCACTGAGCCACCCAGCTGCTCCCCCATATTTAAGATTTTAGAGAGAGAAGTATCACTAGCAGAGAAATTTTTCAGAGAACCTCTATTCAGATCATACCATAACACATTACATCATATCTCTTAAGTGCAGAATTGTGGTCAGACAACTGAAATGAATACCAGGGCTTCATGGAACTTAGCTTGGGAAACACAATAGCTCCATGAAAGCCAAATGAGACAAGAGTTTGAGGGACTTATTTGAATTATTCAAGTAAAATATTAAAATCATAATAAACTATATTGTGGATATAATGGAGAAAAATCCCTAGTACACAATTTCCTATTGTGTTTGGATCTAAAAGACCTTCACTCATTAGAAGAAATTGTTTGAACTGTGTTCCCCAGAAGGCTGCAGGTTGGTGTCCAAGTGGCCAGTCTTCCCTTCTGATTCTATTAAGGAGAATTCTTTCATAGTTTTTAAAAGGCATCTAAAGTATATAAATAGCCTTTATAATTAGTTTAAGATCTAAGATGGATTAGATAATTTCTATTTCATTTCTAACATTTTAGATCAGGGACTAAGAATAAAAGTGTTATGTTACAACCCAGTTCTATTCAATATTATATCAAGTATATTTTTACATATGTACATACATTATATATACACAAAAGTATACCCTGAAGGGAGTAGATAGCAGAACCACGTTCAAATTCTTCATTTGACACATAATAGACATTTTATAAAACCACTAAACCTCTTGGTGTGACTTAATAAAATGATTTATATGTCATATGTAGAATAATGGGAGATGATAGCATGGTAGAGCTGAAAGAATATTTGTTATAGAGTGAAAGAACTTGGGTTCCAATTCAGATTCTTACAGCTATCTGTGAGACCTTGAACAAGTTAGCCTTTCTTGAGATTCAGTTTCCTCATTGTTAAATTAAAGGGCTTGGACTAGATGGCCACCAAGTGCCTCTAAACTTTACATATATGAGTCTATGAATTTACAGATGAATAGATAGTATCTGCATCAGTGGATGTTGTTTCCACACCAGGAAGTTTCTTTCTTCCCTCCTTCCCTCCTTCCCTCCTTCCCTCCTTCCCTCCTTCCCTCCTTCTGCCTTCCCTCTCTCTCTCTCTCTCTCTCTCTCTCTCTCTCTCCACATACATATATACGCACACATATATATGTATGTACGTATGTGTGTAGCTAAAATCCACTCCTCAGGCTCGTCCTCCCTAAGCTCCTCCTACCCCATATCTCATTTTGCATGAGTATCTTGTGGGACATGGAGTGCTCTCTCTGGGGGTTGGCACTTCAGGAGGGTTCATTGCTCTACCCATACAGGTGGAATTGACCCTGTCTCTAGGGGGAACCACCAGGCAGATACTGCAGCAAAGCTCGCTGCTCCTAAAGGACCAAAATTAATTTTAACTTTGTCAACTAGTAACTACTCAAATTTATCTCTTTCTTATAATGAACAGGAAGTGGAAAAATGGAAGCAAGAGTTTAAAGCAAAACAGATCAATGGGGTATGGGTGTCATTTGAAGGAAAACCCCTACTTCCTAGAAGTTTTATCACCAAATATGCTTATCCATTCATAAAAATGGTCACTTGGGCACCCAGGGTATTGTAGACTCTGTTAAAAGAGTATGGATAACACCAATGCAATGATCTACAATTTGGAAATAGGTCTTGATCAATGACACATGTTAAAACCAGTGGAAATGCACATTGACCAGGGGTGAAGGGGAAAGTAGGAGCATGAATCATGTAACCATGTTAACTTTTCTAAAAAATTAATATTAATAAATGTTTAAAAAAAAGGAAAAAAAAGAGTATGGATAGCCCCTGGTATAACTACCATAGCCTCTAAAGTGTGTGCAGCCTGCCCCACCAACCAAGCCTATAATCAGCATGCCTTTCAGGGCAAAGCTTTTGGTGGGCGTCCTCTGGCTTACATACCTTTTGAATACCTACAAATTGATTTTATCACTATGCCAAAGGCTGGACAGTATAAATTTTGTCTAGTCATAGTGGATCAGCTGACCAGATGTCTGGAAGCATTTCCTAGCACCTGAGCAACAGTGGCTTTTGTTGCCAAGGTGCTCTTAAAAGGGATTATTCCTTGCTCTGGTCGGCCAGCACAAATTGATTCAGACAGGGGAACTCATTTTACTGATTTGGCTTTGTCTCAAATTTATTCTTTTTTGGATATTACTCCCAAATTCCATGTACCATATCATCCCCAGAGCTCAGGCCAAGTTGAAAGAATGAATAGAGATCTTAAAATTGTGATTGAAAAACTGTGCACTGAGACTCACTTAAAATGGCCTGAAGTTCTCCCTCTAGCTCTCTTTTACCTTCAAAGCAGGCCCAGGGGAGATCTACACATCTCACCATTTGAGATGCTTTTTGAACGTCCCCCTATAAAAGCCTTTTTCTCCTGCATACGCATCATTACTAGGTGGTGACACTTGTATTGCTTCATATATACAGGACTTACAGATCAAATTGTGAGAACTCCATGAATGTGGAGCTGCTGTACAAGCAGGACCTATAGACTTCTTCCATGACCTATGCCCAGGAGATAAGATATACATAAAGAACTTCCAGCACACTGGGGAAGCTCAGCCTGCCTAGGAAGGTCTTTTCCAAGTCCTGTTAACAACTCCAACAGCTATCAAAATTGGAGAAAAGGACTCTTGGATTCATTGCTCATATGTAAAATGGGTATTTTCTATAGATACTGATTGACTATATCCTGTAATGCAATTTATATATATATATATGTGTATATATATATATATGCATATATGTATTAACTTCTCCTATGATTCGACTAGAGATATAATTCCATAGACAAGTTGAATACTGTTTTGGCTGACACATTGTTATGGAATGGGAGCTATGAATTTTTTATTTTTTAAAATCTTATTATTGTTTTTTCCCTTTTATGCAAAAGGATAAGTTTAAAATATCCATTAGCCCTAATATCAATGCATATCCCAAAGCTTTAGACTATAGAAACCTGCTATTAATTGTTAAGTGTTATGGGACTTTGAATAATAATTATGTCTGATTTCAGAAGAAGGAATTACAAAAGACTTGTTGTACAGTGCTGAGAAGCACAAGATCAAGGAGACCAACCAATCCCAATGGGATTGATGAGAATCTGTGCCAGGACAGGGAACTTGTTTTGAGGTTTGAGGAAGTGGCTATTTGACAGCATCAGACGCAGGATTTCCCTGTACCAGATTTCTGATAAGTACCTCAGTTTGGTCGCCATTTTGACTCCCCTCTCCCTGAGAGTGAAGGTAAAATCAGACCATATAAATCTGGGAGATACCAACATGTTTGTTTCCCAATAGAATCATAAGGGGGATTGTGTAGATAAAATCCAACTCCCCAGGCTCGTCCTCCCGAAGCTCCTCCTACCTCACATCCCATTTTGTGTGCGTACATTGAGGGACACAGTGTGATCTCTCTGGGGGTTGACACTTCAGGGGAACAAGATTGGGAGTGGAAGCACTAGTGCCTGCTGTGCACTTGAGGGATTTTGCAGGTTTAAACAGCTTGGTGGGCTTTGAATTTCAGTTTCCTTATTTGGCTTAGGGTAATTTACCTAGGAGATATCCTCTGTCTCCTTCCTACATTTCCCTCCTTTTACTTTATCTCCATTTTGATTAAAAACTTAATTGTTAAGCACTACTATCAGACTCATGACTTGAGAGTTAATTTTATAGACAGCAAGCACAATCTTTAAAAAAATTACTATTAAATTTAATATTTTACTTTCATTATTACATGTGTATATGTATATGTATATCTTTTTTAAAAATCCTTACCTTCTGCCGTAGTATCAATTTTAAGACAGAAGGACAAGGGCTAGGCTAGACTTGTTCAGGGTCACACAGCTAGGAAATGTCTGAGGTCACATTTGACCCCAGGTCCTCCAAACTCCAGGCCTGGCTCTCTATCCATTGTGCCACCTAGCTGCTACTCACACCAGGAGATTCCCATACCAATGAAATCCCAAGTTAGACCCCAAATGAAAAGCAATGTCTGCACATATTTCATTGGAGAATTAGCAGGTGCTGATTATAATTTCCCCTTTAATTTTTATTTATCTTATTACTATGGAAATCCAAAACAAACAGTTTCAAGTTACAGCCATTGCTTGTCCAGTCTTTTTTGAATATTTTGCCTTCATTCATGTTTCCCATAGTAATGTGAATTGCTTAATCCAGACAATGTAGCCTTCTCTTTTATCTTTACGTTAGAATCCATGACCCTTGTAATATCTGGCTCGAGCCAAGACATCATTGCAAAAGTCACAGCTAAAGTCTTGATTGCTTCTGACATATCCTGGCCCTTCACTGTAGGCACAGAGTCCACCTAAAAAAACAAAAATAATCTAGTATAGGACAAGGCACTATTTAGTAGGTCATTATTTCAGTCTTATGAAGAGAACTCTAGTCAGTTTCCAAAGTCACCTGGACGCCATGAAGTGGCTTAGCTATTGGGATAATCTGGCTTATGTGATACTAAATTTGTTGTTAATTATTCTATTGTTCTTATTTCACTATTTCCTTTTTGTCTTTGTGTGTCTCTTGCTTGAAATGCTTATTGATTGATCAAATCAATTCTTCAAAGATCTCTGATTTCATTAATGCCAACATTCCCTCTACCTACACAATTCATACCTTCTATCCCTTAGTAGACAGTTTTAAAGAGTTTTCCTTCCTTCTTTTCTATCTCCCTTCCTCCCTCCCTTCCTTCCTCTCTCCCCCTCCATTCTCCCGTTCCCCCTTTCTCCTTCTGTCTTAGAATCAGCATTAAGTATGGGTTTCAAGACAGAAGAATGGTAAGGACTAGGCAATTGGGAAGACACTTGCCCAGGTTCACATAGCTAGGAAGTGTCTGAGGCCTGATCTGAGACCTCCCATCTCTAGGCTTGGCTCTCTCTCCACTGAGCCACCTAGCTGCCTCTAAAATTCTTATTGATTGATTGATCAAATTAATTCTTCAAAGATCTTTAATTTCATCAATGCCACTACTCCCTCTACTCATACAATTTATATCATTACCACCCCTATTCCTTAGTAGACCTGAGTTTCTGTGACCAAAAGCTTTGGCTGCCCATCTTCTGTGGCAAAGCTTTTCTGAACTTAGGCTGGATCCTGGATGATAGACCATTGCTGGAATGGCATTGAAAGCCTTTCCGGTTTTGTAGGCCTGTCTAGGACGCTACATAGCAAAACTCTCATGAATGCAGGGTGACCTTCACATGATGATAGGATGTTCTATCATGGGATGAAGCAATGAAATTACATGTACCTCTCAGATACTGGTCAGCAGAAATTGTTGGGTATCTTCTCTGAATTTCCTTGATTCTCGTAGTCAGAATTTCTGAAACCTGACCAGCCCGTGTTTCACTAGTCCAATATGTAGGAATTTGCTGGATAACACCAGGCTAGAAAAAAGGTAACAGAAAGATGCTCGGTAATTGGGTTTCATGACTATGATGCTGTCACCTTTGCTTTTCTTGTTCTTGTCCTTGTGTTCAGCACTCTCCTACTACTTCTAATCTGAAAAAGGGAAAAGATTGAAGTGGTAGAGGCTGAAGTCATTTAAATTGCTAGCCCTTGCTGCTTTTTTGTCTTAGAATTAATACTAAAACAGAAGGTAAGGATCTGAAAGGAAGAAAGAACCAAAGAAATATGGGAAGGAAGGGAGGGAGAAAGGGAGGGAGGGAGAAAGGAAGAGAGGAAGGGAGGAAAAAAGGAAGGAAGCTCTATGATTGATATGAAGGAGGAGAGTACTAGCAGTAGGAAAAAAGAGAGGTAGAGCTGAAAGCCAAGGAAGGAAAGAAGGAAAGAAACTAATATTTATTTTGTACCTATGATGTGCCAGTTACTGTGCTTTACCCTTAGCTTTACAGATGCTATTTTATTTGATCTTCTCAATAATTCTGGAAAGTAAGTTCTATTATTTTCTTCATTTTGCATTTGAGGAAACTGAGGCATGTAGAGGTTAAATGACTGCCTGGGGTCACACAACTGCCAAGTGTTTGAGGCTCGATTTGAACTCAGGTCTTCCTGACTCCAGGCCCAGTCCTTAATCCATAGTGCCTTCTGGCTGCTTCTAGAAAGTCCAAAATTAATACAATCATAAAAATATGACTTCTTGTTGTTGTTTATTGGTACAAGGGAACATAGCTGAAAAATTGCTTTTCATTCACAATTATAATTCTTTTCAAAGGATTTAAAGAATGAACTTACTACTAAGATTTCTTTTTTTTTTTTTGGTTTTTTATTTTAAACTCTTACCTTCTGTCTTAGTATCACTTCTAAGACAGAAGAACAGCAAGGGCTAGGCAATTGGAGGTTAAGTGACTTGCCCAGGGTCACACAGCTAGGAAGTGTCTGAGGCCAGATTTGAACCCAAGACCTCCTGCTTCCAGGCCTGGCTCTCTGTCCTCTGTGCTACCTAGCTGCCCTGCTTTCTTATAATCTGTTGTCACTGACAATTGGTGGAAAAAGAAGAGGAGTAGGAAGAAGAGTAGGAAGAAAAAGAGAGAGAAGCAAAATTAGAAGAGGAAAGAACGCATCAATATTTATTCCTAAAAATGTTGGCAAGTCTGGGGAAAAGCTTGATTCTTATCTAACTTTACCTAGTCAGGCCCATTCATTATAAGAATATCCTGACACTCATCAATTGTATTAAATTCTACAAGGCACCTTGGGAGCAATTGCAAGGAAGTCATTCAAAAAGTTCAGGGGCCATTTGTGGAAAGATAGATGATACACTTCTTTTTTAAGTAGAGCAGATTTATAATTTCATCATTTGAGAAGCACCCAGGATGGAATCTCTCTCCACTCATGCTAACTAGCAATTTTTCTTAATTTAGAATCTTAAAGAGTTGCGTAGGGGCACTAAGAGACCAAATAAAGTGTCCATGGTCATGCGGCTAAGATACTTAAGAAGCAAGATGTGATCTCAGGTCTTCTTGGCTCCAATGTCAGCTGTACTCACTGCCTCTTTTGTGATATAGATTCAAGAAATTATAGCAACTGTACAAAATTTTCTCAATTTTAATCTAATTTTATGTTAAAGTACCAAACTTTCTCAATTCTCATTTCCCTTATACAATGAGAGCCCAAGGAGATATTTTATTTTATTATTATTTTTTTTATAATCTTGACGTATCTTAGAATCAATACTAAGTATTGGCTCCAAGGTAGAAGAGCAGTAAGGGTCATGCAGTAGAGGTTAAGTGACTTGGCCAGGGTGCCCCAGGTAGGAAATATCTGAGGCTATATTTGAACCCAGGACCTCACATCTCCAGGTCTGGCTCTCTATCCACTGAGCCATCTAGCTGTCCCTTTTTTAATTTTGAAAAACCTTTTCTTTTCTTTTCTTTTCTTTTCTTTTTTTTTGTCACCTTTCAGTTTAGTCAACTTGTCCTGTACTTTTGTTATCAACCCTCCCATCTTCCTTATTTCTCTATTACTATCAAGGGTGTTCACAAACTTGGTCCCATCCTTGTCTCTTCACTTATACTCTCTCCACATATTTAATCTTTCATTGAATTTGTTATTTCTATCTTCATAACATCTTTCAAGTTGACAAAGTGAACTTCTTAAAGTTTAAGGCTAGGGGGTCAGCGAAGTGGCTCGGTGGACTGAGAGCCAGGCCTGGAGATGAAAGGTCCTGGTTCAAATCTGGTCTCAGATATTTCCTAGCCATGTGACCCTGGACAAGTCACTTAGCCCCAGTTGCCTAGTCCTTACTATTCTTCTGCCTTGGAACCAATACTCAGTATTGATTCTACAAAGCAAGCTGCTATAAATACAACTGCCCTGTCATCACTCCCTCTTAAATTGTGTCTACCCTTAGACTCAGTACTACCATTGTTGGGGCTATTTCCCAAGGAGACCAGGGAAAAAGCAAAAGAATGTTTGTGTTCCAAAGCATTTATAGCAACTTGCTTTGTAGCGGCAAAGAACTAGAAATTCAGAGGATGCCTATCAATTGGGAAATGGCTAAACAAGTTGTGGTATATGATGGTGATAGAATACTACTGCACCATAAGAAATGATGAACAGGTTAATTTTTTTAAAGATAGAAAGATTTACATGAGATCCGAAGAGTGAAACAAGCAGGACCATTTAATTTGAAAAGAAATCAGTGAAGGGCAGCAAGGTATCACAGTGGATAGAGCACCAGGTCTGGAGTTGGGAGCACCTGGGTTCAAATCCAGTCTCAGATACTTGTTAGCTGTGTGATGCTGGGCAAGTCACTTAATCCTAAATTGCCTAGCCCATATCACTCTTCTGCCTTAGAACTCATATTTAGTATCGATTCTAAGACAAAAGGTAAGGGTTAAAAACAAAAAGAAAAGAAATCTATATATGAGGCTTCTAAATGAAGCAGTAACATAGTTGGGGACTTTCCTCTATCTAGAGTTACATGGAAATAGTTGTATTTTTATTTTTATTTTTTTATTTTATTTTATTTTTTTTAAACCCTTGTACTTCGGTGCATTGTCTCATAGGTGGAAGATTGGTAAGGGTGGGCAATGGGGGTCAAGTGACTTGCCCAGGGTCACACAGCTGGGAAGTGGCTGAGGCCGGATTTGAACCTTGTATTTTTATTTTAATGGGTATGCATAAATGTAGTAAATTGTAGTTTTACAACAAAGTAAATTATAATTACAATGTAAGAATGGAATAAATAGTACTCTGTAGTTAAAAGATACAGGTTTTCATTGACTCCCATCCTTATTAGCAGCATAACTATAGTCAAATCATTCTTTAAACCTCAGTAACTTTAACTGTAAAACAGGGAGAATAATTCTTACACCATTGTCCTCACAGAGTTTTGAGGAAAGTGATTTATAAACCTTAAATTATGTCAGTGAGTAGTAGTAGTAGTAGTAGTAGTAGTAGTAGTAGTAGTAGTAGTAGTAGTAGTAGTAGTAGTAGTAAAGTACCTGCACCGAACCAATTCCACTGGCTACGTTTCCCCCACTGACAAGGACGTTGCCTCCATATGACTCCCGAGACATGATACCGGCAATCACAGCAGGATCCAAACAGTATTTTCGGCCAACTAGCCTCAGTGTGGGTTGATATCTCTGCACGTATGGCAAGTCCATTTCAGCCAGCCTTTCAGAAGCACGAACTCCTAAAGCAAATGGGAAAGGAAGCAAAGGATAAACACTGTGAAATCTGACTCCATAAAATATATATCTGAAACTGGAGCATCATGACCCACATTTCAGTCAGGGGTGGTTTCTTCTTGGGAAATCAATGAAGTGTGCAAAAACAGAGCCCCAGAGTTTACTTGTGGATTGGTTCATGTCCTGACCCCAGATTCATTCCAGGAAATTTCTTGAGCCCTTGTACTACCAGCCCCACCATGTGACCAAACAGGAAAAAAAGAACCCTCTATTTGGAGTTCAACTCTTAACTCTGCTAGTTATTTACTGTCTTATTTTAATGGATGTCATCTTCTTCATCTATAAAATGAAGAGAGATCAGAGAGGGACACAACATATTGCACAGGAAAGAGTGATGGATCGCCTGAATTCTAATCCCATCTTTGCCATTTTCTAGCTGTGTTACTGTGGACAAGTCACTTAACTTTTCCAGGTATCAATTTCCTTGTCTGGAAAATAAGAAGGTTGGGAAGGAATAAGCATTTGTCAATGCTCCTCCTATGTCCTAGGCACTTTCAAATATGGTATCCCATTTGATTATCTCATTTTGTTCTCATCACAACCTTGAAAATAGGCATTATTATTGTCCCCATTTTACAGCTGAAGAAACCAAGGCAGATAGAAGTTAAGTGACTAACCTAGAGTCATTCTTCTAGTAAGTTTCTGAGGTCAAATTTGAACTCGGGTCTTTTTTATTTCAAGCCCAGCATTCTATACACTGGTCCACTTAGTTGCTATTTGAAAGGTCTCTCTTCCTACTCTAAGTCTGTGATCCCAGGATTGCATGGCTGCACTTGAAGTTAGGTACAGTGCTCCTATGTAGTGAATATATTATAGTCAAGAGTGTGGTGATCAAATCCTTCCAACTCCAATGAGGATTTACTCTGTGGACTGTCTTTTCAACCCACAGAGATACAAGAGAAGATAACAATGGCTACTTTCTTCATTTAAAGCATAATCTAATTTTTTTTTATAAATTTGTTTTGCATAGTGATTTGCAGTTGAGAAGTGTTGCATATTGAATAAAGAACCTTGGTTTTAGCCAATGACACATACTGCCTCTGTGATGCGGGTCAGGGCTCTGGGAAACTCGAATGCCCCAAGGAGCCAAGATGGTCCCAATCTACCCAGTCCTGGGTCATAAAGACTTCCATTGGGACTATGTGACTAATCATGCAACTCATGAGAGCCTTAGCATTTGCCCCTTCACTTTTTCCTCAGGATTTTCAAGTCTTATCCATTTTTCTTGTCTCTACACACTTCAGACCCTAAGCACTGCCATCTGACCTAATGATGTTATATTAAGGTATCTCTGAAACTTTACATCCACCCTATCTGTCCCTAACATTTTTCAGGGTTCATTAATGCAATTTGTGTTTGATAAATGCTTTCCCCCCTTCATTTATCTAGTTCCCTAACATGGAAAAAATTACAAACCCGATTCCCTAGTCCTTTCCAGTTTTCAAAGTGCTTTCACATCAATCCTTTCTTGTTATTCTTCCAATCATCTTGTCAAATAATTACATTATTATTCCTATTTTACTTACAATGAAACTGAGGCTCAGAGAGACTACATGGATTTTATCCAAAGTCACAGGGACAAGAAAGGCCAGAATTCAGGTCTCTTTATTCCCAATTTAATGAACATTGATTATAATGCACCATTCCTGCCTCTCCTAAGAAAAATGAGGGTAATGACAGTTTGAAAATTGAAAACAGAGGAGCAGCTGGGTTGCTCAGTGGATTGAGAATCAGGCTAAGAGATGGGAGGTCCTAGGTTCAAATCTGGCCTCAGACAATGCCTAGCTGTGTGATCCTGGGCAAGTCATATTGCCTAGCCCTTACCACTCTTCTGCCTTGGAACCAATTGATTCGAAGACAGAAGGTATGGGTTTACAAAAGAAAACGGAAAACAAATATTTATTCACCTGATTAGTCAATCACCTACAAGATGTAAGAATTAGAGGCAGGATAAAGAGATAAGAGACTTCAGGGGAAGGTATGGCATGGAAGGAGGAATAGTTCATATGTTTTTCAAATTAGAGGAAGTTCTTTGTGAGAAAACTCAGGCACTATGGGCAGTAAGTGAAAGGACTGGGCATAGGATGTTGAGTAAAGAGACTGAAATACTTCTGAAATTCTCCAGAAGTGATGTTGGTCTGGAGCAAATCTCGGTGTTCATGAGAGGAGCAGTAGCATTGAACTTGGACAATGAAAGGGAGAATTGTGACTACCATATCAAAGAAGAGAATAAATCATGATCAGTTCATGAAAGCGAATCAGCTATTTAGGGACATTTTTTTTAAAGCCCCCAGATTTCCTAATCTTATCCATTGAGAAGGACACACAATTTCAGTCTAGGCAAGAAAACAAAAAAGAAAAAGAAAAAAATTAAAAGAAAGAAGGAAGGAGAGGGAAAAAGATAAAGAAATGAAACGCACAGAAATGTCTAGACCTTGAAATGTTAGTTTTGTTCTTTCTAAGCACAACTTTTTTTTAAACTTTTTTTTTAAACCCTTAACTTCTGGGTATTGGCTCTTAGGTGGAAGAGTGGTAAGGGTGGGCAATGGGGGTCAAGTGACTTGCCCAGGGTCACACAGCTGGGAAGTGCCTGAGGCTGGATTTGAATCTAGGACCTCCTGTCTCTAGGCCTGACTCTCAATCCACTGAGCTACCCAGCTGCCCCACTAAGTGCAACTTTTGATCATTATTGGGCCCAGGGATCTCTTTAAAGGGATAGAAAAAGAGTTATATTCTTCTATAATGGTAATACCATACCACAGAAATTCAGTCCTCGTCTTCTTGCAATTAAACATGAAGCTCCAGGAGTATTGATATTTCTGATATTTCCATAGCATCCCCAATTACCACTTTCAGTAGGGCCTGGAAGAAGAAAGAAATTTCAGAGTTAAGATACTTAGCTGATATGGTTCAGAATAGGTTTGATGATGGACGTGGCCACATAATGGAAAACATACTAGAAGTGAAGAAATCCTGTTTCCTACTCTGTCAACTTTAAAAGGGAACAAGGTCAGTCATTTTGTTCATCAAACACCACTGGTCATCTGGGAGTTGAGTTAGGAGCTATGAATGCCTTGTTGGAGACAGGAGAAACTGCTGCTCAGAGTTTCCTTCCCCATTATTTTCCTCTAAAATTTCACGGAATTTCATAGAATTTCACAGAGCTGAGGAGACTGAGGACTTACGAAGAGGACACAAATTAGGGACCATCAGCTCTCTATAAACTGATCTCCATTCTAAGAATAATTTGAAGTCTAAGGCATATCTGTTCCAAACCCTACTAGTACAGTCTAGCCTGTGAAATATTCAGATGTGGTTTGGGAAAAGTGGAGAAGTAACTCTTTGTCTCAACTTAATTTCTTCTCTGGGACCTCAGTTTAGTCCTAGTTTCTTCTTGCTAGGTGCTTAGATTCTGCTTTAACTATATTTGTGCTCTTAGCCTAACCCCAAGGAAAGGAGATATGGAAATCTGTCCTCTGCCAGCAAGACTGGCATATAGTATATGTGTATAGGAGTTAAGGTTTTGAATTCATCTCTTTCATCCATTAAAATCCTAGTTCTCATTTCATTCCATCTGGGAGGTTTGCTTGCAGAGAACTGCTGGCATGCAGACAGTTACTGAAAAGAAGAGGCTCATCCCTTAGGGAAACTATCAGAATTCTACATAAATCATATTCCTAATAGCTAATAAGTACTAGTATTTTTATAGAGTCACATGGCTAGGCAGTGTCTGAAGCCAGATTGGAACCTAGGTCCTCCCAGCTCTATCCATTGTGCTACCTAGCTGCCCCCCTTTCCCTTTATTCTTATAGTCAGTATCTATGGAATTAGCCCAAGTTCATAAATATTTGGTTCTTGGTGATCTTTATGATTAGTATAACACATTCTTTTAAAATTATGTTTCTTTTGTAAATGGAATAATAAGTAAATTCCAGTTGTTGTTCAGTCCCATCCAACTCTTCATGACTCCATAGACCATAGCAACTCCAGTGCTTGCCCATTGGGTTTTCTTGGCCAAGATACTGGAGTGATTTACCATTTCTTTCTGTAGTAGATTAAGGACAAGAGAGATTAAATGACATGTCCAGGGTCACACAGCTAGCTTTTGGCCAAGGGTGGATTTGAATTCAGGACTTCTTGATTCCAGACCAGATATCCACTGAGCCATCTAGCAGCCTCAAAGTTTTGTTTGTTTGTTTGTTTTTAATCTGCATATTTGATAGTCTTCCCATGTGGTCTTCCACTCTTGGCCCAAGCTAGTTTAGCTTCCAAAATCAGTGGATACTGTGTGTATTCAGAGTGGGTTGGCAATAAAATATATTTAAATTCTGATCCCGAGCAACGTTTTGCAAGTCTTTACCCTCAGAAAGGCCCTTTGTAGGGGACTTTCCTTTTCCTGGGCTCTAAAGAGTAACAGGGACTAGACAGAGTGCTAGGTCTGGAACTCTGGCCCCAGACACTTCCTGTGTGATCTTGGGCAAATCACTTAAACTCTCTTTGCCTCAGTTTCCTCAACTATAAAATGGGGATAGTAGCTCCTGCTCCAAGGATTGTTGAGATGATCAAATGACATATTTGTAAAGGCCTCAGCACAGTGCCTAGCACATAGTGGGAGTTAATAAATGTTTGTTCTCTTTTCTTCCCTAGGTCCCTTCCTATACCTTAGTCCCTTCCTATACCAGAACTTGTTGGAGGGAAGAACTAGAGGCTTTTATATTGTCTGTAATTTTGTGTTTTAGAAGTTTCATTCACCTACCATCCTTGGTTTCCTTTGTTTTCTCTAATTCTAGGGCCAACGAATGCTAGCGATGCCAAATGGAAAGGGAAAAGCAATGACTTACAAATAAGGGCAGCCAGACCCAGAAGCAGCCCGGAAAGAAGCATCTTCATGGCTCTTGTTCTGCAGGACCTGAAATGGTTGTGAAATAAATGTTACTTTGAAAGAGTTGAAAGCATTGACAGATACCATAAAAATCTATAATGTTTTTCCTGGAGAAACAAAAACAGAAAGGACCAAATGTCCCCAGGCCCCAACTAAGAGGAAAAAAAGAAATCATTTGAATTATAATAGAAAAAAATCAAAGTTAGTTCTATAAATTTTGGAGTACTTCAACAAGTTTCAAAATGATCTAACTCTCTCCTGTCTTGTAGTTGTTGTTCAAGCAATCATCAATTCCCTTGATACTTTTCAAGGCAGGTATTTGAGGAACAAACTTAGAAGCATTTCTTTCCTTCCTGCACTATGAAAATCCAAGATATGCGTTCTGGGCTGTGCCTGCCTTCTGCTCAAACCTCAGGCCCAGACTCAGGCTTGGAGAAGGTAAAATGCTTGATGACTCTCCCTTCCTCTCAACAGCCTTTTCCTTAACAAAAGATATATATGCAAAGGTAATATTTCTTTGGCCTTTTTTGGGGAGGAGGTCGTAGAGGGAGAGATGGAAAGCTAATTATTTTTCTGTTATTAATTACTTATTTTTTAGCCTTTAAAAATTTTTTTTTGAGTTCCAAATTCTCTCCTTCCTACTATTCCTCCCCAGCCACTGAAAAATCAACAATAGGATATCAATTATACATGTGAAATCATGAAAAATAGATATCTATATTGAAAGATGATTCTAAAGGTGACTTTCTCCCACATTTGGGATACTTTCATTTTTCTTCCTTCTTTAGGTTTTTGCAGTTTAATAATTTTCAACTCTTCATAACCCCATGGGGTTTTGTTATTGGGAGTGGTCTGCCATTTCCTTCTCCCGCTCTTTTACAGATGAGGAGACTGAAGCAAACAGGGTTTAGTGACTTGCCTAGGATCACAAAACTAGTGAAAGAGGCCAGATTTGAACTCACAAAGATGAGTCTTCCTGACTTTCAGACACTGGACCACCTAGCTGCCCTTCTTCAGATACATAGAAGCATTATAGATTTTAATCTAAAATTGCTATCAGAATCCATTTATGTAATTTTACATATGAAGACTCGGAAAACCAGCCTAGATTGGTTAAGTAGCTTGCCCAAGGTCACAAAGAGAGTAATCAACAAAGCTGAGATTTGATTATCTCACTGGGACTCTCATTATCACTCCCCCCATCGCTTGAAAGGGATCTTGTCTGATTCTTCTCACCCCATTCATATCCAGGAAAGTACAAGAGAAAGTCCTCTACTGCATTCCAATCCCTCATCCTCATCTTCTCAGAATCCCTTGATAAGAAGAAACTAGAAGCAGTATAATATATTGGATTAAGTGATGACCTGGGAGCCAAGAAGACTTGGGTTAATGGGATACAATCTCTGTGACCTTGGAAGTCATTTAACTTCGTTTTACTTATCTATAAAAATAAAAACAACTCCTTTATGCAATTATTTTGGTGATCTGATGACATAATGGATGTAAAGGGCTTTGTAGACTTCAACAAGAGAGATGAAGGCTGAATAAACTGTGGTATAGGATAGTGATGGAATGCTATTGTGCTATAAGGAAGGATGAACAGAATGATTTCAGAAAGCTGAAAAGACCTACGTGAACTGATGCAGAGTGAAATGTGCAGAATTAGGATAACATTATACACAGTAACTAAAATACTGTGGAACGATCAAATGTGATAGACTTTGCTACTAAGAGCAATACAATGATCCAGGACAATGCTGAAGGATTTATGAAAAAGAATGCTATCTACCTCCAGAGAAAGAACTGTTGGAGAAGAAATGCAGATGAAAGCATATGATTTTGTTTATTTGGGTATATGTTTTGGGGCTTTGGTTCTTTAAGATAATTCGCTTGAATAATATGGAAATAAAAAAGATAAATTAATATGAGTTATTATTATTACTATGATTACTACAACTAATTTAACATATAAAAAATCTATATAGGGGAAGCTTGCATTAGGGTATAGAGAGTTAAGGGAGGGTATCCCAGGTACAGTTAGACTACATATACCTAAAAAGTTTTTTAAAAAAGAAAGATAGAAAAAATCCCACAAAACCAGGTCCTGAGATCCACCAACTTCTAGGGAATGGCAATATCTTAGAGGTAGCTGGGTTGCGCAGTAGAGAATGCACAGTGATAATAATGGTGTTTTTTTGTTTTTTTGTTTTTTTTAATCCTTGTACTTCGGTGTATTGTCTCATAGGTGGAAGATTGGTAAGGGTGGGCAATGGGGGTCAAGTGACTTGCCCAGGGTCACACAGCTGGGAAGTGGCTGAGGCTGGATTTGAACCTAGGACCTCCTGTCTCTAGGCCTGACTCTCACTCCACTGAGCTACCCAGCTGCCCCCAAAGGTGTTTTATAATAATAGGTAGCCGAGGAAAAATTCCTCCTACCACAGGGAGGAAGAGGTTTTATTATTAAATGAGATAAAGGAGGTGGAGTTCATAAGTGAAGAAGAACTCAATGAAAGCAACTATCTACTACATCCTGGGATCAAGGTGAAGAGGATATTTAAGTATTTTTCTTCTGGACTGGGAAGAAATTGGCACTTTTGTATTTTTTTGGTGGTGATTAGAAGGTAGGTAGTGCTTGACCTGAATTCAAATCCCACTTCAGATATTTACTAGCTGTGTTACCCTGGGCAAATCACTTAACTTCTCTTGGCCTCACTTTGGTCCTCTGTAAAATGGGAATAATAATGCCATCAGGGTTGTTGTGAAGATTTAATGAGATAATATTTGTAAATATTTTGTAAATCTTAAATTGCTACATAAAAGTTTAGGTGTTAAAATGATTATCTTATGCAATAGAAGGGACAGAAGTGATATTTGCCAATTGGCAACCATAAATGGACATAGAAATATATGTTTTATGTTTACATAAATGTATATGGCAGGGGTGCTAGGTGACACAGTGGATAGAGCGCCAGGTTTGGAGTTGGGAAGACCTTCCTTCAATTCTGGTCTCAGACACTTTCTAGTTTTGTGACCCTGGGCAAGTCACTTAACCTTGTTTGCCTAGCCCTTGCCCTTCTGTCTTAGAGTTGTTACTAAGAAAGAAAGTAAAGGTTTTTTTAAAAGGATATTATGGACTGAACAATTACAGGTTGGATCCCTATTGCTTTCTGGTTTTCAAGGAGCTTTCACATAGATCATTTCAGGTTATTTTTCAAACCATCTGGAATAGAATGACATCCTGAGTGAAGCTACTGATCAATACCAAATAAACATATAACATGATTGGTACAGGCACTCCCTGCTCAACACACACACATGCACCCCTACCTTCTAATCACTATAAAAAAAATACAAAAGTGGGTAGCTGGGTAGCTCAGTGGATTGAGAGTCAGGCCTAGAGATGGGAGGTCCTAGGTTCAAATCCGGCCTCAGCCACTTCCCAGCTGTGTGACCCTGGGCAAGTCACTTGACCCTCATTGCCCACCCTTACCACTCTTCCACCAAGGAGCCAATACACAGAAGTTAAGGGTTTAAAAAAAAAAAGCAAAAAAAAAAACAAAAAAACAAAAGTGCCAGTTTCCTCCTAGTCCAGAAGAAAAATACCTAAATACTCTCTTCGTGATGTAGTGGATGGCTGCTTCCATTGAGTCCTTCTTCACTCATCAACTCCACCTTCTTTATCTCATTTAACAACGAAATCCCTTCTTCCCTGTGGTAGGAGGAACTTGTTCCCAGTTCCCTATTATTATAAAACCCCAGTAATTATCACTGTGAATTCTATAACACTTGGCACCTTGAAAATGCTCTAAAAGTTATTTTCCTTAGTCATTCCTCATGCAAATAGAAGTGCCTGGGAGGAATTTAAGGCTTTATTGGAAAGAAAACTAATTTAAAACAAAATTTTATTGGAAAGAAAAAAAAATTTAAGAAGGCACTTGAAAGAGATTCATATCACTTTTAGATTACCGAGCAGAAAGTATAAATCATTTTGGCAAATACTACTGCTTTTCTTTTACTCTGCCAGTGAAGGTGGTCTAATTTTTCAAAATGCTTAGAACAGAGATGAGAGGTCCATATTTAGTCTGAATACTGTCATATTGTTGCCCAGTACATAAAGGCTGGATGGGCTTATTCAGGCATCAAACAGGAAACATTTATTTAGTACCCACTGAGCACATGGCATGTACAGAACAAGAAGGCCTATTGCAAATATATAAAAGGAAAGGAAAGGAAAGGAAAGGAAAGGAAAGGAAAGGAAAGGAAAGGAAAAGGAAAGGAAAAGGAAAGGAAAGGAAAAGGAATTGGAGAGAGACAGAGACAGAGTTTTGGTATAAGGAAGTTTGACTGGCTGGTTGAGATTACATCTTCACAGGGGCTTCCCAGAAACTTTCTAAAAGGAGATACTAAAAATGCTTTAATCCCATTCAGAAGAGAATAGTAGATATTTCATTGTCCTATATTTAGCCTTGGTAAAAAAAAATGTTTTTTTGAATTACCAGTAGGAGATCTTCTCTGGTATTGCAACTATGGAGTTCCTTTTTCTACAAAGGAGAGAACTATGTATCTATGCTCAGCATGGTATAAGATGGTATGCTGAATGAACAGAGACATCTTTCTGCTAGCAAATATGACATCTACTTCCACATAATCTTCCACAGATGAAGAGTGATTTACTGGTTCCTATTGGATCTAGTATTCCCAAACATTTTTATTTTCATTTAGTGAAATCTAATTTTGTTAGTTTGAACACCTACTATGAATAGAGAGAAAAAAAAGAAAAGGAAAGTAGAAAGAGGGGTAAGAAGGAAGAAAGGAAAGAAGGAAGGAGGGAGAGAAGGAAGGAAAGAATGAAGGAGGGAAAGAAGGAAGGAAGGGAGGAATGAAGGAAGGAATGAAGTATGGAAGGAAGGAGGGAAGGAGGAAAGGAAGGAGGGAAGAAAGCAAGGGAGGGAAGGAAAGGAGGGAAGGAGGGAAGGAAGGAGGGAGGAAGATAAAATAAGAACTAAAAATGCTTAGCAGTGCAAGACCCATTGTTCAATATTCCAGGTAGGTAAAAATGATCTATTACAAGGTGATTATCCCAAGTTGAAGATAACAGTGGGGTATAATACCCTTTAGGCAGGATGTTTGTTCAGATTTTTGATGATTAATTAGTTAATACAAACCTAGCTCCCTGGTTCTGGAAACCACTCTTTAAATGCTAAGTAGAGGTAGAAATCAAGGAAATGATACCCAACATATAAATGACCCCATCAACCTTCACTCCCATCTTTGAGATGGAAGTGAATAGCAGCAAATGGCATAGTACTGGTAATAAGAGTAGAATAAATAGACCTATAAAGAAAAAGGAAGAAACCACATGGATTTTGAGCTGGAAGGGACCTTAGTCCTCTTCTAACCTCCTAATTTTAAAGATGAGGAAACAGAGAAATAAAAAAGTTATATGACTTGCCTACAGCCAAGCAAGTATTAACTAGCAGACCTGGTCCACAAACCTCTATCCTCTGACTTCTGATCAAAGTTCTTTTCACAACGCCATACTCTAAGGCAAAATTAATTCTGACAAAATATTGGCTGAGTATACATTATACTCAGTTACATTAGTGTTAGCTCTACTTCATCTGGCTAGGGGCACCTTTTTCCAAAAGATGCTGTCATTTGTAAGGGTTGAGAATGGATAGAATGTCTCTTCTTGAAATATCATGTCACAGAGGGAAAGCCTTTAAACTCCTTCCTGAGCAGAGTCTCAACTAATGCCATATTATCCCTAAGAAAAATCAAATCAAGTTAAGTGACTTCTGAAGTGTGTTCATTTAAAGGGCATGCTTTTGTCTCCTCCTACCATTGTTATATGTTATATTAACCATTGAATATGGCTGATAGTTTCTAGAGGTCCTGCCTCATTCATCTTGGTGTCAAGTCCCTGCCACTAATTCCTCTGGACAGAGTGAAGCTGTATTCATGACTTGGTACTTGGGTGTGCTAATTTTAGGGAAGTAGCAGTGGTATGATTTACCCATTTTTGTATTCGTCCTTTATCTCTCATTATTTTTTATTTAGTTTTTTTAGTTAATCTTTTCAATTTTTTCAATGAACAAAAATCCACCTCTCTCCCCATCTCCCCTCAGGAAAAAACCCCAAGACTCTTAATAATTACATATAATCTGAATAACAAAATTCATCTGGAAGAACAAAAGATCAAGAATATTAAGGAAACTGATTAAAAAATAATAAGGATGATGGCCTAGTAGTATCACATCTTAAACTGTAAGTAAAGCAGTAATCATCAGTACAATCAATCTGGTATTGGCTAAGAGAGAGAAGGGTGGATCAGTGAAATAGAGGAGGGGTAAATGACCTCAGCAAACTAGTGTTTGGTTAACCAAAAGACCCCAGCTTTGGGGATAAGAACCCACTATTTGGCAAAAACTGCTGGAACCATTAGAAAACAATATGACAAAGACTAGGTACAGATCAATATCTCATACCTTATTTCATGTAAGGTCAAAATGGTTATATGATTTAGACAAAGAGTGTTATTATAACTAAATTAGGGGAACATAGAATAGTTTACCTGTCAGATCTATGGAGAAGGGAAGAATTTATAACTAAACAAGAAATAGAGAACATTACAAGATGTAAAATGGATAATTCTGATTATATTAAATTAACATTTTGTATAAACAATAACTACATATAATCTAGTAAAATAATCTTCTGAATCAGTCGTGTCAAAGAGACTCATTTTTTTTTTCAAAAGAGCTAATTCTTTGTTCAGACTTCCTGATGTGGCTATCACACATATTTTCATGTTCATTCTCCCACTTTGCATACATTTTCTCTCTGTCTCTCTGTGTCTCTGTGTCTCTTTGTCTCTCTGTCTCTATTTATCTGTTTGTCTCTCTCCCTCTCTCTTCCTTCTTCTCTATCCTGTAACACTTTTATCTCTCCCTCTTCTCTCTCTTTCTCTATCTCTGTTGTGTCTTTCATCTCCACACACTGCCTGCCCCCACCACACAGATTATTTCGTTTTATTGCCATTTCCACACATAGGAAAGAAGCACACCATCAACTATCCAGTCTTTTAGGATTTCCTTTACAGCAGCCCATAATTTCAGTAGATTCATCATCTCTTTCATTTTCCCTATAATGGAGACCTAGTCACAAATGGGAGATCAACATTAGCATACACAGGATTTTTAGTCCTCAATAAGTTCAATCATCTCTTCCCCTCCTGGTTTGCCTTTAGACTCACCTGTCTTCAGTTAGTCTTTGTCCTATAAGATTGACCACACATAAAGCCTCATTTATATATAGGCAACCTGGGCCTCTCTCCTGCTCTTAAAAAGTACTGACCTCATCCTACGGTGAGGAAATTTATGGCAAAGTTTAATAAATCACAGTAATAATCATAATAATTAAAAATACTTTGAACTTATACAATGCCTTGCATTCAATAATGTCATATAGTATTTTGCAAACATTAACCAGTTAGAATCTTTGAGTCACCACCAAAGGATGAGAGACTTTTATGACTTTATTTTGGAATTCTGACATCTCTTTACATTTGTACAAGCTCCATATGTAGAGATTTTTTAAAAAAGACATAAGACTAGAGATATTGTCAAGCTTTATTCCTAGTCTATGAACACACCCCTTTAATATAAGATAGGACTTTTTCTTTTCTTTTCTTTCTTTTTCCTTTTCTTTTCTTCCTTTTGTTTTCTTTCCTTTCTTCCTTCTTTTCTTCCTTGCTTCCTTCCTTCCTTCCTTCCCTTACTTTCTGTCTTAGAAACAACTCTTGAACAGAAGAACAAGGACTCTAGGCAAGTGAGATTAAGTGATTTACCCAGGATCCACTTGGCTTTTAGGCAAAAAAGGCTGATATAAAAAGGGCTGAACTAAGTAGTGAAAGAATATGTGGTAAAAACCACTGGAGTTGGGGCAGCTCAATGACTTAGTGAATAGAGCTCCAGGCCTAAAGATGAGAGGTTCTGGGTTCAAAGTTGACCTCAGACACTTCTTAGATGGGTGACCCTGGGCAAATCTCTTAATCCCAATTGCCTAGTACTTTCCACTCTTCTGTCTTGGAATCATTTCCATCCTAAGACAGAAGGTAAGGGTTAAAAAAAAATGTCAGTGAAATTAGAGCAAGGAAGAGGCAGGTTGAGGCTAAGAAGTATGTAGGTATTTGGTTTCCCATGAAAGCTATGATCCAACAAAGAGCTGGATTATATCCATCTGAATTAACTAGCTGAGTTCTGTCTTTTCCCTAAAAAAGCGTACTTGGCAAAGTACATTCAAGACACTGGGAGCCTTAAGTTCTCCAGTAGAGGGTGCAGGTTATAAATAGTACAATTGTATGTAGCAGCTATGAGGTTCCTTTGTCGGGATGCTTCCAGAATATTTGGAAATGGACAGATGGATTTGTATTTTTTTTTTAGTTTTTATTTTTATTGTATTTTTAAATATTTCCCTTGGTTACATGATTCATTTTCTCTCCCTCCCACTACCCTCCCCACTCCTGGAGCCAACAAGCAATTCCACTGGGTTGTACATGTGTTATCACTTGATACCCATTTCCATATTATTCATTTTTGTAATAGAGCAATTGTTAAAAACCAAAACCCCACATCCTATATCCATACAAACAAGTGATAACTCACATATTTTTCTTCTGCATTTCTACTCTCACAGTTCTTTCTCTAGATGTGGAGAGCATTCTTTCTCATATGGACTTGTATTTTCAATGGAAAAGTGGAAGATGCTCCATAAATTCAGTCAACAAGCATTGATTTAATGCCTCTATGTGCTAAGTATCAGGGATTAAAAAATAAACTTTAAAATCAGTCCCTACTCTCAAGGAGCTCACAGTCTAAAGGGAGAGATAACATGGAAACAACTATGTGTGAGCAAATTATATTCAAGAGCAATTAACAGAAGGGAGGCAGGAATGAACAGTTAACAGAAGGAAGAATTCATAGGCATTTAGTAAGCGCCTACTATATTCTAGGACAGGGACTGAGGATACAAAGAAAAGTAAAAGACAATCTTGCCCTCCAGAAGCTCATAATTGAATAAGAACTAGAATTGGGGGAAGGGGGGGAATCAGGAAAGACTTCCTGTAGATGAGATCTTAGAAAGAAGCCAGGCAAACCAGGAGACAGAAATGAGGAGGGAGAGAATTCCAGGCATGAAGGACAGCCAGTGAAGATGTCTGGAGTCAGGATATGGGGTGTGTAGGGTTGGTATCCCTATATAAAAGAGAATATAATGGTGACTAAAGTAGATGACTGGAAAGGTAAGAGAAGAAAGATTATGAAGGGGTTTGAACAAGGTTAAAAGACAAGGAGGGGACAGCAAGGTGGCTCAGAAAGCCAAGCCTGGAGACAGAAGACCCCAGGTTCAAATCTGGTCTCAGACACTTCCTAGCTGTGTAAAAGTCACTTAAACCCCATTGCCTAGCCCTCACCACTCTTCTGCCTCTGAAACAATACACAATTACTGATTCTAAGATAGAAGGTAAGAGTTAAAAAAAAAAAGATAGCATGGTAGGATTTAATTAACTTATTTTTAAATAACAATTTCCCACACAAATTTTCCAAAATTATATGATTCACATTGTCTCCATTCCCTTCCTGGAGCTGACAAATAATTAGATCTGGATTATACACATATTATCAAACAAAATCTGTTTCCCTGTTGTTCATTTTTATACATACTAGGATTTGATTAAATTATTTTTAAATAACAATCTCCATATAAGTTTTCCAAAATTATATGATCCACAATGTCTCCATCCCCCCTCCCAGAGCTGACAAATAATTAAATCTGGGTTGTACATGTATTATCAAACAAAATCTGTTTCCATATTGTTCATTTTTGTACATAGCAGGATTTAAAATAGTATAGTAGGAAAATAAGCAGTAAAGGGAAATGTCACTGAAGGAGGGAGGTCTGATTTGGGGTCCCAGAGAAGTCCTTTCGAATACCTAGAAATACTCTCATACTTTCTAATACAGCTGGGACAGAGTGGAATTATTATTTTCAGACATGTTCATCAGGATAACCTGCAGAGGCAGGAATCTAGCCCTGATGTCTGGCTAGAACACCCCAGCTTATCTGCTCCCAGGGCCTCAGGCTTGGCTGTTTGGCATATCAGCCCCCAGCATTGAGGCTGACAGACGTTCCAGGGAGGATCTCTGAACCCCTGGGGACTCCTTTAACAGGCTATCTGGTCCAACTCTTGTTCGGGCTTTGTCTGAACCCCTTCAGCTGGTCTTATCAGGGCTGCCAGGAGTTCTTTGGGAACCAGGGGCCTCTACTGCTGGACTTAGAAGGGATATGGACATTCCGGACAATTACACTCTACATGATTACAGTCTAAATGACCATAGTTATGTCCATATTTTTATATTTTATTTTAAATATATTTTTTATTGATTTATATTATATAAAATATACTTTTATTTTTAAAATAAAATATTTAGTTTCATAAAGTTTTTTTTTAAACCCTTACCTTCTGTCTTAGAATCAATACTGTGTATTGGTTCTAAGGCAGAAGAGTGGTAAGGGCTAGGCATTGAGGGTTAAGTGACTTGCTCAGGATCACCCACAGAAGTATCTGAGGCCAGATGTGAACCCAGGATCTCCTGCCTCCAGACCTGGCTTTCTAGACGCTGAGCCACTTAGCCGCTAGTTCCATAAAGTTCTAAAGCATTAAATCCCAAAGGTGTTATCCTAGAGTGCCCTTTAAAGTTTAAAGTTTAAGTTTAAGTTTAAAGCCTTAAATAATTCCTTACAGGCATCCCTGTTAGCATTCTCCTTTAGTCCATAGGCCCCTTTAATGCATTCTTCAGGAGTAGATTCTTTGTAGTCCATTCTATTTCTTGACTCTAGTCTGAGGACTTTATCTCAGAATCTCATTGCTGAAAGAGTGGCTTCTGAGCAGAGCTTAATTGCTTCTGGAGCCACCAACCTCACCAATTCAGCTAGTACATCTATACTTGCCAGGTCTAGAAATCCTTATTTCCTTCTATCTCCTTCCAGTTAGTCAGTCAATGAACATTTATTAAACTCTCACTATTATGTACCTGCCACTGTGCTAAGTGCCAGGGATAGAAGGAAGGCATAAAGACAGTCCCTGTTTTCAAGAAGCTCACAATCTAATGCAGTGGTTCCCAAACTTTTTTGGCCTACCGCCCCCTTTCCAGAAAAAAATATTACTTAGGCCCCTGGAAATTAATTTTTTTTTAAATTTTAATAGCAATTAATAGAAAAGATAAATGCACCTGTGGCCATCAGTGCTCTCTTGGATCGCTGCAGCACCCACCAGGGGGCAGTGGTGCCCACTTTGGGAATCACTGATCTAATGGGAGAGAAAACACCTCAGTAATTGTATACTAACAAGATAAATCAGGCTAAATTGGAAATAATCAGCAGAGGGAAGGCATCTACAAAAAATTCCTAAAAAAAGGGAGATTTTAGCTGGGATTTGAAGGAAGCTGGGAGGAAGAGATGGGCAGGGAAAGCATCCCAGTTATGCAGAATAGCCAGTGAAAATGCCCAGCAGACATGGGATTGCACATGCCCCATTAGGGCCATCCATCTGTTATCTCTTGCTCTTATTACATGACTGATCCATCCCCTTTTCTGGTCTGATATCTCATTGATAATATCTTTGCTGTTGTTCAGTCATTTTTCAGTTGTGTCTGACTCTTTGTAAACTCATTCGGAGTTTGGGTTGTTTTGTTTTTTTGTTTTTTTGTCAAGATACTGGAGTGGTTTGCTATTCCCTTTTCCATTTCATTTTACAGATGAGGAACCTGAAGCAACAAAATTAAGGGACTTGCTCATGGTCACACAGCCAGTATCTCAGGTCTCCCTGACTCTACCATGCCATCTACTTGTCTTTTGACAATATCTCCGATGTTTCAATTGACATACAATTTGTTCCTGATGATAAGCTACAGCTTCTTTCAATGTGCCATGCATCTCTCCATTGCCCTTAGGATGATATGCAATTTTGATTCCTCAGAAATTGTGATATTACAAGATTTATACCAATTTATCTATTCATATACCAACCTGGGTAGAAAATAACATATTGTTTATTAAACTCCATGCTGGTTTATTCAAAATAACTACAAAATTCATAAAATATTTAGGGATCATTCTACCAAAGCGTACTTTATACTTGCATAGATTTAATTATAAATTGCTCCTGAAAAAAAAAAAGAAAGAACTTAAATAGAGGAATAAAGAGCTCAGTGTTCATGGATGGGCTGGACTATTATAATAAAAATGACAAAGTTAATTTATAGTTTTAATGTTATAACAATCAAACTACTATGGGGATACTTTATAGAACTTGTTAAAAATGTTGAAATTCATTTGTAAGAACAAAAGAACTATAATGTTAAAGAAAATACTGTAAAAAGAGGGGGATAAAAAATAAAATAACATTCTATATATCAAACTAAATTATGAAACATAAATCATCAGAACCATTTGATATTGGATTCTAAAAACAGAAAAGTAGATCAGTAGGACAGGCTAGACAAGGAAGAATCAGAAATAATAAGTTGATAACCCAGTGTTTGATAAACCTGAAAACATTAACCTCTTATGAAAGAACTCCCTATTTGATTAAAAAAAACATTCAGAAAACTTGAAGACAATATGGAAGAATTAAGACTTAAACCAATATCTTATACCATATTCTATAATAAATTCAAAATAGATGCATGATCTGCATATTAAAAATCACACCACAAAAAAATAAAAGAGAATCAGATCAGATATTTTTCAAATCTGTGGGTAGGAGAGGAACTCTTAACTAAACAAGAGATAGGGACAATATAAAAAGAGAAAGCACATAATTGAAATTATATTAAATTGGAAAGCTTTTGCATAAATAAAATTAATATATCTAGGTTAAAAATGGAAGCAGTTGACTGAGGGGGGGGAAAGTCTTTGCATCAAATTTCTCTGCTAATAGTTTGGTAACCAAGTCATACATAAAAAAACTAACAAATATATAAGACCAAAACTGATTCCTCAAAAAGGTGAATGGCCAAATGATGTGAACAAATAGTTCTCAAAAGAATTGCAAACTATTAATAATCTTAGGGAAGAATTATCTAAAACATTAACATAAAAATACATCAAAACAACCGTGTTTTCACCTTTCACCCAGCAAATTGCCAAAAATGATGACAAACAATAAGAATAGTCAATGTTGGGGATGGGGGCATTGTAGAAAGACACTGCTGCATTGTTGTTAGAACTATAAATTCTTACAGCTAGCAATTTGCAATTATATATTAAAGAAATAAAAATGTCCAAAGATTCCACTGCCAGGTAGGTCCCCCAAAGAGATTATTGACAAAAAGGAATGTTCCACATGCCTCAGAATAATTTACTAGGACTTTTTGTGGTATCAAAGAACTAGAAACAAAAGATACTCAATTATGGCTAACCAAATTGTGGTCCATGAATGTAATGGAATATTACTGTACCAAAAGGAACAATGACTATGATGAATGCAGAGAAACATGGAAACTTTATACAAACTGATGCGAAGTGAAGACAACAGAACCAGAGAAAATATATACGATTACAGCAATCTGAATGGGAAGAATAATAACCGTAAAACAATAAAAAATAAACAAAGGGATATGGGATAATAATTGCTCATACTGTTTTGAAGAGATAGGAGGTCATGCATGTGGAACCCTATATATATTGTCACATTTTTTTCTATGTATTGATTGGTTTTGTTGGAAGTTTTTTTATTCTTCTTTGTTATTTTAAAAAAATATCTTTGTTTTAAGACATGGTTCTCTGAGATGGATATTGGGGAAATCTATGTGATATAAAAACAAAATATATCAAAATATAATAAAAACAACATTTTAAATAACAACATAAATATTTTAATATTATTTAATAATAAAAATAAAATTTATTAAAAAAACTCTCTAAGATTCAAAATAAATTATTTATTTCCAGGAGAAATTTAAAGGCTTTAAAAGCACAAATTGGTTTCCCCAAATTCAGCCTAGCCTATTCTCTTTCTCCTATTAAATTCCAGACCCAGCTTACTGTCTATTTAGTGTCCAAAATCTCTGTGCTGATATGAGTTCTACAAACAACTGCATATCATACTCCAAAAACACAAAAAACAAGTATTTTTATATCCACTTTGGTTTTTTCCTGTATAGAACAACAGCCAAATTCTTTTGAATATTATGAATCTCATCTAAGAGGCTCTGCAAATGCCGGAGCTTGATATGATCAGCAAAATATCAACCCAAAATAAACATCTTGGAAGGCTTGACTTTTTTTGGGAAATCTGTCTTCTATCTGGACATTTTCCATGACACTGATAAGTACCTTTGGCCAGCATGTATCTTCCTGGCCCATGCCTCAATAATCTATATTAATTATCAGAGGGTAGATTGTACCAACTTTCCTATGTTACTGAATCTTTAAAAGAATATTGGATGGGGGCAGCTGGGTAGTTCAGTGGAGTGAGAGCCAGGCCTAGAGACAGGAGGTCCTAGGTTCAAACCCGGCCTCAGCCACTTCCCAGCTGTGTGACCCTGGGCAAGTCACTTGACCCCCATTGCCCACCCTTACCACTCTTCCACCTATGAGACAATACACCGAAGTACAAGGGTTAAAAAAAAAAAAAACAACAAAAAACAAAAAACAAAAAAAAGAATATTGGATGATTTTGACATATATAGGAGACACTCTTTTGGAGGAGAGTTTACACAGTTGCATTTTGCTTTACTGATTCAAATAATTTTTAATTATGGTCAATAATGTGTATAACTGAATCTGGTTTTCTCTGTTGTTGTTCAGTCGTTTCAGGTGTTCGAGACTCTCCATGACCCCATTTATGGCTTTCTTGGCAAAGATACTGGAGTGGTTTGTCATTTTCTTTTCCAGCTTATTTGACAGATGAAGAAATTGATGCAAACAGGGTTAAGTGACTTGCCCAGGGTCACACAGCTAATAAGTGTGTTTGAGGTCAGATTTGAACTCTGGTCTTCCTGACTCCAGGTCCAGCACACTATCCACAGCACCACTTAGTTGCCCTTATATGCAAGTATGCCTATACATATAATCTATATGCATAGACACACATATGTGTGTGGATACTTTCTCTGATTTCTGATTTGCTATTGACTTGGATAAATGGGTTTCTTTGCTTAAAGAAAATGGAGAATTCCACCAGCTGATGGGTGGGACAGAGGGATAAGAGAGGAAAGCTGTCTTTTATATATTAATGAAAACGCCAGGGACTATGTCACCAGTGCAAAGCCTTCTATTATGCATGAAACAAAGAAGACTTTATTCTCTAAATGCCCATGTGGCAGGGGCTATTGTCCATCAGCCTCCTCTAAGTCCCATATGCCTTTTAATTCCATCCATTCCACAACCAAGGGATTTCTCTCTTGAAATTTTATCTGTATTACAATGCCTGCTAAAATGCAGGTAATATTGTCATATATGTCTAGATATCAGGATATATATATCTAGATATCAAATTTTGTTATTTGAGTAATAAGGAAATAAGTCAGTTAGTAACAAATAATTCGAGATCAAAAGAGATGCCCTATTTTTGGGGGCAGCTAGTTAGCACAGTAAATAGAACACAGGACTTGGAGTCAGGGAGACCTGAATTTGAATCCTGCCTCAAATATTAGCATAGGCAAGTCACTTAATCTCAATTTGCCTTAGTTTCTTCCTCTGTAAAAATGAGGAAAATAAGAATGCCTAGCTTACAGGGTTGTAAGGATCTGATGAGATAACGTGACATAATCTGCAACCCTTAAAGTGCTTTATATTGGTATAAAATGGTAGTTACTAATATTGTGATTATTATCTAGCAATAAAAATGTCTATGCTTTTTCCTGGTGGGTTATCTTCCACTTTTGAGATTTCTCAAAAATTGATACCTCAGAGTCCACAAAATTTTGTTGTTTCTAGTAAGGTCCTCCTCTTTGTATATGTGGTCCACAATAGTGGACCAAACTAGTACCAACCCAGCTGACTTGTCTAATGTCATTTCTACTTCCTCATAAAGTGAGCATGTTAGGGATTCTGGTGTTAGAATCCTCTAAGGTATGGATGATTCATTCACTACCATAGATTGAAAAAAGTCATAGAAATCTCAACAAATCTTTTTCCTTTTTGGGAATGTTGGTTGACTAGATTCCTTCTCTGTTCTCACTTATTCAGAAAGTATATAATAACTCAAGGCACAAGACCTCTCATCCTAAGGGAGCCAGGAAATTGGTCTCATGAACCATAAGTGGGATACTCTGCCCTCTTTCCCTATATCCACCTTGCAACCTTTTGCTTTGGAGACTTCAATTACTTTGCCCTTATTCCCTGCAATAAACTGAAGCTCTCTATTACCATCTCACTGTGCTTTCTGAGATGATAACTAACTTCCCTTTTCACTCTTTTTTTTCCCCCTTGCACTCTTAGAACTCTCGTTTTTGGGGCAGCTGGGTAGCTCAGTGGAGTGAGAGTCAGGCCTAGAGACAGGAGGTCCTAGGTTCAAATCTGGCCTCAGACACTTCCCAGCTGTGTGACCCTGGGCAAGTCACTTGACCCCCATTGCCCACCCTTACCACTCTTCCACCAAGGAGCCAATACACAGAAGTTAAGGGTTTAAAAAAAAAAAGAAAAAAATCTCATTATCCTCAGAAGATGCCGTGTCCAGAGTGGAGCCACCCTTTCTAGTACCTGATGTAATAAGTATACTTCCCACTCATCACTGCCACCATCACTCACCAAACTCCTTTAAGTTTTCTTCTACTGGAACATCTCACCATCTTTTAGAGCCTTGCGGCATTTATCTCCTGGTCCCCAGGGCATTATTTTTCCTTTCTCAAGGAATTCAGTACCAGGTTCACAATCTTCTTCTCTATTCCAACCCTTACTTTTATACCTGGTGAATATACTTATTGATGTCCATTCAAATACCTTGGAATTCTAATTCATTGACCTTCTCATCTTTTATGACTTGTACTCCATGTTTATCCCACAAAGTTATAGACTCCCTGTTACCCATCACTTCTCTACTTCTATCATCCAGAACTCTAACATTCCTTTATCTGACCATAACCGTTTAGTCTTCTAACTCACCTCCACTTTACTTCATATTCCTAAATCTAGTCCTCATCTTTATTGTATTTTTATTTATTTAAACCCTTCCTTTCCATCTTAGAATTGATTCTAAGGCAGAAAAAGTAATGGGAATTAAGTGCCAAAGGTCACACAGCTAGAAAGTTTGTGAGGCTAGATTTGAACCCATTTGAAATCCCATCTCCAGGCCTGGCTCTCAAACCACTGAGCCACCTAGTTGCTCCCTTATTGTATCTTTATTATAGTGGACCCTATGGAGTACAGTAAATAGATCATTGAACCTGGAGTCAGGAAAATCTGAATTCAGATTTGGCCTCAGACACTATCTGCATGGCCCTAGGAAAGTCACTTGAAATCTGCCTCAGTTTCCTCCTCTATAAAGTAAGGATAATAACAGTAATGCCTCACATGTTGTAAGTATCCAAGGAGGTAGTAGCATATTTGTAAAGTGCTTACCACGATACTTGGGGTATCTGTACAGTGCTTTACAAGCCATAATCTTCTAAACAAGTGCAAGCCATTATTATTATTTATTGTGACCTCCAGTGATTCTACTTTTCCCTGTCCATTATTCTTGCCCCACCCTCACTTTCATCCCATCTGATTTGGACTCTTTAATTAACTAGTTTAAACACAGTTTCCTGTTCCTGAATCCCTTGCCACCCAAATCTTGCAACCCCCTCCCCCCCATCCTGGGTTACCCTTCTCTATCTACCTTCTCTATGCCTTCTCCTGTGCTGCTGAATGACATCAGAGAAGTCACACAACATCATTGACTTGGTTCATTATAAACTTGGCATTTAGTTTTAATTGGGTCCTCACTATACATTAGGTGTAAATGTGCAAAGACACAGGTGATAGATGGATGGTCACGTACAAGGAAAAAACAAGTAAAGTAGCTTGACTGGAAAGGAGAGTGAGCAAAATCAATTTTGCAAGACAGGTTGGAGCTAGATGGAAAAGGATTTTGAATGAAATCTGCTTTCCTACCTCATCACTCAACTGAAATTGTTCTCTCCAAGATTACCCAACCTGATGGCCTTTTTTGTAGCATTTGACTCTGCCTTACTCTTACATTGTCTTTCTTTCCTGAGTTTTCCTGACACTAATCTCTCTTGGTTTTCTCTTTCCTATCCAATCATTCATCTGAGTCTACTTTGCTGACTCATCATGCAGGTCCCATCTACTAACTATAGGTTTTCTCCCAAAGCTCTGCCCTGGTCCCTCTTTTTTTCTTTCCCTACACCCTTTCATATCAAATCTCATGGATCATTTTTATGTCATTGACTTCTAGTCTACCTTCCTTCCTCTTTGTATTGCCAACTGACTTCAAGATGCCCTCTAAGCAGGTGTCCATAAGCATCTCATACTCAGAATGTCCAAAAATGGACTCATTTTCTTCTTCCTTTATATGTCTCCATTTTTGTTTGTGAAAACTGCCATCTTTCTAGGCATTCTGGTTTGCAAACTCAGAGTCATCCTTGACTAATTAGTTCTCTTGGCCAACTACATCCAATCAGTCGCCAGGTATTGACTCTACCTTCACCACACATTTTACCTGACTTTTGTCTCCTTCTCTCCCATCATTCACCTGTGAATATCATAGTTCAAGAGCTCTTTACCTGAGGTGGTATCAGAAAGTAATAATTGGTAGTAATACTAGTAGCAATCATTGATATAGCACTGAAAATTTCACAAAGGGCTGTATTGTCAACCTGGAAAAACAGAGAACCACTAAGGTTGTTCAAAAGAATAAATCTTTTATCAGGACAAGGGAGACAAGAGTCCTTATGGCTACCACACACAAACCAATACCATCATACCTAGCCAGGCTCTGAGACTCGGAACCAGGTCTCTGGGAAAAAGCGCAGGGAATGGGATTATCCATCATGGGAATTTCCCTCATGGGAATTTCCATCAAACTAAAGAATGAAAGGAAGGACAACAGATTGGTTTACAAGGAGACAAGGGAAGGAGGATCCCAGCCAGGGGCTGAACTTTCTGGGAGAAGCCTGGATACAACAGGAAAAACTTCCAAGACAAAAGGATACTTCATGTTAGATTATATCTGCTAATCCCGTCTAGGGTGAGATCTTTGGGGTTTCATACTTGAGGGTTTCATAAAACAAGGTTGTCAATATATATGGCATTTCATTTGATCTCCACAACAACGCAGAATTAGGTCTTATAGTCCCAATTTCTCACTCTAGATGAAGCCAGATGACATAAAAGAGGCATAGCTGAATGGGGGGTTGGTGCCCAAGTTATCCCTGGAGAATCCAATAAAGGAGTTTTGTGTAGTGGCTTATATAGTATGACCAAAGGCAACAAAAAAAACAGCATTTTGAGGGTCAATTGGTCATCTTCCTTCCAGTGATAAGTATAAACAAAAAGAACAACCTGAAAATAATTGCAGTCCATACGCTAACATGTGTTCTGAGGAATTAGAAGGTAGGGCATCTCTACAAAGAGCTTGACACGTCTTCTAAATTGTATTAACAGGTACTTTAATTCTTGGTGACTGATTTATGAAAGATTTGTGGCCTACATGGCTCAAGAGGGGGGCAAAGGCTTGTAGACAGTACAAAAGCCTCACACCTACATATGATGAAAATTTTCTTTTTTTTCTTTAATAAACATTTTTTTAAACACTTACCTTTCTAATCAATATTGATTCTAAGGCAGAAGAGCACTAAGGGCAGGCAGTGGGGGTTAAGTGACTTGCCCAGGGTCACATAGCTAGGAAGTGTCTAGGGCCAGATTTGTATCCAAAACCTCCCATCTTTAGAAAAATTCCTTTAGGAAGAAAGTTAGGAGGCATTAGTCATCCCAAATAACATCTGAAAAATTACAATTGTGATTATATTTTAACAGATAATAAAGGGCTGATTACCAATGACAAGCTGCATATTTTAGTGGGTATAGCATTGGCCTTGGAATCTGGAAAGTCTGGCTTTGATTTCTCTTTCAGCCTCTATGAGACAAACAAATTGCTTACCATTTCTGAACCTTAGTTTTCTCATCTGTAAAAGAGGGAATGTGGACTGCATGAACCAAAAGATCCTTTTCAGCTCTAAGTCTGTGACCCTGTGAATTCTGAGTTAGTTTAATGCAATCACACCATTGACTTTTTAGATAAAAAAACAATACTAAATCAGTAGAAAGAATATAAATAAGAAGACTTAGCACATAAGGAAGGCAACTATAAAATGACTTGCTTAAACAAAGCCTTGATGCCTGTAAGAGCAATGTATAAAAAAGAACAGGCATTGACAGAGACTATCACTCTTTTCTAAGGAAATGGAAGTGACAGAAATCGGCTGACCCAACAAGGAGACCAAAAAAGCTTGGAAACTGCCCAGCAAGCAAATACTCCATCTCTTTGCCAGCCAGGAGAGATACCAGCAAAGGGCAATGCTAGTTTAAAATAGAAATTCTTCTCTAAAACCTTATGGAGGAGGATTAAGAGCAGTTTGGCCTGATAAAATAGTGAGGAATTTGGAGGAAAAACAAGTTTATAAAATCTTGATGTGAGCCCAACTATGCCAGCTTCCCCTAAAGGGCATTTATCCAATCCAACAAACATTTAGTAAGTGCCTCCTCTGTGCAAGGCTTCATGGTAGGCCCTGGAAATAGAAAGGCAAAACAAAGCCTGTCCTGGCCTCCAGGAGCTCACATACAACATGTTCACAGATAAATATGTTCACAATAAGGAGGAGGGGAGAGTCCACTGAAGGGAATTGGGGCTGGTTTCCTAGAGGAGGGAGTTCATGAACTGATTCTTGAAGGAAGCTTAGGACTCTGAGAAAGGGTAGAGGCAAGAAGACAGTACATACTGTCTTATTGCACGTGTAAATGCATACAGTCAGGAGATGGAATGATGAGACTCAGTGGGATGAACTATAGAGTACTCGAAGGCATGTAATGTGCAATAAGCCTGGAATATTAGACTGTGAGCATTCAATGGAGAATTGTGCTGCTTGGCTATTAGCAGAGTAGTAGAAGATGTAGAATAAGGCATATATTTTTAGTTAATATTAAAAAAAGACAAAAACAGAAATAAAATGATAGAATTATGCTTCACTGGGAGGAGAATAAACATTTTTGAGGCACCTACCCTGTGCAACTCTGTCGTCTGGGGAGCTAGGAGATGCAGTGAATAGAGTGCCTGGCATGGAGTTGGGAAGTGAGTTCTGGTCTCAGACACTGGCTGTGTGACCCTGAGCAAGTCACTTAATCCTATTGGCCTCAGTTTCTTCAGCTGTAAAATGAGCTAGAGAAGGAAATGGCAAACCATTCCAATATCTTTGCCAAAAAACAAACAAATCCAAATAGGATCATGAAAAGTCAAAAACACCTTAGTAGCAATAATACTCAATTCTAGGCACTTTAGAAATATTATTTCATTTTATCCTTAAAGTAACACTGTTGAGTAAGCACTATCATTATCCCCATTTGACATTAGAGAAACAGAAGGCAGAGAGAAGGTAAGTAACATTTCTAGAGTTAATAGTTAGGGCTGATTTGAACTCAGGTCTTCTGACTATCCATTGAATCACCTCATTGCCTCTGAAACACTTTACTGCCTTGTTATAAGGGAAGTGTCTATTAGGAGGAAGAGGAGAGACATTTGGAAAGGATAGTGATATTTAAAAAAAATCAGAAAAATATCATTTAACTTCTCTGAATCCCAGTTTCCTCATCTGCAAAACGGGGAAGTAAGACTCAATGACTTCTAAGACCTTTCTCAGTTCAAAGACTGCACTCCCATGATCCTGTGACATTTAAAACATTTTTTTAATTAAAAAAGAAAAAAATCACTTAAGCCTCAGTTTCTTTATCTGTAGGTGATCTCTAAGTTCCCTTTTAAGTTTAAATCTGGGATTCCATGAGCTTATCTTAAAGCAGTCTTTAGAAATAAGAAAAATCATAACTTCCCAGAGCCTCAATTTGTTCATCTGTAAAATGAGAGAGCCACAATAGATAATCTCCAACGTCCCTTCTATTATGAACATTTTATGATTCCATGAGATATTATTGTTACACAGTGAGACAAATTACAGGGTTGGACTACCATCATAAAGAATTCCAATAAGCTGCCTATAACACCAGATAATTTCCACTGGCAACAGTTAATTGCTAAGCTCTTTCTCAGCCTCTTAGAGTGAAAAAGGAAAATACTGATTACTCTACCAGCCAGCTTGGGTATCCCATCCTTGCTCAACTTGTTGGCGTGATTGCTGACAGCTGAGGTTGAGATTTCTAAATGGTATGTGTCACTCTTCACAGAAATTCCCTGAGTATTATGTCAGGCATCACTTTTCCTTCTTGCATTTCCTGTGCCTGTTTTCTCTCTACACCATGAGGTTAATAGTGGATGGAACAGTCCCTCGCAACCTAACAAACTAAGACAACAAAGAACTACCTCTAACAAAGTCAATCCCTTGAGAGGAAAAAGGAATATTTTCCCTTTCTGTTTCTGTGTCTATTTTGGAAGCTTGATTTTAAGGTAAGATGTTTATACCACAATTAAGTAATTTGGTATAGCCTGGGTCAAAGCCAGCTGACTAAGAGCAATTTCACTCCAAGGAATGCCTATGACTTGGATTTTGTAGATTTTGCTTCTTGCCAGGAAAAAACAAAGAACAACCTCCCAAACTTTCTGAACTCTAAAGTGCTATATCCATTGGCTTATTGTTTTGTTTCTTTCTTCAATAATTCAATTCAGTACCTACTATGAGCTGGGTATTGGAGGTGAAAGATAAAAATAATGCTCTCTTTGCCCTCAGGAAACCTATAAACCTATATATAACCTCAGGGAATTGAACCAGATGATGTTTAAAGTCCCTTTCTAGTTTGTTTGTTTTTTTAACCCTTATCTTCTGTCTTTGAATCAATACTAAGTTCCAATGCAGAAGAGTGGCAAGGACTAGGCCATTGGGAATAAGTGACTTGTTCAGGATCACACAGCTGGGAAGTGTCTGATGTCAGTTTTGAACCCAGGACCTCTTGTAGTTTTAAGATTTCTTATATTCTTGCTTTCTTGCTATCAGTACTAGGTTGATGCCCAGAGAATCATTTCTTTGGTCAGGTGACCAACAAGTTCTATTTCACCACTTTCAATGATCATACTGTAGAAAGAGTGCTGGATATGGAGTCAGAAGACCTTGGTTTCAATCCCAACTCTGCCTTGGACTTAGCCCCTTTAGGATCCAGCTTCCTTGTCTGCGAAATGAAGGAGCCGGATGGCCTAGATGACCTTCCATCTCTTGATATATGAGCCTGTGAATAGAGGATGGAATAGAATGGGGCAAAGGAGTGATCTAGACAAGATGATCTAGGAGAACTGGAAGGGGAAGAAGAATGGTCTTAGCCATGGTGGTCAGAGAAGACTTTATTTATGGTGGAGATAGATTTACTCAATGCTCTTTAACTGTGGGGCAGGAAGAGCAGAATGGCCAATCTTTGCCCCCCAAATTCCTGCTTTCCCTGCTGTTAGAAATCAAAGACTTCCTTTGAGAAGGATTTAAGGAGGTGATACTAGACAAATTTATTCTTGCTTCCCTGCATACAACTAGACAGATGTATGTGGGCACACATAACGTATATGGACAAAAACCAAACAATACTCTACCACTCTTCCATAAAGGTAAGTTGGGGGCACATTATTCAAGACATTAAATACAATCTGAGGAACTTATGTGTTATCCAATATACAGTGAAACTCTGTGGAAAATTTTAGAACAGAGGAGTGATGTGGTCAGTCTTGGACATTAGGAAGGTCAGTTTGGCAGCTGTGGAAAGGATGGATTAAAAAGCAGAGAGACTAGATTTAAAGCTTTGGTATGCAAAGCACATTTCATGAAGGTAGGAAACCTGAGAGATATGATTAATTTTTTAAAAGGATAATATTTATTGAATATTCCATCATCAAAGCATTATTTTTATTCACAAACAAACTAGGGAAGTTCAGCTTAACTAAATTTAACCTTAACACAGCAATCCATACTTTAAAATAAGAAGAATGGATCATGAGATTAATTAAACTTCAAAGCTACTTTTTTTTCTTCGAGATATCAGAGTTTGCTCTAGCTAGAATGCCTGTGGATTGGAGATGCAAGGCTGGAGTTTCCTAAATGCTTGAAGTCAAGAGACCTTGATTCCAGATAAATGAAGGTATAGCCTTCTGTGGAAGGTATAGCCACCCGCCATTATATCTCCCCAAAGAATCAAGAGCCTATACACTGGAGCAGGCTATTAAAAAGTCAGGAGTAGAGGGGCAGGCTGGATAGCTCAGTGGTTTGAGAGCCAGGTCTAGAGAATGGAAGTCCTGGGTTCAAAACTGACATCAGACACTTCCCAGCTGTGTGATCCTGAACAAGTCACTTATTCCCAATGGCCTAGTCCTTGCCACTCTTCTGCATTGGAACCGATACACAGTATTGATTCTAAGATAGAAAGTATAGATTAAAAAAAAAGTCAGGAATGTTGGCGCCAGGAGTCCAGTATCTGAAGGCTACTACTTCTACAGAGGTTCTGGTCAAGGAGGGCTGTATCATATGGGCACCAGGATGCCAGTGTTTAAAGTAGTGCTGAGAGAAGGAAGGAAAAAATGGCCCTAGGGGGCAGCTGGGTAGCTCAGTGGATTGAGAGCCAGGCCTAGAGACGGGAGGTCCTAGGTTCAAATCCGGCCTCAGACACTTCCCAGCTGTGTGACCCTGGGCAAGTCACTTGACCCCCATTGCCTACCCTTACCACTCTTCCACCTATAAGTCAATACACAGAAGTTAAGGGTTTAAAAAAAAAGTGGCCCTAAAGACAAACTTGGCTGGTTATGGCTTTCTGTAGGTCTGGGAGGGAGAAAGTGGAGATTCTTCTCCTCCTCCTTTAAGGCACAGATGTCAAACAAGGACAATATGGCAGCTACCCTATTGAGTTTGTCCTGAACCAGATTAAAATGTAACTATAACAAAATACAATAGAAAATCATTTATGTTAATATGTGTTTTTTTCTAAGCCAATATATGAAGCCAGCAGAGATGCTTAATACAATTTAGTGGTCCCATCTCTATTTGAGTTTGGTATCTTTGCTTTAAAGTGTTTCTGAAATCTTTTTTCCTCCATGGCTGCAGTACTCATCCTCAAGCTTACTCCAGTCATTAATAGCTCCTTTCACTAACTAACTCCATTTATAATCTCGACCTGCTAATTCCAGTCATCACTCCATTTCCTAATTTACCCTATTCACTAAGTCCATCTCAGAAATTATTGCGTACTTTGGCAATTGTGTTACATACAATTATGGTCTTATGGTTTTGGCCTTGCTTGTTCACTTTCTTTGAACTATCTTTCATGTGTGTTCACATTTTCTCTTTAGATGGTAGCCTCTCAGTTTTTTTTATCCTTCACACACACAGTATAGTACCCAGTACATGGTATAAATTCAACAAATGGTTCAGTATAGCATAGGATCATGGAATTAGAGATGGAAAGGAATTCAGAGATCATCTAGCTCTACTCCCTTATCTTATGCATAAGGAAACAGGCTTAGGGAGGGTAAATGACTTGACCAAAGTCATAAGGTAATAAGTAGAAGAGCTAGGATTCCAACTAGTGTTTTATGACTCCATATCCAGCCCTCTTTCCACTGGACAAACTGACTGCAATGAAACAGGTCCTCTGATTGTAGGACTGATTCTTGGGGCATCAACCAGGTGTTAAAGCCAAAAAAACCCTAAAGAATCACAGAATATTAGGATTGGAAGGGATCGTTAGAGATTATTTGGTTAAATTCCTTCATTTTACAGACATGGAAATTGAGGCAAATAGAGGTGAAATGACTTGCACAGGGTCATATGGTTAGTAATGAGCCAAAGCCAAATTTAAGCTCAGGGCTTCCCAATTCCAGGCCCAGGTCTCTATCCTCTGAGTCACATAGCTGCTCATAACAAAATGTTACCTTGTGGACAAGTTTGTCTCCCTGTGCTAGTCTGGTTCATTTGGTCAGTGTAGTGGGGGGGGAGGGAGGGAACCCCATTATGCTTGGAGTTAGAAGACATGAGTTAAAGTTTTGTTTTGTTTACCTATTAGCTATGTGACTTAAAGCAAGTCACCCTTCCTTTAATATCTGGTAAGGCCATGGATTTGGAAATAGAAGGAACTGAGGAAGATAATAATAGGATCCTAGAAGGGACCACAAAGGATATCTCATTCAACCCCTTCATTTTCTAGATGATAAAAGGGGGGCCCAGAGAGATGAATAGCTTTGTCCAAAGTCACAGTGATAGAGTTGGAATGTGAATCCAGTTCTTTGGCTTTATGACTATCCCCAAATGGGCTCCTAGCCTCTAGTGAAGTACTCAGGCTTGGCATAGACCTCAATTAGATAAATATCCAGCTGTCTTCTGGTGGATGGGGCCCTGCTACTAGAAGGCAGACGAGGGCTCTTGACACCCAAGAGAGCCCAGTGGATAAAGTTATAAACATTTGTATTTATGGAATCCCTTTCATCTAGGGATATCAAGATGCCTTCCAAGAAATGCTTTGAGGCTTTGGGAGGTGGCAATTAAACAATTCCTGCTACTAGGAATGGAATGCTATTGGCAATAGCATCTTCCTATATGAAGAAACATGATGTCTATGTTCCTTAAGCATGCCCTTACTAGGTGTGTATGGGTGCCAGTGGCCCATGGGGAACTCCAAGGAAAATGCAGATAAGAGAAGGGAAGGCAGTAGAAGTTGCTCAGTGAAAGGCACATTGGACTGGACTTTGGAAATTCAGCTTGGTGCTGACTTCTTGCATGACTTAGGAAAATCACTTAATTTCTCTTTGATTCCATTTCTCTGTAAAATAGTCAAGTCAGTAACCATTTAAAAAGTGACCATTATATGCCAAGCACTGGCTAACCCTCCAGACACACAAAAAACCTACACAAACAGTCTCTTTCCCAGAGGGTGTCACTCTCTAATGGGGGAGACAACATGCAAACAACCGTGTACAAACAAGATATATACAGAAGAACTTGGCTATGATCTCAGAAAAAAGGCATTAAGGTCAAGGGAGGACTGGGAAGACTGCTTTCAGATGTTGGGATTTTAGCTGAGACTTGAAGGAATCAAGGCAAGTTGGAAGAGGGATGTGAGGAGTTATTCTAGTATGGAACATTCAGGTATGGAGGGCAGCCAGTGAAAATGTATTGAGTTGGGAGATGGAGTGTCCCACTGTTGGCAGAAGGAATAGCAAGGGCACCATTGTTGTTGGATAAAGTCCGGTGGAGGAGTAAGGTGAATGATGAGGTCCAAAGCCAGATGGTAGAGAGTTAAGAAGAGAGTTAAAGGAAAGGAAGTGAAGGCACCAATTTAAGACAACCTTCTCAAGGGGTTTATCCACAAAAGGGAGAAGAGATGTAGGAAGATCCCTAGTAGAGGATGGAGGTAGGGAGGTAAGGATGGATGAATAAAGGAAAGTTGTTTTTTTTTAATCCCTTAACTTTCTGTGTATTGGCTCCTAGGTGAAAGAGTGGTAAGGGTGGGCAATGGGGGTCAAGTGACTTGCCCAGGGTCACACAGCTGGGAAGTGTCTGAGGCTGGATTTGAACCTAGGCCTGACTCTCAATCCACTGAGCTACCCAGCTGCCCCTAAAGGAAAGTTTTTTTGACGATAGGGGTGACATGAGTATATTTATAAGTAGCAGAGAAGAAGCCAACAGGTAGGGAGAAATTGAAGATAAGTGAGAGTTGGAATGATATAAGGAACTATCAACTGGGGAAGGTGGGATGCTATGGATCATTTGAGCATTTAGAGGTGTTAAATTGGCAAGGAAAACAGATACCTTTTAATGTGAAATAGGGGCAAACGAGGAGAGAGAGTGGCAGAAGCTATTTTAGTGATATGAAATGAGGAGGAAGGAAGAAGAGGGAACCCTTTGTGAATGGCCTTAGTTCTTTCAATGAAATATGAGAGAAAATTCTTGACTAAGAGGGTGGAGTAGGGTGGGAGGGACACATGGGAGCTTTGAGAAGAGCTAAAAAGTTTAGGAAAAGTCTCTGTGGTGAATGAGGTCTCGAACTGATTAGGGAGGCATAGAAGAGTTGCTTTGACACAGTGTGATGCCAATTGATATTATGTAACATAAATTTGTAGTGCACCCAGGCTACATAGTTTCCTGATTTTCTCTACCTTTGTACAACAGTCTGTAAATAGGACCGAAGTTGGAGAATGATGGGAGTAAACCAAAGCTGGGGCTTGGCAGGACAAGTTCTTCAATAGGATAAGGATTCAAAAATAGAAGACAGTATAGAGTTGAACCAGTTCACCAAGAGATCAAGATGTGGAGGGGAGGAGAAACACAAAAAAGAAAAATAATACCTTCTTCCTACTAATCCTTTGGGAATGATATGAATATAAGTAAGCTAATAAGAAGTCCTTGGAAGCTAGAATTTTCCAAGTAATTGTTTTTGCAAATAATTACTAATTTTACTTACAATCACCTTGGATTGTGGTTCCAGTTCTGTATCAACAATTGCTTTTTGGATAACTTCAATTGGATATTCTGTAAGCTTCATAGATTCAACATGCCCAAAATATAATTCAATAATCCTCCATAACTTTCCCTATCTAGGGCACTCCCAATCACCCAGTTGCTCTTTTATTTAGTGTCAAACATGACTTCTCACTCTTATTCATCTCATATTTCCAATATATTGCCAAATCTTTTCACTTTCATAACATCTTTCATACATATACCCTTCTCTTCACTCCTCCAGCTGCTACCATCATGTGAGTCCTTATTTCCTCTTGCTTCATCTATTATAATAGCATTTTAATTGGTCTCCCTGATTCCAGTTTTTTCCTACTCAAATACATCTTCCATTCAGCTGCCAGTGTCTTTCCTGAAGCCTACTTCTTACTCTCAACTCAATAAATCCCAGCAGCTTCCTCTAGGATAAAATATGAACTCCCTCTTGAGGTTCATAATCTGGTCCCTTCCAAAGTGAAGCTGAAACAATCCTCCTTCCATTTTTAGCCTATGTTAACTAAGACCACATCTCAAGCAATGAATTTTAGTTATTAGCCTTGTACCAAGTATAAAAAGTTTTTGAAAGCCGCTCCAATTTAGTGAAATTATGCCAGCCAAGGAGTGTTCTAAATAGCAGAGGGATTTCATTCCACCCATCCTGGATCCAGTAAAAAAGCATAAAGTTAGCTGAAATAGATTTTTCTAGGACCTGACACAATTGTGGTTTCCCAATACAACCCTGAGCAGGAACTGTCTATGTCTGGGTCTCCTCCTTTAATCCTCTCTCATCCTAGAGGATGACCTTCTCCATTCAAAAGCTCTAAAGGATGTTAGGCTTTCTTATCTTCCCATCAAAGTCCTAAATAATCTCTAGGTCAGCTAGTAGCAATGCCTACATTGGGAGTCAAGGATGGATAAAAACAGATTCACCTTGCTTAAGGGCAATTTTTGGAAAAAAATAACTTCTAACAACAAGGATCTGTGAGTGACTATGTGGCCACATAAGCTTAAGTCTACTTTCTTTCCTTCCCTCCCTCCCTCCATTCCTTCCCTCCCTTCCTCCACCCATCTTTTTTTTTTCTTTCTTCCTTCCTTCCTTTCTTTCTTCCTTCCTTCCTTCCTTCCTTTCTTTCTTTCTTTCTTTCTTTCTTTCTTTCTTTCTTTCTTTCTTTCTTTCTTTCTTTCTTTCTTTCTTTCTTTCTTTCTTTCTTTCTTTCTTTCTTTCTTTCTTTCTTTCTTCCTTCCTTCCTTTCTTTCTTCCTTTCTGTCTCATTTTCCTTCTGTCTTAGAACTAATACTAAGTATCAGACCCAAAGCAGAAGAGCAGTAAGGGTTAGGCAACTGGAGCTAATTGACTTGCCCAGAATTGCACAGCTAAACCAAATTTGAACCTGGGACCTCCTGTTTCTAAGTCCGGGTGGGGATTTATCCACTGAGCCATGTTTTTCGGGGGTTAGGGATATTTACCTTAGTAAATACAACATTCTGAAAAAGCTACTTAAGTATAGTTGATTAATGATTCTCAACTGATAAACTTGAAGGCAAGCATAGTGATAGGGCTCAAAGCATTGATATCACAAATATTTTAGCTTTATAAATATTTTCTTTTTTTTTTAAACCCTTACCTTCCATCTTGGGGTCAATACTGTGTATTGGCTCCAAGGCAGAAGAGTGGTAAGGGTAGGCAATGGGGGTCAAGTGACTTGCCCAGGGTCACACACAGCTGGAACGTGTCTGAGGCCAGATTTGAACCTAGGACCTCCCGTCTCTAGGCCTGGTTCTCAATCCACTGAGCTACCCAGCTGCCCCCTAGAAATATTTTCTCATTTGATCCTCACAACAAACTTTGTGATACAGGTGCAATTATTATCCCTATTTTATAATTGAGTAAAGAGATCAAGTGATTTGTCCAGGGTCACACAGCTATGTAATAACTAAAATGGGTTTGATAAGTATAAGAATTTTTTAAAAGTTGTGGTTGCCATTTATAAAAATTAACTCTTAAGTCATGAGACTGTTAGTAGCTTTATTACAGCAAAATAGTGATAGTAAGAGAGGAAAATATAGGAAGGAGGTAGAAAAATATTGCCTAATTAAATAGACCCTAAGTCTGGGTCCAAGTACCTCCAGACCATGAATGTGAATCTGAATGTGAATGTCACCAGTCCAAGAGAGTGTCTCCAGCCAGGTATTTCAACAACCAAAGGCCAATACAGAAGAGGCTGAACCACAAAGGGCAGTCTCTCATGCCAAGGAGGCAAGAGTCTTACCTGAGTAAGTGTCCCTCTTCAGCCAGAGTCTCCAACACAGAAAGCGAAATCTTCACCAGAATCCAAAGTCTGAATTAGGAAGCCAAAATACGAAGCCTCAAAAGATGCTGATCCATCCAAGAGCTTGATCCCCTGAGATGCCAAAAGACTGCAAAGAATCTCACCAGAGTTCACACCTACGAGGCACGAGGCAAAAGACCTCAAAAGAGCCCCGGGTCCCAGGGGCTCCAGCTCATATGCAGTTTTCTCTACCCATCACCTCTCCTCATCACATCTAAGGAATCCATCACAGTCTCCCAATTTGCCTAGCACTGCCAGGGGAGGGCGGGCAGTGCTTGTGGTCTTTTAGGGTATGAACTTCCTTTTCTAGTAAAAGGTTCTTACTAACTGTTAATGACTAAGTGTGAAAAGCAAGGCACTCCAGGTTCTTGATTGATTAGCTTGAAATAGACAAAGAGAGTTTAAATTCTCTTTCACAGCTAGTATCTGAGGTTAGATGTGAACTCAGATCTTCCTGATTCCAGGCCTGGCACTATTTTGAGTGCCCTATCTAGCTGTCATATATCTCCAGTTATAGACAGAAAGGGTAATAGTCCAAAAAAAAAAGCTTTCCTAAGTACCTTGCTAATTTACTCCTATATGCAAAAAGAAAAAGTGAACTTATATAAGCCCACAAATTTTTAAAAATTATCCAACTAGTTCTCTTAAGATATTATATGTTATAAAAAAAAGATATTATATGTTGTTATTCAGTTGTTTCATTTGTGTCTGACTTTTTGTGAGTCCATTTGAGGTTTTCTTAGCAAATATATTGGAGTGGTTTGCCATCTCCATCTCTAGCTCATTTTACAGATGAGGAAACTGAGGTAAATAGGACTAAGTGACTTGCCCAGGGTCACATAGCTGGTAAGTATCTGAGGTTCCATTTCAACTCAGATCTTCTTGACTTCAGACCCAGCTCTCTATCCACTGGGCCATCAAACTGTCCCAAAGGCATGATATACATATTAAAATAGTATAATAATACAAATAATATAGTTCAAGATATGTTATACATTTAAACTATTTTTTTAATATGGAGACTTTGTGAGGCTGGTAATTATAGATCTTTCTGACCATTGTACATATGAAAACTTGAGACATCCCTTTCTTTTCCATAGGAATCAAAAGAGAAATGATGATTCTTGCCTTTTGGAACTGGTATTCTTGAATACCCCCCAAAAAGCTGTTGCTGTTGCTCAAGATGGTTATCTGGCATGAAGGAGATTGTGAAAAATGATTACCCACGTTTTCTTGTCACTCTACAAAGTAAATTACATGCAGAATCCAAAGATCTTGTTCAATGTTATTCAACTGTCATTAATCAGTCAGTTCAATAAGAATTATTTGATGCCAAGCACCAGGTGGATGACGTGTTAGAAATTCCCCCATATTGTCCATTTGATTCAACTCAATTGAATTCCTGTCTTAATTTCAAGATATGAATATCACAGGGGAAACCTTTTGTGGCTTAATAATTGGGAGGGAATATTTCCTAACTTTCCTGTATTTATTTCCCAAGTAATAGGCGGAGGCAGTGAGGGACAGACCAAATTGGCATTCTTCTCCAAAAGGGAGTGGCATGTGCTCCATGCTCTCCTGCGTGCAAAGGGAAGGGAGATGATATAAGCAGGTTTTTTTTTTAATCTGTTGGTGATGTTGCCCTAATCATATAATTCTTATTAAACTGGTTGATCAGTAACACTTTCATCATCACCCCAGGAGAATTCTGTTCTTCTCAGTTGGTTCTGTACACTGATGAGTAAATCTTTGGATGATCATTTTTCATTCTCTCCCTTATGACACATAATGCCTTCTAGAGCAATAGCTGGCCATTTGGATTCAAGGATATTGGTTCTGAAAGGCCATTTTCCATTTCCCATATCTCTTTTGGCCCCCAAAGGAAAGAAAAAAGGCATGCTTCACATTTTTATTTGTATTTTCATTAGAAATATTTATAATTGGCCTAAAGGGCTTTAAAAGACTGTCTGCCCTTTGATCCAGCCATACTATTGCTGGGGTTATACCCCAAAGAGATAATAAGGAAAAAGACTCATATAGAAATGTTTATAGCTGTGCTCTTTGTGGTGGCAAAAATACTGGAAAACAAGGGGATGCTCTTCAGTTGGGGAATAGCTGATCAAATAGTGGTATCTGTTGGTGATGGAATACTATTGTGCTCAAAGGAATAATGAACTGGAGGAATTCCATGTGAACTGGAATGACCTCCAGGAATTGATGCAGAGTGAAAGGAGTAGATCCAGGAGAACATTGTACACAGAGACTGATACACTGTGGTACAATCTAATGTAATGGACTTCTCTACTAGCAGCAATGCAATGATCCAGGACAGTTTTGAGGGATTTATGAGAAAGAATGCTGTCCACATCCAGAGACAGAACTGTGGGAGTAGAAACACAGAAGAAAATAAACTACTTGATCACATGGGTCGATGGGGATATGATTGGGGATGCAGACTCTAAATGATCACCCTAAGGCAAATATTAATAATATGGAAATAGGTTTTTATCAATGATACATGTAAAACCCAGTGGAATTGCTTATTGGCTACGGGGGGGGGGGGAGGGAGGAGGCAAGAGAAAGAACATGAATCATGTAACCATGGAAAAATATTCTAAATTAATTAATTAAATAAAAAATTTTAAGACAAAAAAAATTTTATAATTGGGATTAGCTATGTAACACAGTGGATAGAGAGCCAGGTATGGAGTTGGCAGAATCTGGATTCAAATCTGGCCTCAGATACTTCCTAGTTATGTGACCCTTGACAAGTCTTTTAACCCCCATTGCCTTTTCCTTACCACTCTTCTACCTTGGAACCAATACACAGTATTGTTTCTGAGACCAAAGGGAAGGGTTTAAATAAATACTTATAATTGCCAGGTGAATAAAGTCTCCATATAGAATAACTGATGTTTTGTGAAGTATTTCACTTCTGATCATAGACTTAGAGCTAGCAGGGACCTTGGATGTCATAGTCTAAACCTCATTTTATTTTATTTTATTTTATTTTATTTTATTTTATTTATTTTTCTAAACCCTTCCATCTTGGAGTCAATACTGTGTATTGGCTCCAAGGCAGAAGAGTGGTAAGGGCTAGGCAATGGGGGTCAAGTGACTTGCCCAGGGTCACACAGCTGGGAAGTGTCTGAGGCCAAATTTGAACCTAGGACCTTCTGTCTCTAGGCCTAGCTCTCAATCCACTGAGCTACTCAGCTGCCCCCCTAAACCTCATTTTAAACGGAGGCTCTGAGGAGTTGTGACTTGTTTAATGGCACACAGATGAAGGGAATGGCAGAGAAGAGATTCAAAACCATGTTCTGGAACATCAAATCCAGGACTTTTTCCCACTCTCTTCTACTCCAACTTTTGATGCCCACAATAATCCTGGAAGGGAAATGAGATTATTATCCAAATGTTTGTTATTCAGTTGTTTCAAACATGCCCAACTCTTCATGATCCCATTTGGGGTTTTCTTTTCTTTTTAAACCCTTACCTTCTGTCTTAGAACCAATACTGTGGACTAGTTCTAAGGTAGAAGAGTAGTAAGGGCTAGGCATTGGGGGCTAAGTGACTTCCTCAGGGTCTGTCTAGGAAGTGTCTGTCATATTTGAACCCAGGACCTCCTATCTCTTGACTTGGCTTTCACTCCACCTTACTACCTCGCTGCCCACAACCCTCCCCCCCTTTTTTTAACCTTTACTTTTCTGTCTTGGAATCAATATTGAGTATTGGTTCCAAGGCAGAAAAGCAGTAAGGATTAGGCAAATGGGGCTAAGTGACTTGCCCAGGATCAGACAGCTAAGAAGTATCTGAAGTCCAATTGGAACCCAGAACCTTCCATCTCTGGGCTTGGTTCTCAATCCATTGAGCCATCTAGTTGTCCATATGGGGCTTTCTTGGCAAAGATACTGAAGTGGTTTGCCATTTCCTTCTCTGGATCATTTTATAGATGAGGAAACTGAAGGAAACAGAATTAAATGACTTGCCCAGGGTCATACAACCTAGGCAGAGTCTGAGGTCAGATTTGAACTTGGGAAGATGATGAGTCTTCCTGATTTATGGCCCAGCACTCTGTCCATTGCATTGCCTAGTTGCCTATCTAAATTTTTACAAATAAGGAAAATGAAATTCAGAGAGGTTTATCCCGTACCACACAATTAGTAAGTGGTATTCAAAGATTCAAACTCAAGTCTCCCTGATTCCAGGTCTACCACTTTATATACCAGATTGCTTCCATATACATTTTGTACATGTTGGCATGTAGGAGAGTAAAAAATCTGAGGCAGTTATGACAAGAGTCATTTTGTACTGCCTTTCTTTTCATCCCCCCTCACTACTTTCTTGTGAGTGATAGATTGCTCAGAGGAGTGCTTTTTCTCACGACAAAGTCCACAGAGACTCTGAGTTAATAAGGGACCTGAATTCTCCCTGATGGTGAAACCCTGATTCATAGAAGAGAGGCTGTGCCATTTACCTGTCTTTCTCCAAGGAAAAAGCTTTCCTGATGTCAGATTAGTATTATTCATCTTCTTTGGTTTGGCACAGACCTAAGCATTACTGAGTTGTGGAATTCCCCTAAGTAACAAGACAAGTGATTAATATAAACTTATATTCGTGTGTATTTATATCCATGCAGACACACAAGCACCTCTTTTTTTTATTGCTTTTCATCTGAAGTCTAATAAAATATATGTGGTGGGAGATTCCAACTATTAAAAAAAACAAATCACAGACACCTCTTTTGCCTGAAAGCATCAGCAATGACTTGAGGTGAAGATGGCTCATGGTAGAGATGCCTCATTGAATTTATTTTAGATTTCTTCCAATTTCCATTTCAGAAAATGAATGCATAGGGGCTTGGATTCTGGATACCAAACAGGTACTCTGTGCATTTCAACTTGGCTTTTACATTGTGCTTTTCCTCCAAGAAGCTCAAAATAAAATGTTATTTTCTGGGTACAAAAAGATGAAGGAAAGTGTGAATAAATGCAGTTGGAGCCTGGCTAGAGAAGCAAAGCCATTTCAGAAGGCAAGTGACAAAGGAGACTTAGTAGAGCTGTGTTATCTTCTATAAAGAGTGCTTGGGGCAGCTGGGTGGCTCAGTGGATAGAGAGCCAGGCGTAGAAACAGGAGATCCTGGGTACAAATCTGGTCTCAGACACTTCCTAGCTGTATGACCCTTGGCAAGTCACTTAACCTCCATTACTTAGCTCTTACCAAGTTTTTCTGCCTTGGAGCTGGTAATTAGTATCAATTCTAAGACAGAAGTGATGGCTTTTTTAAGTCTTCCAAGTCTTCCTGGAAGAAAAGTCTTCCAAGAATCTTAGTCAGGTTTTTAAGTCTTTTTTAGCTTAAAATTGCACTAAGATTTTTTTGGAACACCCAGTATTTTGATGGATCTGTGATCTCATCCTTGTGAGCAATCCATCTACCAATATAGATGGAAATCCATCCAAGTTTTATCATCTTGTATGACTCTGATCCATGACCTTCAAAAGTAAATCTTCTATAAGACCCAATGGTCCAATGTTCTGAGGATCTTTCCCAAGAAATCTCGGCATCGTAATGGAGCGCACGGTTCTGTCCACCCTCTGGTGACACGACCAGTCTGCTCTACTGCTCCTTGCTGTCTCTGTCTGTCTGTTGGTCTGTCCTTCCTTTCAGAGAGACATTATAGTTGTAAGGAAGAGTATTGAGCTTACTAGCTATCAGACCATGGGAAAGTAAACTTTCCTAAGCCTTGCTTTTCTTCTTCTGTAAAATGGAGCTAGTAATATTCATCCCACAGGGCTGGTGTGTGGATAGAATCAGAAAAGCATGCACAGTGCTTTATATACCTCAAAGGACTACTCCTCCCAGCCATTACTATTTTTTCCTGCAATTCAGATAGATGGATATATATTATTTGCTGCTAACTTTTTTTTTTAAAGCAATTCTCTTTATTTTTAATGAACTTTTTGCTGGTCATGCTCTGGTTCCTTGAGCAGACATCACATACCGACATCATTCATGGGTCGGTCAAAGAGGAATGTCTGCTGAGGCCAATGACAACCAGCCAGGGCAGGATCCTACTTGGGAAGGGTTTATTGGGACATACCATGGGGCAGGGCAGACCAAGGGACGCCTGCCTTCAAGGATCCTGATGTGGGCTTTTTGAGGAAAACTTTACAGCCAACCCCTGCCACCACCACCCCCACAACCAAAAAAATAAACCCACAGCCAAAGAGTACAACTCATTAGAGACCCCAAATGTGCTTCAGCCTTGTGGGAAGGGTGGAGGTTATGAGTGAAGAGAGAAGTGCTCTGTAGCAGTTATGGGCTGGGAGCCATTCAGTGTGGTTCAGAGAAAAGGCAGTGTGGTACAGTGAAAATAGTCTTGGATTTGGAGTCTATAGAGGGGCTTATTCTTCTGTTACTTACCACCTGTGTGATGTAGAGTAAGTTACAAACCTCTCTAGACCTTAGTTTCTTCAAATTCAAAATGAGAGATTTTGCCTAGATGATCTCTAAGGTTCTTTCTGGTTCTCGTTCTCTGATCCTGTTATTCTAACATCGTCTCATTTTTACTACTTTCAATTAATCATTCAGGAAACCTTGACTAAGCTCCTGTCATCTACAAGGTAACTGTTCTAATTATTGAGAAAATAAAGACAAAACTGAAACCATCTCTGCCAACAAGTGCCAGGAACTGTCATACTATAAAGGAGACATGTATACAGATAAGTAGATACAAAATTGTTGTAGAAAATACGTAAAATAAATATGTAATTTTAAATAGAGAAGATGGGAGGCTTGAGCTGAGGAGAGGGGAATTTTCTAGTGAAAGGGGGTAGAGGCTGATTCTGGATAGCAAAGTGAGAACCATTAGGTCTCTCTCAAAGTAGACCATTTAGCTCCTGGAAGCTCGCAAAGAGTTATGGCTACTCTGCCAAAATTTGGAAATTGAATGTTTTCTGCTTACCGCTTTGGTCTCATGATGTCTCCACGTTTCTGTACAAGCTAAAGAACTTCTGGAGCTGCACTATGCCAATGTACACTTTTTCTAGATAGCTACTTTATAGTGATGCTACAAACACCATCTTCATATACCCCAAAGAGATTAAAGAGGAAAATTATCCATCTATTAAAAAATGTTTCTAGCAGCTTTTTCATAGTAATGAAAAACTTCAAAGGGGACCCCTATCTATTGAAAATGGCTAATCAAATTATGGCATATAAATTTAATGGAAAATAACCATTCCATAAGAAATAATATGCGTAGTTTCCAAGAAAAGTGGGAAACCTCTATGAACTAATACAGGGTGGATAGAGCACTGGGCTTGGAATCAGGAACACTCAGGATCATGAGTTCAAATCTAGTCTAAGATACTTAACTAGCTGTGTGACTCTGGGTAAGACACTTAAAAAATTATTTTTAAAAAGATCATTGATCAAGTTCCTGTTTTTTCCACAGGCCTTCAGCATTTGTTATTTTCTTTTCTCGCCAATTTGATGACTATGAGATTGTGTCCCAGAGTCTGGTAGAACCTTATTTGAGGAATTCAGCTACACCAGAAGCTGGAGGTGGACTATAGAGACTGTGACCAGATAGCAGAGTGTAAGCTGGGTGGAGGAACTCCCTTCCTCCTAGACAAATTGGTGGGCAGAGACATTGTGCCCCGGGAAGAGCTCCACAAGGATATCGCAAGAAGACATAAGGGATCCTTTAGCACTAGAATCAAAGTATTCTCCATGATTTGTTCATTCTCCTCATGGATGTTTTATATATATTTGCAGAAGAATGTATTCTAAGTTTTGGAGAGAATGCTAGGATATAAATCTTAGTGTGCCTCTCCATTAAATATCTTTACTCTAAGAAAAGTGTGTCCTCTGGCTTTCAATTGAACAGTAAACACAGCAGTGGGGGTTCCATAATCATCATTTTAGAAATGTAGATCCCCGAGTACTTTGAACCTGGAGCAGTTGCCCTTTTGGAAAGCCAACCTCTGAGTGTGAGTTGCGAGGGATAGCCCAAAGAATCCTACACTTATAGTCAGCAGAAGCCCCTAAGGAGAGCTGGGCGGGTGTTCAAAGATAACTAGAGCAGACAATTTGTTTCTTCCTACCTCAGTTCTCCCTTTATTTGCTTTCTACTCCTTTCCTCTTAGACAAATTTACACTCTCTGGTCTGTGAATTTTTTTTTTCTCAATAGAAACATTGTACTGGGAATATCACATTCTCAGAACTGAAAATGCTTCAGAGTTTCGTGCTGGCATCAGAATTCTTTCTGTGTAATGATATATTTAGTGGAAAGAGTATTCATTACAGCATTAGGAAAACTAAGACAACTCCTGAGATTTGGGATTGTGTAAAGTATACTTCGATTTTATGAGATAGAGAGTGATGGCATGGGGGGAATTAAGACCCACTGACCGGATGCAAACCCTGTTGGTTCTGCAGATTTCATTCTTTACCTTTTCCATTTAGCGTGCCAGCTTCCATTTGCTCTTTGTGAATGGAAAGAAGAGTCTCATGAAGGGTGATTGCCTCCACATGAATAAATTGTAATTATTTTGGAACTTGAACCACATACATTTTTCAAGATAATAAGATTTTTGAGGCTTAATAAAAAAGACCAGGAAATAAAGAGAACATCTTGGGATCTTCATTCTGCTCCACACATGCCTGAGTGAAAAATATGTTCATCTGACTCCTTGCTACTGATAATATAGGATAAGAGTCTGATCACTCTGGATAATAGAAAATTCCTTTTAATCATAGTTTATTCTTTATTTTGTCTGGAGTTGGGAACCAGTTTATCCTAGCAGACCTAATTCAAGCGATCTATCAGAATTCATAATCGGTCCCCAGCAATAAAAGCATTGCTGTCTATTCCTTAGCAAGGGCATGATTATCCTAACAATCAATACTGACAAAATGACCATTCTTGAAAAGTATTTGGCCAGCACATTCAGCCTTCAAACTTTCAAAGGATGTCTTTTTTTTTTTTTTTTTTTACTTAGCGACACAGAGATACTTTAATAATTAGTTTAGTATCTGCTTGGAGAACAAGTCCATAATACACAAAAATCAATTGTCCTCAAATAACATTTTTAACAATTTTGTATGATCTCCAGTTACATTAGCAGGGTGGATACAGTTGGAATTTCAGAGGGCAAAAAGAGAAAGTAAATATCTATACATCAAATAACTGATAGTAGAAGGAGAAAATTTGTGTCAAATAAAATAATAAAGTGATCAGTAAACATTGGAGCTACAGCTAATACTGCAAGATGGATTTTTGCTCATAGGCAAAGGAGGAACTAAACAAATAGCATAAGATTTATGGATTACATCTCAGCTTAAGTAAATAGAAGTAATAAGACTGAAAAAGAAATTCTTCTATTACTAATTATCTGAGTTGTAAGCTATAGCTATTGACGTGACTAACTGTTTTAAGGAAATGGTGGTCATCAAGTCCAAAAAAGAAATATTCTCTTACCATACTACCTCCTCTGAAACATATCCTGTTTCCAAAGGAGGTCTTAAAACAAACTTCATTTCCCAAATTTTAGGGGTTCAAAAAGTTTGGAATTAAAAAACAATTTTTAACATTTATTTTTTCTGAATTATCCATGTATTACAATATAAAATATTTCCATATTGTTTATTTTTGTAAGATAATATTCACATAAAGCCAAAACCCCAGATAAACAAGTGAAAAATAATATACTTTGATTTGATTTGCCTTCTGACTCCAATAGTTCTTTCTCTGGAGGCATTCTTTGTCATAAGTCTCTTGGAATTGTCCTAAATCATTGTATTGCTGAAAGCAGCTAAATATATCACAAGTGATCATTCCACGATACTGCAGTTACTGTACACAATGTTCTCCTGGTTCTGGATTTCACTCTGCATTAGTTCATGTAGTTATTTCCAGCTCTTTCTGATTTCTCATTCTGTTCATCATTTCTTACAGTATTCCATCATCATCATATACCACAATTTGTTCAGCCATTCCCCAGTTGATGGACATCCCTTCAATTTCTAAATCTTTGCCACCACAAAAAGAGGAGCTATAAATATTTTTTTTTTGTAAAAGTAAGTCCTTTCCCCTCTTTTTGGATCTCTTTGGGATATAAACCTGGTAGTGGTATTACTGGATCAAATGGTATGCATTGTTTTATAGCCCTTTGGGCATAGTTCCAAATTGCCCTCCATAATGGTTGGATCAGTTCACAACTCCACCAGCAATGCATTAGTGTCCCAATTTTGCCACATCCCCTCCAACATTTATCACTTTCTTTTACTGCCATATTGGCCAATCTGATAGGTGTGAGATGGTACCTCACAGTTGTTTTAATTTGCATTTCTCTAATTAAGAGTGATTTAAAACATTTTTTCTTATTATTATTGATAGCTTTGATTTCTTCATCTGAAAACTGCTTGTTCATATCCTTTGACCATTTGTCTATTGGGGAATGGCCTGTACTCATAAATTTGACTTAGTTTTCTATATATTTGAGAAATGAGACCTTTATCAGATAAATTTGTTATAATTTTTTCTCCCAATTTGTTGCTTCCCTTCTAATCTTGGTTACATTGGTTTTGTTTGTACAAAACATTTTTAATTTAGTATAGCTAAAATTAGTTATTTTATATCTGGCAATGTTCTCTTACTCTTATTGGTAATAAATTCTTCCTATCTCCATAGATCTGACAGGTAAATTATTCTATATTCCCCTAATTTACTTATAATATCACCCTTTATGTCTAAGTTATATACCCATTTAAACCTTATGTTGGAATAGGATGTGAGATATTGTTTTATACTTAGTTTCTGCCATACTGTTTCCCAATTTTCCCAGCAGTTTTTTTTTTTTTATCAAATAGTGAGTTCTTATATCATAAGCTGGGACTTTGGGGTTTGTCAAACACTAGATTGCTAAATTAATTTACCGCTAATCTATTCCATTGATCCATCATTCTATTTCTTAACCATTATCAGGTTGTTTTGAGAATTACTTCTTTATAATACAGTTTAAGATCTGGTACTGCTAGACCACCATCCTTCACTTGTTTTCCCCATTATTCCCCTTTTGTTCTTCCAGATGAATTTAATTATTTTTTATAGTTCTATAAAAGTAGTTTTTTTTTGTTAGTTGATCGATATGGCACTGAATAAGTAAATTCAATTAGTTAGGATTGTCATTTTTATTATATTAGCTCAGCTTACTTGTGAACAATGAATATTTTTCCAGTTGTTTAGATTTAACTTTATTTGTGTGAAAAGTGTTGTAATTGTGTTCATATGATCCTATATTTGTTTTGGCAAATAGATTCCCAAGGTTTTATATTATCTAAAGTGATTTGAAATAGAATTTCTCTTTCTAACTCTTGCTGCTGAGTCTCGTTGGAAATATATAGAAATGCTGATAATTTATGTGAGTTTATTTTGTATCCTGCAACTTTGCTAAAGTTGTTGATTACCTCCACTAGCTTTTCAGTTGATTCTCTAAATATACTATTATATCATCTGCAAAGAATAATAGTTTAGTTTTCTCATGCCTACTTTTAACTCCTTCAATTTCTTTTTCTTCTCTTATTGCTATAGCTAACATTTCTAATACAATATTAAATAATAGTGGTGATAAGAGGCCTCCTTGCTTCACTCCTAATCTTAATGGGAAGGTTTCTAACTTATCCCCATTGAAGATGGTACTTGTTGATGTTTTTAAATAGATATTACTTATTATTTTAAGGAAAGGCCCATTTATTCCTGTGCTTTCTAGCATTTTAAATAGGAATGGGTGTTTTATTTTGTTGAAGGCTTTTTCTGCTTCTATTGAGATAATCATGTGAAATTGTTATTACATTTCTTACTCTACTCATTATCTACTACTTTATGATTGGTTTTATGTGTTGCCTGTCATTTTTCTTTTTTTAGAATAATTTCTTCAACTGCCACATCTCTCTCTCCCTCCCTTCTCCTCCTCCTCCTCCTCCTCCTCCTCCTCCTCCTCCTCCTCCTCCTCCTCCTCCTCCTCCTCCTCCTTCTTCTCCTCCTTCTTCTTCTTCTTCTTCTTCTTCTTCTTCTTCTTCTTCTTCTTCTTCTTCTTCTTCTTCTCTCTCTCTCCCTCTCTCTCTTTCTCAAATTGAAAGGAAGTCGGAACTCCTCTAAAATATCATATAGCTCATGCTAACCTCAATTCTTATCCCAGGAAATCAGGAAAATGGGCTGCATTATGAATGTAAAAGCAATTAGTAAGTTTTATTATGGGCAGAACACTCTGTTAAATGCTAGGATACAAATAAAAAAAACCAACTATCTCAATTTCTGATGCTGAACCATTTGGCAATACCAAAAACTTTGATGGTATAAACTTTCTTTTCCAGGTCTTCAGTACTATACTTGACCTTCCTTTCATTATCTTTCCTCCTGCCTCCTTTTTTTCTTTCTATACCATTTTACTTAATTCTTTCCTATTGTTCTGCTACAGCCTAGTCCTTAATAATACTTTCTCACTAAACATCTACTGAACTGTGTGTTGGGTGAGCAAGGGCAGTGTGATATAAGTCAGAGCAAAGATTTTCATTCATTTTTGCCGGGCTAAATGTGGTCATCCCAAAGACATAGTGCAAGGGACTTGGAGGGAAAAAAACCTGAGTTTGATTCCTATCTCAGCTATTTGGAAACTGTGTGACCCTGGGCAAGTCACTGACCTTTAGGGGAAAAAAAAGGTATAATATAAAGGTTAATTATCATTATTATCATTATCCCTAGCATCTTTCTCAGTGACAGAGGGCAATGAGCATTCATAAACTCGCACACATACTGTTAAAATCATTAATCTGGGATAAGATGGATGCCACCTTGACTGACAGGGATGGCAGTTGAGAGATTCAGAATGTTCCCAGGTGCCGTGAGCCAGGGGCAAACGTTGGTTGACCCCACCCTATAAATACCCCCTAAGAACTACAGTTGGAGGTCTCACAACTCAGAGCTGGGACTTGAGCAAACATCTTTATATCAAAACTGGGAGGGGGAGATAAAGGGTGGTTGAAGGGTAGAAGAAGAGGGCAGGCCAGAACCTAAAGCTATATCTTGTGCTGGACTGAGAGAGCTAGTGAGCTTTCAATATCATTGGCAATAGAGCTAAGAAAATACACAAATCATCAATCCATATCTACATCAATAGCCTTCCCTATTCTCTGACTTGGCTGTGGCCAGGTCCTGTCAGAGATAAAGAGAGGGTGAAGACCTTAAGCCTCTACCAGCCTAGCAGTCTCCAGACCTGATCAACAGTTAGCTTAATAGCCAAATATAGCAATAGGGTTTCCAATCCCCAAATCTCATACCTTGTTATCCTTTCCCCATCAATAGATAAAACAGTGATTTAACAGAAAGTACCTTCCTGAGTGGTTATTCTATCACAGCCTTTAGGAAGGGAGGATTAATTATGCAGTTAGATCTCAATCGTTTCCAAAGCCAAATCGATAGCCTATTATCAATCAATCTAACCTCAGGTTGGGCCTAGAGAGGTTAACCATCTACCTAACCTCTCAAGGGGTCCCAACCTGGGCCACTGTTAGAAAGAAGTCACTGACAGGTCTAACCAACCAAACCTGTCAGGGAGAAGAGGGATAAATTACTGCAACAGCTAGTGTGAGAGGAGTGGGTATTCCTCCTTCATCAACTGCAGTTGGCTTAAGCCTTGGGCTCTGATTCTTCTTTCATATATACTATCCCTAAAATCCACATACCAGCTATCCTGTAATATCTAGAAGGAAGATCTGTAGGGAATAGAAATAGTAAGAGAGGGGAATATAGAAAGAAGAAACAAAGATCTGATCTCAGATCAAGAGAGATCAGATCATAGATATACACATCACAAACTTATCTCTATCTTTTCTCCTCCATTCTTTTTAACAATACACAAATATACATGCTTATTGTTTTGTTCACCAATCTTGAAAAAATCATACAAAAATGCCCATTTCTTATCTTGAGAAGTTCAATCATTTCTTAGCTGTGTGATTTAAGAGTCCATCCCTTACAGCTCTTCTGCCTTGGAAACGATATACAGTATTGCTTCAAAGATAGAAAGTAAGGGGTTTTTTTTTTTAAGTTCATTCACAAAACCATAGTTGTCACCTCAGGAATTTAAGGTTAAAAAGGCCCTTCCCATCCAGAACTTTAGTAAGAAAGCCAAACCACCTGAATATCCCATTCCAGGTCCCCTCAAAGTGGCTAAGGTGGAAAAACCTGAATGGGCTTGAAACTCTCACCTATTGGGCCAACTTCAGGAATTTCAGGTTAGTAATCTCAGTTGTCTTAGACATTGAAGGGTCAGCTAATTGTCCAAATTGGTTAGGATGTACGTGGGCAGTCAAGAATGTGAACAATCAGGTTTCATTGGGACTAGTTTTGGAAAACCACATCAGCTTGGCCTCAATGAATGACCCGGAGGCTGGCCTATAATTCTTGCATTCTTTCATCTCCGATGATGCTATAAAGTCAGGTAGGGCGGGACCTTTACCAGGACTGGTCTTTGTAAGAATGATGAGCAAACTCCCCATTATTATGTGTTCTTTGAGAGGTTTAATAACAATCCTATGGGACTGAAAGCTCCTTGAGGACAATGACAATGCTATTTTTTATCCTTGGATCCCCTGTGAACATAGTAGATACCCAACGTGTTTGTTGAGTCCTCAAAAATGTGTTCTTGGGAATAAGTCTCTTGGGGGGATGTGACTTGATGTGCTGCATTTATTGCTTCATGGATGTGGTACTTCCCATGCAAAATGACTGTTTATGAGCACTTGTAACCAGTGTAATACAACTATGAGATATTCCCTGTAAACTAGAGGGTGTTTAGTGGGTGGTGGTTGGGGAATGGTAGGAAACTTCCTTATCTAGTATGAAAGAGGTTCACTACAAGGAAACCTTCTTTGTTCTTTGCTGTTCTCAATAGTTTGAACTCCTTCACTTAGATGCATCCTAGGTTTGGAGCTCCAGGAGGGGGACCCATGATGACGTCCTCCCTAGGAAAGGTGACTTCTCCACAAGAGGGGAGTCAATTGTTTGTTGTCATGGTAGCAGGGCTGAGACATCTATACCTTAAAGTGTTTTGGTTTTTTTTAATCACTGTGCAATTGTCATAAAGTCTCAGGCTCCAGATTTGGTGAAAAAAGGAACATTCCTTTTGTTTCAATAGCTGACTAATCTGGCAATTTCTTCTGATTTTCAAGGTGTTCTTACTCTAAAAAACATTGTAATACAGTCCAAAAAAGTCCATCCTTGCTTAGTGATTTACATTTTAATATGGAATGACCAAGAAGGACCGAGAGTGATATCTGTGGCCCAAAATGAACACCAGAATTGATGATAAGCATACATAAGGGTTGATATTGGTATTGAATATACTGTCAGACATAACAGATATACTGATTGGTTTTGTTGAAAAGCCTGTAATAAGTGGTGGCTCTATGAATATTGGAAGGGATGGAAAGATATAATGAGAAACAAGAAGATAAAAAATTAAAAAAACATCAATAAAAATTGGGCATTAAAAAAGTTGATATGACGAATGTAATGGACTTCTCTACTAGTAGCAATGCAATGATCCAGGACAATTCTGAGGGACCCATGAGAAAGAACACTATCCACATTCAGAAGGAGAACAGTGGGAGCAGAAACACAGAAGAAAAAAAATTTCCTTGATCACATGGTTTGATGGGGATATGTGCAAATATCAATAATATGTGCAAATATGCAATAATATGTGCAAATATCAATAATATGGAAATAGGTCTTGATCAATGACACATGTAAAACCCAGTGGGATTGCTCATTGGCTACAGGAGTAGGGAAGAAGGAAGGGAGGGAAAGAACATGAATCATGTAACCATGGGAAAATATTCTAAATTAATTAATTAAATAACCTTAATTTAGATAACAACAACAAAAAGTTGATACGGGACCTGGGCAAAAATCTGTTTGGCTTTGAACTAGTTTTTCTTCCAAGTACTATCTGATTGACATTATGTCTATATTTGGCTACTCAATCATTTTTTTAAAACAGTTTTTTATTGATATCTTATTTTTTAGTTATTTTATTTTATTTTTTATAAAAAAGACCTTTACCTTCTATTTTAGAATCAATACTCTGTATTGTTTCCAAGGCAGAAGAGCAGTAAGGGCTAAGCAATGGGGGTTAAGTGACTTGCCCAGGGTCACACAGTTAGGAAGTATGTGAGGACAGATCTGAACCTAGGACCTCCCATCTCTACGCCTGGCTCTCAATCCATTGAGCCACTCAGTGCCCCCTTGATATCTTTATTTTTACATGGTTAGATTTTCTCCTGTATTCTTTCCTTTCATACCTCCCAAAGATCCATCCCTCATAACTGTGATAAAAGAATTTTAGTATTGCTGCCATTTTGCCTGAGATGGCAAATAACATAACTAGCTGAAACCATTTTGAATTTAGCTGAGACATCAGAAGTTAAGCTCTAGTTGGTGATAGAAAAATTTCTGATGACAATAGAGGATAGAAGATAGATGCCAAAAGAATTAGCCCAATTTATTTTAGCTGAGGCACCAAACTTCAGACCTGGTGCTATCTGGTTAGTTCCTGCTTTGTCTATCAGCAAATTCTAGTTAAAATAGGATTTGCTGTACCAATTGTTATTTTACCTGATCTTGATATTTATCTAATTTAAATCTTTCCTTTCTTACTTTTGGTTCTTTGATGTGTAAACCTTTGTCTTCTTTGCCCTCTGTAAAATTCCAATTTTATCCCTTCTGCTGATATAACTAAAGATTATAGATTACACAATTAAATGATACAGTTAAAGATTATATATGAGATTTTTCAAAAATTTTCAAAAGACTTAGGACCCATACTGAGAGGAACAATCACCCACATTAATGTGGCAAAGACTATTTTATGTCATTCTCCTGAGAATGGGCACTCAGGCGCCCACACAATAGCCCTTTTATCCTAGTCCCTAACCTGTATCAGTCCTTCCCCCTCATTCACCATTAACCAGTTACAGCTGATCGAAGGCAATTTACAACCCCAATCATTCATGTGGGTTTTAACCAATCAAAGTAAAGCAACTTCACCTGTTAGTCTCTTAAAGGACTAACCCATCATGTGTGTTCCTTGTCAGGTCCTACTGAGGTGGATATGGGGGGAAGGAGTTTAAGCTAGGAACGTTAAACAACTCAATTTTTTTTTTTACTCCATTATTTTGGCTTATGAGAGGAGTCCACCATCTTATCAGGATCTGTTCCTCACTCTGAGTATATAATAGACTGATTATTAAAATGTCTCTGCACATAGAAGATTGTGTTATAATCCAAACCAGCCTTTAAGAGACTGAAAAGTATCTAATGGCCATTTATGATTTGATTATTTTTGGTTATATTCTGTTATATTTAAAAAAGCCCAGAACATATATTTTTACAATATTGAAAAACACAAGGAGATACTCAGAGTAAAGAAGGAATAAAAATGGAGTCTAAAGGATTAGTCCTGATGGCCAGGGGGAGAAAAGGGGCCATGAGAATTCCACCAAAGGAACTCAAGAGATTAGGCAAAAACAAAGATAAAAATTGATTTGACTGCCAAACAAGTCCTCAGCTCATTCCTTCCTCAAAGTTTCTCCTCTGAGCACAGAGATAGGGGACAGTAGGATCTTTTGAACATGGATCACAGATCTTAAAAGTTTGGGCTGCCAGAAATAATCCATTTGTCTGGTAGAACTGAGGCATCTTTTTTCTGAGGCATCAGGAAAGGATATATCCCTGGATGAGAACTGTTGTGTTCCTTCTGGACACAGATGGAAGGAGAGGTAGGATTTCATAAACAGATATGGGGGAAATGCATACAGAAGCTTGTTATTAGATCTGATGGAAACAATTAGACCATGAAGAGGATTTTACTCCATTTAATACTACTGAATTCCAGGATTTTTGATGAATCACCAATTGTTCTCCAATACGGATGCTTAGAAAACTTATTCAATTCACTCTAACACACATTTAATAAGTACCTAAGGTGGTAAAGTGGATAGAGTGCCTGGGTCTAGAATCAGGAAGATCCCAGTTCACATTTGGCTTCAGACACTAAGTGTGTGATCATGGATAAGTCATTTAACCTCTGTATGCTCCAGTTTCCTCAACTGTAAAATGAAGCTAATAACAGTATCTACCTTGAAGGGTTCTTGAGGTTCATCTCAAGTGAGATGATTAAAAAAAAAAACAAACCACTTAGCACAGGGCTGGGCACATAGTAGGTGCTATATAGATCTTTATTCTCTTCCCCAGCTTGTTAGCAGCTTGTTTTGGCATCGTTAGATACCAAAGATAGCTAGATTCAAATCTCTCTCCACCTCTAATCTATATTCCACATATGTGCCAAAGTGATTTTTCCAAAAGTGCAGATCTCACCATTATGGTCCTTGTCCGATACTCCAATCATTCCCTAGAGCTTCTAGGCTCAAATACAAACTCATCTGTTTGGCTTTTAAAGCCCTTCACAACCTGGCCCCAAATTCCCTTTCCAGAATCATTATACACAACTCCGCTTCCCCTTGGGAGAGGTAGTATGTCAGTGGAAATGGCAGTGAATTTGAAGTTAGAAAGATGTGAGTTTGAATCTCTCAGATACTACCTGTGTGACTTTGGGCAAGTCACTCAAATTTTCTCAATCTGTTTCCTAATCTAAAAAAAATGGACATCATAATAGTACTCATTTAACAGGATTACTGTGAGGATCAAATGAGATATTAGTAAACCTTTGCAAAGCTTAAGGGTGGCATATGTGTTGATTTCTCTGTCCAGAAGTGTTTTTTAAAATTTATTTTAAATCCTTTCTGCTTTAGAATCTATTCTAAGTAGTGGTTCCAAGCAGAAGAGTGGAAAGGGCTAGACAAAATAAGTGGTTAAGTGAAGTCAAATTTGAACCCAGGTCCTCCCCAACTCCAAAACTGGCACTCTATCCACTGAGACACCTAGCTGCCCTTCAACAGGCATTTATTAAGTGTCTGCTATATGCTAGACTGGTGTCACTGCTCCTTGTCAGGCATCATTCTCTCTTTCATCAGCACTGGGCTGTCCCTCATGACTGAATGTTCCTGCTCTTTATCTCCACCTCTTAGAACATCGTATTTCCCTCAAAACTCTCAAAGTCTTTAGTGATCTACTGGGTTCCAGTGTCTTTAGAACTAGAAGCTCAAAATCAAAACTTTTCCCAACTCTTCTCCTTGGTGGAGACTGATGACTCCATGTTCCATGTAAGGGACAGAGTTGATGAGAGCTTGGAAGAAGGGAGAGCCGGTCTTCTGGCTTCTAGGTCAGGAGAAAGAGGTCATGCCTCTACTCTTCCTGAAGAGAGAGAGGCTCCAAGAGGCAGCTGATGTAGGCAATGGGTTCTGAGCTATGGGTTACATGACTTTTTATTGAAATTACATAGGCAAATAAATTGTCTTTTGCCCTTCTTTGGATCCCCAGAGCTTAGCATATTGCTTGGCACATAGTAAGTGCTTAATAAATACTTGACTGGCTATTGTGTATATAATTTATGTACATGTTGCCTCCTCCAAATTAATGTAACTTCTTTAGGGATGGTTTGATTTCTGTCTTTATCACACGTAGCAAAATGCTTCGCATTGAGCAGGTGCTCAATAAGTGTTTAGTGACTGACTTGTACATATTTCTTGTACATTTGTTTATGAATGTGTTGTCTCCCCCCATTGAATGTAAACTCTTTGAGGACAGGGGCTATTTGATTTTCATTTTTGTATTCTCACCTCCATAAATGTTTATTGATTGTTGGAAATGAAGGAGAATCTATACAATGAATGATTAAAAGAATTATGACTTTAACTTGAAAAAAAAAACACCAAAGGAAATGAAGGTATAGAAAGAAGTTTAAATGAGTGCCACGAAGGGAATGGGTAGAATAAGCACAGACATTTTAGCCAAATTCTGGCTAAGGAGGGGACACGTCTGGAAGCATCGAAGTGATTTTAAGATAAACAAACCGATTTTTTTTTTGCATAGCTACTAATATGTTCATTCTCCCAGAAGCTGAAAGTATGAACAGATTGGAGTTCAGATAAATGTATAGATAATACTTTCATATTAATTAGAGTAAGCTAGAGACAAGTAGGGTTTTAAGGCTGAAAAACACAGCAATGTCTCTTCACAGAGCTTGTCTGGATATTTCTGCCAGTGACAAAGGAATTATTGCTCTGTCTCAGGATGCCATTTTTTATCTTCTTGGAGCTTAGGTTAAGCTTGAGTGTCCATGGTCTATATAAGGACCAGAATTCACTAACTCTTGTGAAGATGGAATTAGCTCGCCCCTATTCATTCTTTAGACTTTAGCCACCAGGAATATGTACATCCCACCCCACTTAGAATTAAGTGGTGAGGGGGGAGGTCTATGACCCACATGTACTCTCATAACCAAACAAGACACTGAGTTTTCATGAGTAATAGGAACTAAACCTTCCAGTGTTTTTGTTTGGCAGACACAAGTCGGTCTGACCAGGACTTCATTCGCTACATTTGACACAGGAAAGAAATAGAAATCCTGAGAAGTGGAAAAGGAAGAAGTGAGGATTTAGGGGATTTTTTTTTCAGTGCTTCTGAGCAACCAGGTTAGAAGGGTGACTTCTGGAGAGGCTGCCTGCTACAAGGAGGTGATCCAGCCAAATTGGGGAGACTCTGAGGGCATTTAGAGTCTAGGAAGAGTCCAGTGGCTGTTCTCGTGTCAAAGCTGCGACTGGTGGCCTCAGATGTTAAGGCAAATATGTTCCTTTTCTGAAATGTGCAGGTCGGAAGCCTGGGAGATAGGGGAAGCTTGACCTTGTGATGTTGGGGGGCTAGGGGGAAGGGAGAGTGCCATTATTCTGACAATTACATATAAAGTTTTTGTTTCCTTTTCTGTTCCAATTAAATGCCCTTGTTGCTTCCAGGCAGTTGTTTCCCCAGGGAACTGTTATCCCAGTAACAAGTTGGTATCTAAGGTTGCTGTACTTCAGAGGACCCCAGTTTCACACTGGGGTGGGGCCTCAAGCCACATGGGGTACATTTACCAGAAACTATTTCCCAATTCAAATCTGGGAGGAGTTAGTGCTGACGGCCTCATGGATAATGAATGCATAATTAGCTTCCTAGTCACTGAACCATAAAACACCACCTGCTACTTACAACCTGTGTAAGTGCCTTGAGCAAGTTGCAGCTTCCTCATCTGTAAAATGGGACAGGGTGGGGTGGTGGTGGTGATGGGCAGCCTACATAATTCTATGATTTCTAAAATCCTTCACTGCTCTAATAAAATTATTTTGCAGCCTAATAGGGTTAAATCTTCATAAAAATAAAGGAGACTTAAAAGATTCCTTTCTCTATTCAAGGAGGCAGGGAGAATTCTACCCAGAAGTTATTTCAAATCCAGCCAGAATTAAAATCCAGCCTCAGCATTTACTAGCTCCTGGGCAAGTCACTTAATCCTGTTTGCCTCAGTTTCCCCATCTGTAAAATGAGCTGGAGAAAGAAATAGCAAATCATTCCAGTATCTCTGCCAAGAGAACCCCAAATGGGGTCACAAAGAGTCGGACACAACTGTACAACAACATTCCGTAGATCTGAGAGAGAGGGTGCTAAAGGAACTTTGATTCAAGTCCTTTTGTTCTCATGAGTCAGTTGAATTTAGTCAAGTTATTTTCTTATTGGGGATAATAAAAGTGCTTTTAAAAAGTATAAAGGCATATAAATTGGAGCTATTATAATAAAGATAAATCCTCTTCACCAATATTAGTATTAGAAACACTCATAAAGAGTATTAGAAACACTTCTAAAGAACCATGTTCCATGGAGATCAGTATTAGAGAAATAACATGTTTCAAACAGGCACATTAACTTATAATAGACCGGCTATATGTTTTTTCTTTGAAGGTAACAAATACAGGAACTTAAGCCTCATCTTGCCTCATCTTTATACAAGACTAATTTCTTTCCTGAAGTTTCTGAGAGTTCTAGTAAAAGAAAAATAATTTCTGAAATTGGTTTCCTTTATTTATCTTTTAAGTATCAAGACAAAAATGAGGGCCTTAGCTGATGAAAGGCAGCATGATAGAGTGGAAGTTCACCCCCTTCCCAGGCACAGGACTCAAGAAGAGTTGGGTTGGAATCCCACCATTGATACATTGGGTGTCCGTATCATTTAATTAACATTTTTAAGCCTGTTTCCTGCGTCAATTAACTATATAAAGTGGGGATGATAATGGCCTTGGGGAGGGAGTGTGTTAAGATCAAGTGGGCTAAGGGGCAACTAGGTGGCCCAGGACATAGAGCATGAGGCCTGGAGTCCGGAGGACCTGGGTTCAAATCTGAACTCAGACACTTTAGTTATGTGACCCTGAACTAGTTGTTTAACCCAGTTTGCCTAGCCCTTGCCTTACTGTCTTAGAACTGTTACTAAGACAGAAAGAAAGGGTTTAAGGGGAAAAAAAGATCACATGTGAATCCTTAAAGATCAGTCTATGAATCCTTAAAGTATTTTACAATCCTTAAAGTACTCGATTCCTGTTAATTTATTAAAATGAAACAAAAGCTGCCATATTCAGATTTTGTGTCCTTGCCATTAGAAGAAATGACAGATAGGCTATAAGACAAGAAGGAGGGATGATGGAGGGATTGGCAGGGAGGAACTTTAGGTATGTTGGGAGAAGCTGAGGAAGACCCTCTCTGCAAGTCAGATGGATCACCCTCCCTACTGAGGTCTCTCCTCGTTCCCACAAATTTTGGGAGGATATTGACAAGAATTGCACAGGGTGAGTAGAACTCCCAAATGGAGAGGATCACAGATTTTTTTGGGTATCTAAACACGAATCCCTCAGTATAATACAAGAATATAGGATTAAAATTTAAAAAAAAAAAAAGGCTTATTTTTTTTTCCATTCTCATCTTTGACAGCAGAATTTTACCACCTAATAATTAAGTCTTGTATATCAGTAACAGTAAATTCTTATTAGTTGAGACTTAAATTCTCAGTGTTTTAGGTAAGACTATAAATTGTAGAGATGCCAACTTGCTCATTCAGAGTTCCTGATACCAATTTATATAATCCCAGACCCAGGCTTTATTCCTATCTTCTGTCTTCTTAGAATCAATTCCGTGAAATTGTAATGTTATTACATTTAAAATTCCCAAATGAAAAACTTTTCTAAAAGTAGAAGATACATTCAGAAATAGTCACTCTGGGAGGCAGCTAGGTGGCTCAGCGGATAGAAAGCCAGGCCTAGAGACAGGAGGTCCTAGGTTCAAATCTGGCCTCAGATACTTCCTAGCTGTGTGACCCTGAGCAAATCACTTAACCTCCATTGCCTCACTCTGACTGCTCTTCTGCCTTAGAATCAATACATAATATTGACTCTAAGATGGAAAGTAAGGGTTTAAAAAAAATACCTGCTCATGTAGAACAATGAAGTCTTTTAATATAGGAATTTTAAAAACTAGGTTGGCTGTACATAAAATCATAGAATTTTAGCAATGGAAATTCTGGAAGTTATGAAATTCATACTTTTTTTGTTGTTTACAAATGAGGAGTCTAGGGCCTAAAGAGATTTAAGGGACATGTTCAAGGTCACAATCTAGTTAGTGTGAAAGCTGGAAATAGAATTCCAATTGGGACAAGGCAGACATAGGTTGAGAGTTGGAAAGGATCAGAGATCATTTCCTACAATTTTCTCTCCTGACTGCCAGTCCTGTCCCCCTTTCTAGTGCTCCCTTTGCTACCTTCAAAAATGCCCCCAGAGTAATAGATTTCTGATATTTTGTGAACACAGATGGATGCAATTTTGTGAGAATTATGAAGCATTCCAGTGGAAATTGTTTGTTGTTACTACATTGTGTAATGTATTTTCTTCTTTAGTAAATCTCACCAGATTCTGAAAAATTCACCTAGGAGCAGAGGTGAAAGGGAGAAGGACTTTGAGTCATTAAAGAAAACCCAAGTGGTTTCTAGATTAAGAAAAAGAACACCACTTGTTGGGCTCAAGAAAGTGAATCATCTCTGCAAATGAGCTAAGAACTGAAGGCATCCTTCAGAGTGGAAATCTACTTATTCAACAGGGCTTGAGTTTTCAAATGTTAAATCTTGGAGGAAGTTGATCCAAAGCACCTCAGCTCCAGGGGACGGAAATCAATTATCTGGCAGGACTAGGACCAGATGCTAGCTTGGAAGGACGGGATTAATAACTAATGTTTACATATAGCTTTGAAGCTCGCAAAGCTTTCTATATACATTCTCTTATTTGAACTTCACCCCAAACCCTATGAGATGGGTGAAGATAGACCGCACCAAAAAAGCAGAATTAACCTTAACAAATATGAATGTGATTTGTGACGACCAAGTAGGACAGAGTAGGAAGCATTAAGACCTGTAGGAAGGAAAAAGGAGGCGATGCCAAGGCTGGGATAGCCTGAAACTCAGTGGAGTATTGTGGGATTTAGAGATGAAAGAGACCTTATTAAAGAGACCTTCCCCTCGTTTGGTTAATTTAGGAAACTGAGGCCCGATCAAACAATAAGCATTTATTAAGCACCTACCACGTACCAGACACTATGCTAGGCACTGGGGATACAAAGTCAAAAATAAAAACCTCTGCCCTCGAGGAGCTTACAATCTACCAAGAGACAACACGTATGCAGCTAAGCAATACAAAGCAGAGGTAAAATAAATTCGAGGTAAGTTTTTCACAGGGAGAACACTAGCAGGTGGGGAGGGGGGCAGAGATCAGGAAAGACTGTATATCGAGCGCGGTGAGTGACCAGTTTGGAAGTACATTTCAAACATGGCATCCAGCCAGTGTAAAGATGAGGATGGAGACGGCGGATGGACGTCGTGTGTTCGGGCACAGCAAGAGAGGCAGTTTGGCTGGACTGTCTAGTGTAAGGATTTCATTTGGTCCATGAGGCAAGTAAGACAGCAATAAGGCGGGAAAGGTAGGTTGTGAAGGTATTTAAATACCAAAGGAAGGTATTTAAATAGCTCAAGGCTGTTGGGTGCCATTGGTTTTATTGAGTAGAGTGAAAGGGCCAGAATAGAGCCCGAGGAAAATCACTAGAAAAAGGGAAGACTTTTAGACAGGTGGGAGGCTATTGCAGGAGTCTAGGTGAGACGAGAAGGTCTGGACTGGTGTGGTGTTCAGTAGAAAAGAGGAAAACAAGAAACTGCCAAAAGTACATACTGGTAAGATTTGGCAACTGACAGTGTCGGTGTTAAGGGAGGGGAATCAGAGAGGACAGGAGTTGTGCTCCTCTCTGACTGGGAAGGAGGGGCCCTGAACAGAAAGGGGAGAGTTTGGAGAGACATGATTTTGGCAAGGAAAGAGCAAGTTTGGATTTGGACAAAATTCAGTGAATAGGGGGCAGCTGGGTAGCTCAGTGGATTGAGAGCCTAGAGATTGGCCTCAGCCACTTCCCAGCTGTGTGACCCTGGGCAAGTCACTTGACCCCCCATTGCCTACCCTTACCACTCTTCTGCCTTGGAGCCAATACACAGTATTGACCCCAAGACGGAAGGTAAGGGTTTAAAGAAAACAAAACTGAGTGAGTCCGAGATGCCTCTGCGGCATCCTGTTTAGAATGTGCAACGGGCAGTTGAAGACGTGTGTCTTCTTCCGCTTAGGAGGCCATGGCTAGTTTACAGGTCTTACAGATGTCATTTGTCCAGATTTTAGTCCAGCTCATGGGAGCGGAGGAGGTCACTTTCTGAGCGAGAGAGCATAAGGAAAGCAGAAGAGAGTCCAAGGCTGGGCGAAGAGCTACCCTGCCACATAGGGGCAGGACGAGAGACGATGGATGAGGCAGCAAGACTGAGAAGCAGGCCGGCAGGCAGGACGGAGAGATAGCAGAAACCAAGGGCAGAGAGTGCCCTGAGAGTAGCCAACAAGGGTCAGATTCTTTAGAGAAAGCGGAGGGCTGAGAAACGTTCTAGCTCTGATCTTATGAACATACTCTAGGAAGAAGCAGACTGAGGACGAATACACATCTTCTGACTATTTTTTAAACTGCATTGCATAGGATCTCATTTCTTTGGCAACTTTTCATGCAATTAAGATTTGTCTATTCACTGCTTCTCTATCCAACATATACATTTTTATGACCATTTCAACTCAATAGGATTTTTGGTCCTTAGCCAATTCTTCCTTGCTATCTAACATCTCCATTATGATAGAAGTTATTAACGACTCCTTGGTCCCCACCTAATGCTGGCAAGTGCCAGTATCGCTCAAGGACCAGGAAATTCATCTCTCAAGTCTCTGCTATGAGCAGAATGTCTCTAAATCCAACTACGCCTCCAGTGATTCATATTAAAGGAATCTGGAGATGTGGCACTTCAAAAAACATTGGGAGCATAATAAAACCTCACAGGAGACAAGATGAAACAGAGGCTAGGGATCAGCCTTGGTCACAATTCCAGTCCTAATGTTAACACACACTAGCTATAGTCATAATCTTCTAATAAAGGACAAAGACTATAAACAGTTGAATTGCTACTCTGTATCCCAGGAAGAGGGTGGGGGAAGAAAAAGCATTTATTAAGCGCCTATTATGTGCCAGGCACTATGCTAAGTGCTTTATGGATAGCTCATTTTAACAGCTGAAGGAGTTTCCAGTAATACGAAATCAGAGGTTCAGATAAAAAATGAATTCCAGCAGTAAAAACTTTTAGAAAGTCTGATTAGGATCATGTGCTTATTTCAAATACAGCAGAGTTAGGGAGAAATAGAGATCTCTATCTCCTTCTGCTGGAGTATTTTGGTGGCCAAGAATTCAGGTGGAAGAACGAGTGGTGACCGCTATAGAAAAGGAGCAAAGAAACTGAGCTCTGGGGGCATTTAAGAAAAAAGAAAAAGTAGGACTTTGGAAGCTTGTCTGGGACTGAGTGGTTTTAGGAGCTTTAAAGTCACAAGGATCCGTTTACCACCACCATATTTTTTTGATGTTTTGGACGTTTGTTTTCTTGCTGGATATTTAAATACTACTCTTTTCTGGCAAGAAGAAAAAGAGAGAGAAAAGGCAACCCAAACATAATGGTATAAAAATCACATTATAGCACCAACTGGCAGAGCTAATGAAAAGTAGAGTAAGGCATTCTTAAAATGGGTTTTGTTCAAAATAAAACCAAAGGACAGAATGTTCTTTGAATTACTAGGAAAGAGGATTGAGACACAGCTATAGCTTAATGACAAAAAAGCTGCAAAATTCTAAGATACAAATGAACAACTAAGTATGTTAAAAAGAAAAATCATGAAATTTAAAATAGATTGAGTTAAGGCAAGAAGAGTTTGGTTATAAGGAAAACCTGAAGCATAGCTGCTAAGTGTTAATGTAAAAGCCATTTAAAATTATATTCAATGCCTTATATATTGCTGTATAATTTTTTCCTATACTTCATTTTTAGGCTTTTGCATGTAAATAAGATGGCTCTGGGAAAATTGCCAAAAGCCTTTTTTTAAAAATCAGGTACAAAAAACAATACTCTTCAAGTATTTTGCCTTTTTAAAGCTCAATTTATTTCCCATTAATTAGTAGTGAAAAACGTGTGGCTACAGCATTAGTGGGCTTAAATGAAAACTTGTCTCTCAGGACAGGACAGGGATCTATGGTATGATAGAAAGGGTAAAGTGTCAGGTTGAGTTCCAGGGGCAGATTCAAACTTGTTTAGAGCTGCTTCTGGAAAACCTGCCAACTACCTACTCAATCTACTATCATATGGGATAACTAAGCACTTGAACTCCAGGAGTCAGTGCCTGGCCCCCAAAAGCGCTCCTTCAAGAAAGGCAAGGTATTGCTCTAAAGAGCAAATGATAAAAACCATGACATTGAACACTAGCATTCAGATTACTTTATTTCTCTTGCTGTTATCAAATAAAAGTCCCAACTAATGATGTTAAGAAATGTCAAAGAACTGACAAGTTATTTTTTTAGAAGCAGTTTAGGACCATTCAAGACAGTGGACTTGAAACCAGAGGATCTGGTTTCAAATCTCTTTTCTTTCACATACTATCTATGTGACCTGGGACAAGTCACTTGTACTTCTGTTTTTTCATCTATCAAAGAAAAGGTTGAGGCTAGATGGCCTTGTGGCTCTTCAAATGTATGATCTTATCCTATATTGCAAGACTGCCCCTGGCACAGTCATTCACTGTCCTATATGTTCTGGGATAAAGGATGAAAGGGGTGAAGGAGGCTGTGCCAGGGTTTTATTACTTGAGGGGAATCCTATACAACTGCTCTTGCCAAATTATTTTTTTCTATATGCTGATTACCACATAACTTTATCACATTTTAATTTATTTGTCTCAAAACATACAAAAGGAAGCTAAAATTGTAAAATCTAATCTTTTGAATAAGGCAATATTTTCATAGTATAGAATGGCTGACTTTGTCATCAGTTAAATTCAATTTTCCCACACAGAGCTAAGGGTTTGGTAAACAGGCAGTTTTTAGACAGCCGATTTGGAATATCCCAGAAGTGAAAGAGTCTTCATAAATGAAGAGTGCAATGATGACTAGTCAATGCCTGGAGTATGTATGGATGGCTCTACAAAGTATAGAATGCTGTTTAAAAAGCTACTCCTGGACTTGTTCCCCATGAGGCTATTTTGAAATCAGTAAATGAATGGTATAAACACATTTAGATGTAGGTTACGGAAAACTCATTTGGGAATAAATCTTGATCCTAGAAACAAAAAATTCAGTCACTTTCTACTATTAAATCCAAAAGTGCTTAGATAGTCTCTTCAACCTCAAAAATGATCTCCAAAAAGGAAATATTTAAGATGTCTTCCATGATCCAGTTGTATAAAACTGTATAGAAAATGAGCAATATGTTCAAATGTACTGAAAATAATAGGTGTTAGAAAACATTCCTAGAATTGAATTACGCAGAAACAAAAGATGATTTACAAAGATTTATGGCAGAGTTCTAGTCATCATCAGAGTCAGAAGAATCATATATCTTTCCCCGGATGGTTTTCTTTTCTAACTTTGTGAAGTTGGTTCCAAATTTCTTTTGGCTTTGAAATGGTGGTTCCATCAAATTTCCACTAAAAGTCAAAGAAATATGAAAAAGAACTTTAATTTTAAGATATAAGGGTATTCATTAGATGAGTTGTTCAAAAAATTGGTACAATTCATCTTTTGTAAAATTCACAAACTACATTAGAATTCCTTTGATAACATGAAGATCAGGGGACAAGACAAACATCTTTGTTACAGACTAAAAATTTAAGCAAGTTTTAATGTTTATGATCTTATAGTGTGTTTTGGGGAATGAGATTGTTCTAAAACAAGCTGTATTATGAATAGGGTCTTTTTAGAGAATAGGAGTATAGCTTACTTTAAGACCTTCAATGATTATTAATGTAATGATATTTTAAAAACCATGGTTTTGTACTTTTTAAAGCAGATGTCACTATACTAATAAATATGTATCAATGCAACTATTTTTACTTGGAGACTAAATATGAATTTAAAATTGTTAACAAAGAAAATATTAATTTTATCCTTTGTCCCATCAGGAAACTGAATCTACAATAATTTTTAATTTCAGACAAAATGGGCAGGTGAAATGATATATTTTTTGCATTATGGCCTCAAATAATCCCAAAAACGGTAAGAAAGAATTCATGTTCTTCTCTAAGCAGCTATCTCTTAGGGAGTAGTAATATGAGTACTGAGAAGACATTTCCCTGATATGCTTTTTGGCAGTTATATTAGGTATATTCCCTCCTTAATTTCAATATTGCTCTTTTTACCATGTAATACTGAACTATCCAAATCCTTTAAAAAATATGTTTCTGAGAACCTTAAGAACTTTAGTTCTGGCAGCTTTCTTAAGAACTGTGTAGCAAGATGAATCCTGGCATGTAGTAAAGTAAAATTAACAAAAAAAGGGGGGGGAATTATTAAGGAGAAAAAGAAACCAAGAAGACTGCCTGTAAAAATGTTATAGAACACCTTGTGTAAATTAGACAACTAAAGAAAGAATAAGATTGTGTTAGCTGTCAGTATATGGCATACTTGATTTTTTTTCCCTAGAAGTTAACCCAGTATAATAATTAATTATAGCATTTTGCCACCTTAAATAATTTTTCTTGGTAAACTGCTTATTTTTTTTTTTAAAGACTCTACTGAGATCAATCAAGCACTTAGTTACTTCAGTTTCCTTAACTCCAAATAGGTGACAGTTCAGGAAGATATCAAGAGAAAAAATGAATAGAAGCGAGGCTAATTCCTTTAAAGAAAAACAAAACAAAACACTTGTTTTTCTGGTTTAAATTCTACAGAACAGGAACATTTAGTCAAAAGTTTTCCTAATTTGTTTTAATTATAGAAATGGCTTTGGGAATTTCTAGAAGAAATCTGGAGGGAAAAACAATAAAACAACACAAACCATCTTTTGTGATGAATTAGCTGAATTAATAAAGTTTTCTAATTTAGGTAGTAGATACTCATAAGGAATTTAGCTCCTCAAGGAGGGATAAGGAAAAAGTAAAGAAGTAGTGACATAACAATCCTGATAATTTTATCCACTCCTGTTGTTGTATTCCAAGCAAGGGACTCAAAGTATGATGACATGACATGTTATGACTCGTACAAAGAAATATTATTTTCATTTGGAGAAGGGGGAGAAAGGCAAAGGCTGTGTCTCAGAGCTCTTTCCAAAGTCTGTTTAGAAAAGAGCTAGGAATTAGGAAGCTCACTATACTTTTTCAGGATGTATATTACAGAACGGGAAGACTGAGTAAATTTTGGGTTTAACAGATGTAAAGTTCTATAGCTGATGCTTTGTAATAAAATATTTTTCTTTAGGAAGCAGATTCTTTGTTTTTCACTGATGAGATAATAGTTAAAGTCAATTCTGGTCACATAAAAATGTTTATCTTCAGTTTGAGAAGATATCATTTCAGTGAGTGACACTTTGGGGCACAAAAACTAATTTAGAAATGGTTACAGTAAAATTTGAAAGTCTAAAAGTGTCAAAGTTAAGTGTTTTAAAATTTGATTTTATCCACAAATGTTACTTTGTCTCAATTTAATGTTTGTATTCTTTTACTCACTTATTTTGTTAAATGTGGCTTTACAAAATCTTAGAAAGATATGTGTTCCTACAAACTTGACTGAAGTTATTATTTCTGCTCTGCACAAATAATTCTACATTACAAAATGCAATCTAAAAACAGGAACCAAAAACATAACTAAAAGCAAATAAGTGCCATTTAAAAAAATTACCTGTAATTAATAATATCAGAACAACCAAGTCTCCATTCTAAAGTTTCTGTGGTAAAGTCATCAGTATTCCCTAGGTCAGTAAAACCTACGATATAATCTTTTGTTTTCCCATCATTCACCAGAGCTAGGGTGGGAATAACTTTGATATGAAGTCTTTCGCACAGGAAAGGTGCTTTTTCCACATTTAGCTTCAGGAATTTGGTCTCCAAATGCTTCTTGGCCAATATCACCAAATGTTTATCTAGTATTTTACATCTGTAAAGCCAAACAAAGATGAAAATTTAAAAATCAAATAGATCAAATATTTTTGGTATAAAGAAGATTTATCAATAGTGATTGGGGAATGTGGGGTTTTTATTGAAACCCATTTTATTTCTCATAAATTGTCTTTCCAGAAGAGAATCTAAAATTGGCATTCTAGAAAAATACTTTCCCTTACATTTTTCAATCAATTATCAATATCCCATCTGTCACAGTATCGGAGCACTAAGCAAAAACCAGATTATATCCCATTAACATTTTTTCTAAATAGAATCTCTCTGAACTTCAAAGGGGGTGAGGAACAAGAGAATTTAATGGACAATAAAATGAGCCATCAACATTTTGCTCCTTGTCTGAGAACATATGGGGGAAAACTGAAGCCATTGAAAGGAAACTGTTTTGAAAAAATCTCTATATGACATCATTAGAGTCAAGGGTAATCAATAATAAACAAGCAAGGCCATCTTTTAGCTCTACTTGCTGTTAAATGGTGACTGTTTTTCCATAGTAGGCCCCTGATTGTTTGTTGACTGAAATGATAGTGACAATGATAATAACAACAATAATAGTTAACACTTATTTAATGCTTGTTATTTTCCAGACACTGTGCTAAGGGCTTTACAGTTATTCCCAATATTATGGATTTGATTAATCTAGGTTGAAGAAAGAGCAAAAGAAAAGAAAGCTGGAAGTTAGATGACCCTGTCATTGCCAAAGTAGTGCTCTCAATTTAGGAAGTAATAGGAAACACACGTGGCTGTCAAGAAACATGTTCTTTAAATAAGAATATGACTTATTTGTTTCAAAATGGTCAATAAAATGCTTTTACAAAAGAAATAGTTGTAATACTTTGGAATGAGACTAAATGCCTCGATGTTAGTTTTTGTATCGAGTCAAGTACTCTGAATCATTTAAGACTCAATGTTCTTGAGGCTTAGTCAGGAGGCATGGAGATCATCTGTGGTCTAGCAAAAAAGATTTTTTGGCATTTTCACCATATATCATCTTTGTGTCTTTACATATCTATCAAGCACTTAGGTATAAGAATTTTGGTGAATGACAATTAATGAGAGGAAAACAAGAATACATATTAATCTTAAGGATACTATTTTAACTTCAATACAGTTACAGGATGCATGGCTGTGCATGCATGTGTGTGTATATAAAAATAAAATATTTCTTAAATGAAGAAACAGTAACAGTCATTTAAAATGCACCAAGAGGAACCATTTAAAAGAATCCTGGAAAATGTCCTCTAATATTTGCTTTCTACATTTAGATATTAATTTTTAGGTTTACTGAGCAAAGCTAGAAGATAAAGACTGGAGTCAGCGGTCTATTGCATGAATGCTGAATAAGAAACTATTTTAAGCAGACAACAAAGGAGAGGCAAATTTGCCTTGAATGCCTTTCCACTTCCTGGATCATCTTATCCTTTCTCTTTTCCTAAGTCTCCTTCTGACCCCAGATACTCTATTTCTTGCAATGATGGCACAATGCTCATTCATTCATTCATTCAGTTCTCAACTAATCCTGCATATGTATATGTATAAAAATATATATAAATTAAAAATGGATTTCACAGAAAGATGGTTCAAGAGTCCAGCCCAAAATGTTATAGTAACGTGAAAGCTCCTGTCCTATTTTTAGATATTGTGACTTGACTTAGCTTGGAGGTTCACACTTTAATGACTTATAGAGGATGTGTATGTGGTGTGTGTGTGTGTGGGGGTATGAATGACAAACAGGTAGCCATAATCTTTCCCCTCAAATACTGGCATTCCTTTATCTCCTGTTATATGAGGAAGTAAATATATGACTACTTGATGTGCCCTTTTAAAAAGCTGTCCTACTGCTGCCTTCTAGGAAGATCCCTGACCTATATGGATCTCACAAGAAAATCATGGGATCACAGTTCTGCTAAAGAGGAGTTAGTGAAGCTTTACATAAAGACTTAAGACAATTAATTATTTCTTTCTTTGACAAAAGTTTTAAACTGTATGGTATATATCTAGGAGATTGTTAGAAGTGACCAAAACCATTTGATATATTTTTTTAAAAGATCTGATGTTAATAAGTGCAACTTGTTCAACTTTCCAAATTTCCTTTAAATATTCTATTGTATTTTTCTAACATAAAATCCCTTCACTAGAAAGCAGTTCAGTTACCTGAATGTGGAATCTCTGTAGAAATGGCAAACCACTTTTTTACTTTCCTTGACTTCCTGAAAAAACTCACTCTCACTAGGAAGTTCTCTATATTCACCATGTCCTTTTGAAAGCCATTCCTAGGTTGGAAAGAGAAGAAATATTCACATTTGAAATTTTTTTCAGTAAATTGGGATGTATTCAAGTATATAGAGATAAGCATGTAAAATAATTTTTAGTTACCAAAATCATTTGCAACAAAGCAAGCTTTATTTTAGGGTAATTAACTTAAAAAATAATCAAAATCTTAGAAAGAAGAACCTATACTCATTGATTCCACTTTGTCAGTTCCTTGCTATCTGGTTTTCTACCTCATCTCCCTACTAAAATTACTCTCTCAAAATTTGTAAATGATTTCTAAACTTGTATCAGGTGCAATTTTTCCATACTCAGTCCTTATCTTCCTTGATGCTTCTGTATCTGTTATTATACTCCCAGTTTTCCTACCTGTCAGTTGCTCTGCCAAGTTCTCCCCTACCCTTTATTTTTTATTCTTTCAGTTACACATGGAAACAATTTTTGACAATTGTTTTCTGACAATTTAGAATTTAGATTTTCTCTCTCCCTCCCTCTTCTGCCCTCTTCCCCAAGGTGGTGAATAGTCTGATGTAGCTTATCTCTGAGTACTTTTCAAAGGTCATTGACCATCTCTTGTCTCTGACATATGGCTGTAGCCTGCAGCTTTGTCCTCAGCCCTTTTTTCTTCTCACTTCATAATTTCCATGGAAATCTTGTTTATCCCTATGTTTTCAATGGTCACTTTTATCAAATTGACTCCAAAATGTCAGCTGCCATTCCTGATCTCTCTCCTCTTCCTCTCACTACCCAGTCCTTCATCTTTACTAAATTTCCATGTGGTCCTACTCACATCTCAAATTCAACGTGACCAAAGGTGAATCAATCATCTCCCCCTCCCCTAAACTCTTTGTTGATTACACCACCATCCTCTCAGGGATCCAAATTTGAAATTTTGGAGTAATGTTTGATTTAGGAAGCAAACACCAGCTATGTTACTAGAGTGAAATCACTAGTTTCAATTCCTACATTTGTTAAATGGGCATATCAGTAGTATCTACCTTATACTACTGTTTTTGTGAATATCAAATAAGTTAAAGTATATCAATTTGCTTTGTTACCTTTAAAGCATTATATGAATGTCAGTTATTATTATTAACTAATCATTTGCTAAATTCTGTTGTTCTTAACTCCATAAGATCTTTCACATTTGTCCCCTTCTGTCTATTCATATTACCACCCTAATGTGGTTCACTTATCTTGCTTAGAAGTGTTACAATTACTTTACTCAATTTTCTCTTCTCCAAATGATACTTTCCATGTCTTGCTAAGGCAAAAGTCTCACCATGTCTTTCCTCTACTCAATAACCTTGTGCCTCCCTATCGTACATTACAAAATTTAATTGTCTCAATATGGTATTTAACTTACTTTTCTAGCTTTATTTCATACTACTCCCCTTTATAAACTCTGTTTCTGCTAAACCAGACCACTAGCTTATTCCTTGAACTTAGAATGCCATTGCTTGTCCATGTGATTAACGTTGGTTGCTTCTCATGAGTTAAAATCTAGCCAGACATTTCCTATCTGTGTTATTTTGGGCAAGTCTTTTAACCATTGTCTAGTTCAGTTTCTTCAACTATAAAAAGATAAGAACAGCACCTATATCATAGGGTTGTCTTAAGGATCAAATGAAATTATTCGTTAAAGAAAGCTTAAAGACAGAACCTTGTACACAGTAAGTGCTTCTTCTCTTCCCTTCCCATGCCAAAGATAACCTGCTTCATTTCTTTCAGAACATTATAGTTCTTCAATGTTTAGCTCAAGTGCTATTGCCTCTGGGTATTCTGACCTGTCACCACCACCCTACAGCTAAAATTGTTTTCCGTCTGTATTATATCTTTTTACAAGTTCTATTAGTGTACCAATCCCTCCTTCCACTACAATCTGGCAGAATGTAGCACCTTGTGGTCAGGGTCTGTGTATTATTTTATCTTCATGTTTTACCATGCCTAGCAAGAACTTGATATGTATAGAACTATAATGAAAATCATATTATGTGACTCTTTTCCTTTTTGACAAAGTAATTTGTACTGTCTCTATCTTTTGCTATTTGGTGTAGTTCATCCTTAAGGATACTAATTAGCCATAATGTGTCTAGAATATTCATTTGGATTAAATAATTCTCTGAAAATTACACAGTGCACTTAACGTAAGGTTGTAAAATAAGGTTTCTGAAAACTTTTAATGTTTACTGATTCATTTGAGCTAGACAAAGACTACTAATACTTTTGCTCTGTTGAATTGCTGAACCCAGAAGAATTTTACCCTAAATTCCCTTAAAATCCTATAAATTAATTTTAAAAGGCTAAATCTATTTGTTTAATTACATTTATGAAAATATGTATGTGGGGAAGAGAGGGAATTCTATTTGTCTTTGATGAACAACCTGCCAGAGAATCATGTTCCTAGGAAGGAAAAGTAGGCCGGCTACATTAATCCAAATTCACTTCCACCAAAGGTCTTTGCTCCAAATTATTCTTTAAGTAATTTAGGTTGTGATCAAATATTACTAGTATGGGGGAAAAGAACAGTGACTCTGGAGTTAAGAAGACCTGGGTTCACAACTTGCCTCTGATGCTTGCTGTTGATATAGCTCTAGGCAATAAATGAATTCTTTGGCTTCAGTTTCCTCCTCTATGAGAGGAAGGGGTTGAACTAGATTGTTTCTAAGTCTCATCTAGCTCTAGATATATGATTTCTATCATTTCCAGGAATGAGGCACTCACAATTAATTAAGGCATCCCATTTCATCATTGGACTGAAAAGCTCTATTAATAAGGCAAAAATTCTTCCTTATTCTTAGCTGAAATGTGCCTTTAATTTTCATCTACAGGTTCTGGTTTGCCCTTGGGATCTATTGAGGACAAATCAAATTATCTCTTTAATGTGAAAGACTTTCAAATATCTAGATATGATTATTATATTTCCTGTCCCTCAAATTTGTTCCTCAAAAGGCTAAAAGTTCCTGGTTCCTTGTCTCATTCTTCGTGATATTTGTCTACCATTCACAAATCTAGTTATCCTCTTTAAGAATACATTTCAGTTTATCAATATCTCTGTCAAAATGTGGTATCCAAAACCGACCACAGAATTATAGATGTGGTCTGAATCACAATAGGATATAGTGTAACCACTACTTTCCTCAGTCTGTTCACTATTTCTATTAATTTAGCCTAAGATTAGATTTCTTTTCTTGGCAACCTCATCATATTGTTAGCTCATATTAAATCAACTAACATACTTAGGTTTTTTTCTCCACACAAACTACTAATTGGTTAGGTACTGTTCGTTCTGTATTTGTACACATAATATTTTTACATTTCTCCTTATTAATTTCATTTTGTTAGTTTTGTCCAATGGTTAGATTCTGTTAAGATCTTTTTTACTATTCCTGTTATCCGGTATATGAGCTACTCTTCCCTTTCAGTTTTGGGTCATTTATAAATATAATAAACTTTCATGTTGGTTATAATAGACTTTCATATTACCAAGTTGCTGATGAAAATGAAAGGACTTGGGAATCAAGCAATTCTTTCTTTTTAGCCTCAGTGAACTGCAAGTAGTACTTGGGAATTTTTTTTTTCTGTGAAAATAGGTATATTGTCAGACATGAACAATGTGAATATTTTTTATCAATTGAAAGATGAGAATCTGTAGACATAGTCAAGCAACATTATGTTCTTTTAACTTTTTTCTTTGGTAAAATCCAACTTCTGCCTTTGTCAGTTTTAAATATATACTCAAATTTCAAATACTCAAAAAGTGTTTCTTACTTTACTTAGAAAACTGGAGCTATCCAACGTGAGTTCCTTCTATTCCCCTTCTTTTACCTCAAAATCCCTTGACATCATCCAACAGTTTTTAACAACAAGGTAGCTCTTTTTAAAAAGATCAATGCTTTCAATGTGTCCCTGATCCCATCCTCATCTTCTCTAGTGGATTGTATCCTTTGTCATCCCCCTAATTTTGCTTCTAATTTTCAGCTTTTCTCCTTATCAACTGGTTCTTTTACTACTATCTTCAAATATGCCCAAGTTTCTACCTACCTTTAAAAAAACCTTCAGTATATTCCCTCAAGTTACTGCCCTATATGTCTCTCCATCCTTTCTCAGCCAAACTAGCTTAGAAAAAGTTGTCTATAAACACTACCTCCCACCTTACTCTTCTCTAAATTTTCAACTTTTTGAAATATAGCTTGATCTCATTATTTTAGTTCATTATTCTGCCTACATTTCACTGTCTTTTTAACCAAATGAGAACACAATGTATTCTGCACGTAGAGACCTCTTAAAAAAAATTACACACAAACACACACACACACACGCACGCACGCACGCACGCACACACACACACACACACACACATTATTACATTAAGCCAAACAATTGCTTTGTACAAATTTTAAATAACAGCAATGACACATTAATTTATCAACCCCTAAAAGTGAAGATAGCAACTACTGCAGTAGTACAAGGTACTTGGACCATACTGTTTAGTAATTTCAGAAACCAGTGCAGCTAGGTTACTTGTTTCTGCTGTTGTGCTTTCTTTAGTGCTTCGAGTCTCTTTTCTTTAAGGCGCTCCAAATCATCCTCATCCATCTGATCCAATTTTTGAATCTCAGTGTCCAGCTGCTGTTCCACAATACTGGTTGTCTGAAGCAACTGATTCTCCAGGACTTTTGCAAACATGTCAACAGATGTATGAGCTTCCATTTTTTTTTTAAAATATAGAGTTCACCACTTATAATCTGGGAAATAAAAATACACAATTAAAATATTGCTAATATGAAACCATGTTTTTTTAGATTCTCTATAACGTCAGCAAATAACATTTTGAACAGCATAGAGTTTGCTGATAAAGTGATTTTGATTAGCTGTTTCCTTTCCTAAGCTAGAAGTATAGTGTCATGGAAAGTAAGTTAGTGAGAGAAAAATTACATATTTTTGATTCACATTCTTTTTCTGTAATAAAACGAAAGTTAAGTGCCTACTATAAACGCAGAGCATTGTACTCTAGGCCCTGCAGGCCATACTGAGGAAATATTAAATAAGAGATGGTCTCTGCTGTCAAGGAGTTGACAATCTAGATGGGTTGAGGTATTGGGGGATGAAGCTATAAAATACAGAAATAACTGAGGTTTGCATTTTAAAGCTAAAAAAAACCAAACTGTCTAAGATATAATAATAATCCAAGGATGCATGATTTCATTAACATGAGATTATCTGCCACTGACACAAATCACAACTCTTCTACAACTTGGTAGATGGCTTTCAAAAATTGCCCTGACTGAAAAATCCATCACTCTGGAGTCAAGCTTGTGATGTTTCTGAAATTAGTTAGGTTAGTTTTAGGATATCATACATATAATCTATTGTTGATACCTGAAAGTTTTCCAGCTAGGTAGGGTCTTCCAGAGCCTGAAATCTGTGATAGGGCATTGACTGGAGTAGGACTTGACTCAAAATGAGAGTTTACATTTATGTAAACACAATAAGACAATATTTTTTACAAAGAAAAATTCAATTAAGTGAACATTTAAGTGCCTTCTATGTAGTTCTAGGCCCAGGGATACAAACATAAAAAGGAAACAGTTCTTTTCTTCATGAAGCTTACATTCTTTTGGCTTATAGATGTGAAAGAAAAAGAGTTATAGAACAGAGACAGTTGAGCAAACATTCCCTATGATAATAAGTAATCTGCACTATAAGCATTATTGTTGTATATTTCACAATAGAATTCATTACAGGGCAGAATTCAATGTGAGTGAGATTCATGTTGGGTTCTATGTAAAAGGGAGTTATTTACTGAAAGACAAAAAAGGGTATCTTTATAATGTGATTATACCATCACCTGGATTCCAGTTTTTGGTATTATTTTGGATTCTTCCTTTTCCTACGTCCATTACATCCAATTCCTTGATAAAGTCTGTTAGTTTCACCTCTCTAAACTTTCATCTATTCCTTTCTTTCTACTCCCAGTGCCATACAGGTCATTATTTCTCACCTGGATTATTTTAAACATTGTCTTATCTTGGCTCCCTATCTTCAGTCTATTTATCCCCCTTCTGAATGATCTTGAAAATTGCTGCAAAGCAATATTCCCTAATTCACAGATCTGACCAAGTCAATCTGCAGCTCCAAAACCTCAGGATTACTGTAATGTCATTGCATTTGGAGCAAAAAGTAATATTCAGTGATCTAATCCAAAATCAGAAAACTGAAAACTTGAAAGGCTGATTAAGCACACAGATAGTGGTTGAGCCAAGATTCAAATTCGGGTTTTTTGAGTCTTAGTCCTGTGTCTTTATACTATATTGTCCTCATTGTTAGGATAAAATAAAGATTCCTGACCAGGGCATTCATCTTATAATTTTCCCCTTAATGCAATCTATGTTCTTCAAACTATTTCTTTCATTCCAGTTTGCTTTCTCTTCCCTCCATTCTTCATGTCTCTAAGTACCTATTTTCCTTATCTCTAACTGTCTAAATACTTCCTTCTTCAAGGCCCAGCTCAGGTGTCTACCTCCTCTAGGAAACTTTCCCTAAGACCCTTCACCAACCCCCAAGTCTTTGTATCCTCAAAGTTGGGAAATTAGGAAATGCTTCATAAATGTTTAAATTAAATACAACTGCCCTGATTCTGGCCAACTGATAAGAAAGTGCTGCCTACAAAACATTTATTTGGAAAAATAAATGCTTTATTATGCAATTGGGAAGAATAATGTGTCTATAAGACAGGATCATTTCTCCCCCCTCCCTCCCCCCAAATAGCCAGATGCCATTTCTATCAATTCTCTTGGATCTTTAAATTGTTTTTTTTTTATTTTAGAATATTTTCCCATGGTTACATGATTCATGTCCTTTCCCTCTTCCCCAAACCTCCTCCCCCTCCCCATAGCCCACGCACAATTCCACTGGGTTTTACATGTATCATTTGATCAAGATTACTAGGGTGATCGTTTATCGTCTACATGCCCAGTAACATTCCCATCAACCCATGTGTAAAAGCAGTACTACAAAACATTTTAAAAGAACGCAGCTTTTTAATCATCTTCGGTGTTATCTAGTTTAGTCAATACACAAGTATGATTAGTGATTTTCGTGTTAGAATCTGTTCTTAATAAGTCACTAGACTGTTAAGGAGCCCCAGTGAAAGTTTAAAAGTTGGAAACAACTTTTTGCTTTGGAAGCAACTAACAGAAACTTTTATTACTATGGACATCCTGTATGGCAGGTTCTTTAAAAACCATTCCCATCAAAGAAAAGAAAAAGCGTACAGTCCCGTTAGTTCTCTATTCATCTTTCATTGTGATCTCTAATTCTACTTTCCTTCCAGCTTTAAATCGCTAATTTCGATGTCCCATTTTGGTGGGGGGAGGAGAGCATATTTAAGGATAAACACGAAGGTATTCTTAAATAACTCGAGGGCTTCTTTACTTCCCACGTTTTAGGGACTAAGTTGTTCAGAGACAATCACGAAATCTCGAGGTCCTTTCGGAGATCTCGCTCCACCTCCTTTCCCCGCCACTCTACAAGATGGGAAGAGGGTCGCTGAAGTGAGGGCAAGGGGTCCCGGGAGCCTTGGCTTCAAAGCCACTAAGGACGCATGCGTGGCTGTCTGCTCTTGCGCACTAATCGTGTCAGCCCTTCCCCCACCAAACCTACCCTGATCCTTTTTTTTCCCCCCACCCCCTACCAGTTCCCTGCCCTGCTCCTCAGACCTAGTCGCGTGCTACGGCTGTCCTTACCACGGGTATTGCTTTCTAGTCATCAAGGCCCACCTCGCCTGAAATCGTGGAGATTACTCCGGTCCCCTCCCCCTCCTCGAAGTGGCGAAGACTTGGCGGAAGGTCACAGCTACTTCTGGAACGACTGCTGCAGCGGCGGAAGAGGGAGGGCACTAGCCGGTTGCAAACGCTACGCCCTCATTGGCTGCTTCTCACGCTCTCGACGGGAACCGACTACCACCTAGGAGGAGAGAACGTGTGCGTCTCCGGCGCATGCGTTCTCCCCCTTGTCTGCGTAATCCCGTGCTTCTTCTGGGAATCTCAGAAGACATGCGGAACTGCTTCGAGTAGATTTTTCTACGGTGACTGCAAGGGCCCAAGATTCTTGACTTCTTTCTAGGCCAAAAGAATTCCAGTACTGCACTTTAGTATATGAGGTGCAGCGGGAGGAGCAATGCATCTTGGAAATTGTAGTTTGTTTTTTTTTTTATGGGGTTATTATCCATTTGCTTGGTTGACTTGGAATCTTTCCCTTAAGGTTCCTGGACGAATTTTCTAAAGTAAACTACATAACAAAGGTGAAATATATTTCTTTGAACATGTTTTTCTAGTTTTATTTTTCCAGATTAGAATTTTTCTCTTTTAACGCGAAAATGGAAACCTATTTTACAAAGCGAGGACAAAGTTAGTATGCCCTTGTTTTATTTATTGAGTAATTCCATAAACCATGTGCGTTTTGCACAGTGTCCAACTTAGAGCTCCCCTATATGTCGAACTTGGTGCAGACTAGAATTAAAGACGTTAAACAGTGGAATGAAGACTAAATAGAGCACAGAAGTTCTCCTGTTCCAAATGATGTAACAACCGTCCAGAAGTTTGCTTTCCAGCCGCTCTGGCTGTACTGACTTGGGAGTATTACGTGAACTTTATCACGGAACAATATCAAAAAAGATTGACAGCTTCTGTAGTAGAATGTTACTCTTCGGGGAAACTTGAGACCCTGTGCTTCTAACTCCCAAAGACCAGAGCGCTCTCCACACCCAGCGTCACCGGCTGGAGTCTGGGGACGCTCTACCCTAAACGTAGAACTCTATGAGACGCCTTGCGTCCCCACGCCAGGGTGGCGGGGGCGATGCGCCTGCGCTGTGCGAGTTCCTACCATATGTGCTCTGTCCCCGTGTTCGGGTCTGTGGTGAGCCGGGTCCGAGAAGCGGCGGCGAAGGAGGAAGGGCAGAAAGCTGGGCTAGCCAGGGGGCTGTGGGTCAGTGAAGCGGTGAGCGAAGGGACTGGAGCCGCGAACGCCATTGTCACGCGATGGGGAAGAAGCAGAAGAACAAGAATGAGGACAGGTAGCGGCGGCGGCTCGGTGGGGGCACGCGGGGTCTGCGCGGACGAGTCTCACTTTAGGGAGTGGGGGAGGTCACGAGCTGTTGCCCTCCCACCGGCTCGCGGGAAGGGACAGCCGGGGGACAGGAGCGGGACCTTCTGGGATCGGCCGGGGTAGAAGGCTGAGGGACGCCAAAGTTAAGCCAACATGTGCTGGGGCGGACTGGGTAGCCGGGCCTGGAGGGGAGGGCCCGATCTTCTCTTTCCCGCCCCAGGGTCAGTCTCCACCCCCAGCCCCTGCACTAAACCCTGTTTCTCTGGTCCCGGCCCTGGTGGGTGGGGGTGGGGTTGAGGGAAGTGAGGACCTGGGAGGTTGGAGGGGCCCCGACCTTGTGCGAGGGGTCTGGAGGATTGAGTTCCTGTCGTTGTGGGGGGTGCGAGTAATTGGGAACCGGCTTGAGGCGACTCCTGGGGGGGGCGGTGAAGATAAGTCTGGGGCTCGCTGGTGAGGTGGGGTGAGGAAGGTCACGGAAGTCTGGAGAGACTAATAAATTGTAGGGCTGAGTGGCAGTAAGCTCCATGAAGGCGTACCCTTAGGAAAAGTCTTCTGGCTGAGTCTCTTCCTATTTTCTCTATTGTACTATGTGCCTCTCTATACTTGTAAAAAAGAAGGAAACTTGATCCTATTCTTAAACACAGTTGCCCTCCTGAATTTGCATCCTGCAGTCCTTTTTAAAATGTTTCTCCAGCCTGTAAGTCATGCTGGCTAGTTAAAAGAGTTGCTCAGGATACACAAGCACACACTCACTTAAGGTCTAATTCAGCTTGTCATCTTTTTAAATTTTCCTTCTGGGACTAGTCTTTTTGTTGGTTTCTTTGCTTATTAAACACCATTTCATTTAAAAATCTGGAGGTTATACCATTTGGTGCACCTATGTTAAGTACTGATATTACTTCTTTGTCTATACTGCCCTTTATTAAGGTATAATTACCTTATTTTTTTATTCAGATCTATTTTTGCTTTAGCTTTGTCTGAGATCATGATTGGTACTCCTGCTTTTTTAAAAGAATCTCATTTGAAGCCAATTTTATGGAAAGTACATGGGAAAAATCTTTGCTTTTCATGAAATTCTGTGTAAACTTGAGGCAAGATATCAACAGGTTAATAAGGAGATTGTTGTTTCACATATTTTACTATGTTCAAGCCATAAGCTTTGATGTTTTTAGAAAAGTTTTATGAACTCATATCAGATATGTGGTATTGAAATGACATAACTAAATAATCATGAATGTTAATTATCAGAAATCTGTATGAAGTCTGGCCTCCTCTCAGGCCTTAGGGTTTTGAATTCAATGTCTAGAGATCCTGGTTTATACTTAAAAACAATCTAGATTAAGAAGCCCATGTATAAAGTGTGTCAAAATGATGGCAATTCTATCTTCTAGTTTCCAACTCTGGAATATGAGGATATTTCATTTAGAGAACAGATTCTATTCTCAAGACATGAAATGCAAAAAAATCCCTAAATCAAAACAATATGCAGAATTCCACCAGTTTGGAGGAGTAGCAAATAAAAGGAGAACTTTTAGTAATAGACCATACTTCAAATTTCAGGATGTGCGTAGCTCTATGAGACACAGGATTTATCTATATCTAATCATTGCTTCCATGTGATACGTTAATTTAAAATAGAGAGAGAGGTCTGAGTATCTGACCCGTTCTTCAGTTTTCTTTCTTTCCCAGTTGGAAATATCATTAATTTCAGATACCACCATGTTAACAATAATGGGAACAACAGTAAAGGATATGCCCTTATATCTAGGACAGAAGAAATGCTACTCTGATTTTGATGTTTTTTTTTCCCCTTTTCATTCTTAATCTATTGAACCTTAGTATTCCTTTTAAATTCTTTTGAAAGGAAGTGTTGGTATTATGATGAAAAAAGATTGCAAACTTTAGCCACTGAGGTGCCTATGTAGAGTTTATTGCTAGGATATTTAAATGTTTCACCTATGAATAGAATGTCAGTTTTTGGAGAGCGCATTTGGAAAATCTAGGCCTGTCTCACAATGTATTCTCTGCCTGAGATTACATTTTTTTTCCTGTCATTTTACAATGCATTGTGCAGATTCTCACATTAATAATTTCTTTTAAAATGTTTGAATCTTGTAAAAACAACTTCCTGGCAGGAGAGAACTCTGCTGTACTTGATCAGATGCTTATTATTATTAAATGGAATCCTAGGCTTAATGGGATCGTAGAGTTAGAGTTAGAAGGAACAGAATCCTCAGAATTTATATAGATGAATAAACTGAGACTGATTCTTCCTAATTGCCTTGCCTTCTTCTTATTTCTGTTTTTCAGATTTGGAAAGGTAAAATCAGTTCTCAGAAAGGTTAAATGACTTGCCTTCCACTATCACTCAGGCAGTAAATAAGCAACTTGCTTTTTAACCCCTAGAAAGAATATGATATTTAATCATATTTTGTTAGTGCTGCATATCTCTTTTTAGTTAATAGGGGACCCTTTGCTATAGAACCTAATTGTAGGATTTAATTTTATCTATTTCTCTATTTATTTATTTGTTTGTTTGTTTGTTTCTTTCTTTCTTTCTTTGAACCCTGTGTATTGGCTCCTTGGTGGAAGAGTGGTAAGGGTGGGCAATGGGGTCAAGTGACTTGCCCAGGGTCACACAGCTGGGAAGAGTCTTGAGGCCAGATTTGAACCTAGGACCTCCTGTCTCTAGGCCTGACTCTCAATCCACTAAGCTACCCAGCTGCCCCAGGATTTTTTTTCTTAATGAGCCTTACAGATTATTGTACCTTATCAGCTAGGTTGTGTTTGAATAGGTCATACAAGGAAACCAATCAAGTTACCTTTCTGGAATTTATTACATGTTAATGGAGATACCATTATTTTTACTTTATACATGCCTTCTTATTCTGTTGTACTTTTTTACATTCTGCATTCACAGAGGAAAACTCTTGACTTTTATCAGTTTTCAGATACCAGCTATGCCTTCTCCCACTCAGAATTTCATTTTGCTTTATTAATAAAGTAAGTATTCATTGCTTAGTTAATTATTAGTTGATTTTCCTAAGGTTCAGTTTATACAAGAAGAGACTTAATTTTGTGTGTTGGTTTTTTTTTTTTTTGGCTTAGGGTATTTAATTTTAAATTGTACATCAGAAGTACTATCAAAATGAGTAAGACATAGTTCCTTACACATAGAATTAATTCGTACACATATAACAAAAATATCTCACTTAGAAGCAACTTTATTTTGATGTGGTAAGATAGAAAACAACTTTACTCTTTTTGCTTATCTCTGAATGCTTCCTGGTTTTGCCTGCCTGTTAACTGAAGGGGTAGCTAAGTAGAAAGAAAGGAGAATGCTCCATTTTGTTGCATATGATCAGTCATCATTTTTGTGCAGTCTATGGAGTTGAGCCCAGAATTATATCTTTTTTTTTTTTAAACCCTTCCCTTCTCTCTTAGAATCAATGCTAACTATTGGTTCCAAGGCAGAAGAGAAGTAAGGGCTAGGCAATTGGACTTACATGACTTGTCCAGGGTCACACAGCTAGGAAATATGTGAGGTCATATTTGAACCCAGGACCTCCTGTCTCTAGGGCTGGCACTCCATCTGCTGATCCACCTCCCTGCCCCCATAATTATATCTTTAACCTATTCCCCTCATGTGTAGGTGGTTTAACTCTTAATAGATAGATATTCTAGTAATATGCAAGTTACTTTACCCTTGTGAGTAAAAAGGAAGATCTCTCAATAAGTATTAAGTTTCTAATGCCAAACATTGCTATCTATTGGGGGTACAAAGATAAAACAAACAAGAAAACCCCTGTATACCTGTCTTTTAAAAACACACACAATTTGAGGAAAATAATATGTACACATAACTAAATACAAAGTAAATAAAAAATCAAAGTAATTTATGGAGGGATACTCACAAGTAGGAGGATTAGAAACGACTTCATATTGGACGTATCAGTTAAGCTTAGTGACATTAAGAAATGGGAGGAGGGAGTGCATTCTTAGAGTGGAGAATAGCTTCTAAAAAATGAAAGACAGGAAATGCCCATGTTTGGAGAGCAGCTTGCTGGAACTTGGGGTTTTCAAAGGGGAGTCTGTGTAATAAACCTGAAAAGATAAGCAGGTGTCAGATTTTTTGGGAGATTTAAATACCAAGAAAAAGGAATGTGTCTTTTATTATCCTAGAGGCAACATGGAATCACTGAAGCTTTTTGAACAGAGTAGCATGGACAGATTTGTCAGTGCTTGAGGAATATTACATTAGTAGCTGTGTGTATATAATAACTTGAATAGGAAAGAACTTGAAGGGCAACAATTAGGACTCTATTCCAGTAAGCCAGATGAAAATTATTGCGGGCTTGACTTAGGAAGGTAGATTGTGTTTGGAGGGAAGGGGACAGATGAGAAAATGCTGTTGAAGTAAAAGATAGGATTTGATAACTTATAAGATATGAGGGAATGAGGGAGAATGAAAAAGTTGAGGATGATTCTGAGAGTTACTGGAAGGATGGTGTTGCTCTTAACAGAAATAGGTCAAGAAGAATGAGAAACTGCTAAAAGGTTTGATGTAGTAAGTTAACCACATTTGTGGGACTGGTGTATACCAAATTCTGTAAACTGTACCTTTACTTCTCAGGGTGCATTTGAGTCACTGAAGAATCTATCTGTGACAATATCTTTGTCATTTTTATACAGTTGCCTTGACTTTTCATTCACATTTTACATCTTTAGGTTTTTGCTATGCTGAATCTATTGCTCACTTTGGTGGCTTTTATGATACATCTAACTAGCCCAACTTAATGTACACTCTACTTTAGTAATTCCTGCTGCCTTCTCTTCTTTGCTATTAAAATTTGAAGAAGTAAAACCCACACTTAGAAAAATAATGTGAATCCAATTAATAGGTTTAGGTGTTTTGGATAGTTAGGGGAAATTTTTGATTCAGGTCCAGTTTTCAGTATTACCTATGTCCAGATCACTTATAGGAAGTAGGAGAAAGTTGCTTTGGGGGATTAGTCAAGTCTTTTTCAAAGAGCTTCTAGCAAGAACAGCAGGACTGGGGGTAGCTAGTTGGCATAGTGGATAGATTATCAGGCCTGGGGTTGAGAGAACCCCAGCTCAAATATGACTTCAGATGCTTCCTAGCTATGTGACCTTGGGCAAGTCACTTAACCTTATTTACCTAGTCCTTGCCCTTCTGTCTTAAAGTTGTACTAAGACAGAAAGGGTTTTAAGATAAAAAAAGAACAGCAAAACTGAGGATCTCAATTTCACCAAATATGGTGAGAAGGTGAATTTTGCACTGCTTTGCAACTACAGAGTGAAATATTTCTGTCATGGCCAAATAACTTAATATGTATGTTTATAGTGCATTTTGAATATAAAAGGGCTTGGGAAAATGTCTGTTCATTCCTCAGGTTGTCCCTGCAAATGGTACATTCCTTTTAAAAATAATAAAAGAAGGACTCCACTGTGAAAACAAAGAAAAAAGAATTGACAAGGCAGAAGTGGAATCCTGAATTTTGTTAGGAGTTAGAGGCTGATAGATGAATGGACACAGGAGGAATGGAAGAAAGCTAATTCTCATTCCTGAGCCAGATAATAGATATTGAGGCTCTTTAAAATTAGGCATCCAGATCCTCTGAGAAGGAAAGCAACTATTTGCAACTCGGGGAAAAGCCATCTGGTAAGGATCAGAGAGAGGAGATAAATTTGATGATGGTTGATGACTGTAATACTTAGTAGTACTTAGTCAGCCAGTTGTTGACAGCATTAGGGAGGTTTACTGTTTTTCTGGTACATGTCTTCTGGACATGATAGTGAAATTTGATAATTGATTAAACTGGATGAGTATTATCCATTTCTGATGGTTCTAGTGGACACAGATAATACCTGCTAGAAGGAATCCAAAATTGGGTTCTGGCTATTGCAAATGCAATCTAGGATTGCATAGGATTTTGAGGTCCTGGACAAGAAACTTTAGGGGCACAGGTGGCAGTTTTTATTACTGCTGACATTCGAAATCAAAGACTTCAAAAGAGTCAGGTAGAGATGGGAGGCCCTAGGTTCAAATCTGGTCTGACACTTCCCAGCTGTGTGACCCTGGGCAAGTCACTTAACCTCCATTGCCGACCCTTACTACTCTTCCACCAAGGAGCCAATACACAGAAGTTAAGGGTTAAAAAAAAAAAAAAGTGAGAGTCAGATATGGGAACTGAACAGCTGTTTAAGAATATGGTGTCTGAAAATGGGATTTAATTTTCTAGTCTGGCTTTGATGTAGGGATGCTAAGCTCTTGTCCAGGGATGGAATGTACCTAACAAGGCCTAGTAAACCTTTATTTGCTTGGAGTCCTACAACTCTAATAAAATTAAGCCGAAAATGAAGAGGGAGTGAAATTGTTGCCCATTTCTCAACCAGCTTAGATTCCAAAAAGATGTACCAAGGTAAGGGCAGGTAATAGAGGGTAAATAAGGGGGAAATGATACTGCCTTCTAAGCCTTTGGGCAAGGGCAACAAGAGCTCAGAATGGACTGAATCTGTTGGATGCTGAGACTGCAAAATAGGTTGGGGTTGTTTTGGTTTTTTTCCTTTGACCTGTGGGAAGCAAAAAAAAATGAATTTAGGATTTCCCATGAAGTAGGTAGTACATTCATTGTGGATGATCTAAAGAAAGCAGAACTGTTCAAATATTTTCATTCATCTTTTTCTGCCAAGAATGATACTCTTTGGAGTGGAAAGAACAGTAAAAATTAACTAAAGTAGTCAAAACTCAATATAATAGTCTAGGAAGAGTAAATTCATAGTTGACATGGTTGAATCAGTTAATCATCTTTGAAAGCTCATTGAGCATGGGTTTTTCTAGGTCAGGAGAAATGCAAATGGTCCAAATTTCAAAAAAGTAAAGAGTAGAGTATGTAAACTAGGGGCAAATGAACTTGACTTTAAGTGCTAATAAAATTCTAGAAAATTTTGTTATAAGCATGATTAGTAAACATGGAAGGAAGTGTGATGATAACAAAGATGGCTAGCTTCATTTAGAACTGGTCCTTCCAGAACCTCATTTCCTCCTTTGAAAGTTATTAAACTGGTAGGGAAATCAGAGAAAAGCCAAAGATAGAGATAATCTAGCTTTCTATAAAACATTTGACAGAAGGAGTGTCAAATGTCAAGTTTCACAAATTATAAATGAACTTTACAAGTACAGCTAATATAAGATATGGGAATAGCATAGTCATTTCTGTGAAATGGTTTTTCTGTCTAGGTCTTATCTATGAATGAGGGAAGGGATCAGTCTTGACTGGTCTGTTTAAAGTGAAAGCAAGGTTGTCTTACACTGATATAACTTTGTCATAGTATTAAAATTAACCTCTTCAGACTGGTGTTTTTAAACCCAAGTTTTCCCCTTCATCCTCTTTAAAATTTGGGTAGCAGTATCCACTGGATTGTGTAATTATAATGAACAAGCTTTGGTCCCAGAGAAGAGCCGAGAAAAAGCATCTCCTTCCCCACTTTTGCAGGGGGACTATGAGTTTAGAATATTGCATATTATTTGCTCAATTGTTTCTCCTTCGCCCTCCCCCCCCCACACACACACTCATGAAAAATCTTTATTGCTCTGAGGAACACTTAATAGCTGGAGGGATTACTTAGTTGGTAAGAAAGGGGAAATGGTGTTGCAAAACCAAAATATATTTAAAAGTAATATTTAAAAATATGCTATGTTCAGGGCATTCAGTTAGCAGTATAAAAATTTGTCATCTCACTTCAAAACTTTAAAATTTAGTCTGGGAGACAGAAAATGCACTTGAAAACATTCTTTGACTTTAGACCGGAGAGAGACTTTGGATACTAGCTTCCTAAGAATACTTTTAGAATAGCTTTTGAGGGGGCAGCAAGGTGGCATAGTAGATTGAGAGCCAGGCCTAGAGACTGGAAGTCCTGGGTTCAAATTTGACCTGAGATACTTCTTAACTGTATGATCCCGAGTAAGTCATTTAACTCTCATTGCCTAGCCCTTACCTCTCTTCTGCTTTAGAACCAATACACAGTATTGATTCTAAGATGGAAAGTAAAGGTTTCAATCAAATTCATCAAATCAAATCAATTCAATCAAATAGAAGTTAATACTCAGAGGACTGATAAAGGGTTGCAAAAATGTCTATTAATTCCTGGTTATTTGCCTAAAATCCTGAGATATATGTGTGTGTACACACACACACACACACACACACACACACACACACACACACACACTGAGATTTTAGGCAAATAACCAGGAATTAATAGACATTTTTGCAACCCTTTATCAATCCTCTGAGTATTAACTTCTATTTGATTGAATTGATATAAAATCGTTAATAATTTAGCAATTGGATTTCTATTGCTGAGATCTAATGTTCTTACCTAGATGAATGATAGTACAATTACTTCAAAGTTTAGAATGAAATGGCACAAGATTGTGGCTGATAAGATTTACTAAGTGAGAGAAGAGGCCCCAGGTTAGGAGTTAGTATATGGAAGATAATGGAACAAAGGAGACCCAAAGGAACAGTCAAGACAATTGGTAGAAAAAAACCTAGAGTTGGCTGTACTCTGTAACTGATTGAATATATGTCAAGTGAGGGGGAGAGGAAAGAATCAAAAGTTGATTCCAAAGCTTTGAGCTTTAGTGACTTAAATACCATTCATTAAATTGCCTCACTTTCTTTGTGAGTAGGTCTGTAAGAACATAAAGACAAAAAACCATAACAGGATTATATTCAAGGAGCTTTGCTATTTATTGAAGGAAAACAATATCCAGAAAATTAATTGCAAAATAACCTAATCATAGCTAGCATTTGTATAGTGTTTTAAGGTTTGCAAAGCATTTTGTAAATTCTGGCAAAAACTCTGGGAGGTAGGTGTCATTGTTATTCCCATATTTTTAAAAAAATTTTTATTCCTATGTTTCTAGATAAGGAAACTGAAGCAGACAGAATAAGTGACTTACTCAGAGTCATATAGCTGGTAAGTGTCTGAGAACCAGATTTGAACTCAAGATTTCCTGCCTGTAGGACTAGCACTTTGTCAGCTATTTTTAATGGTAGGGTATTGGTAGCAAAGGAGTGGGAAATCTTCCAGTAGGTGATACTTCAATTGAGAAATTTGGAGGAAGCCAGGGATTCCATAAATGAGGTAACTGGATGGCTCAGTGAATTGAACATTGAATCGGGAAGACTTGAGTTCAAAAGTGGCCTCAGACACTTGGGCATCACTTAACCTCTGCCTCATTTTTCTTAACTGTAAAAAGGGAATAATAATAGCACTTACCTCCCAGGGTTGTGGTAAAGATCAAATAACATAATATTTGTAAAGCACTTAGTGCAGTGCCTAACATAGAGTAGGTGCTTTATAAAAAGGTAACTATGATCATAAGGTAAAAGTGTAGAAGGAGTGAATTTGGCATGTGCAAAAAGAACAAAGTAGGAGATGGATATAGTTTACTGGGAAACGAGAACAAATGGACATAAGATGTCTAGGGTAGAGATGTCTAACAGACAGTTGGCTATATCACACTAGAGTTCAGGGAAACTAAGGTTGTGGGATCTGTAAATTTTGGAGACATTTGTATAGTAGCAACAATGGAGTCCATGAGTTACCAAGGGAGGAAGAGGAGGGGAAGAAGAGAAAGAGGACTGAGGACAGCGCTAGGCATATCTTCATTTAGTGAAAGCTGGTGATGAATTAGCAAAAGCAAACAAGGAGAGAATAAAGGGGCAAAGAGGAAGGGTGTTTAGGATAGGGTTGTTAGCTGTTTCAAGTGTTGCAGAAAAGTTAAGGTTGAATCCTGAGAAAAGACCATTCATTTTGAATTTGTAGCACTTTTCTCCATAAGCATGGATAATTGGGAATTGTCTTATTTATTGTATTTCTGATAATGTAGGTTATATAGGATATTTTTTGGTTGAGAACATTACATTTTTTAGCCTTTATGTGTTCACTATAGCTTAGAAAATATAAATTATACAATTGGCATGTCTACTTATTTTTAGTTCATAATTGTCTCATCAGTCTGTTAGGAGAAAAAACTGAAAAATAAAGACATTTTCTATTTTGAAAATTGCATATTAATTGAAATTAAAGTTATAGTATTTAAAAATATATATGTAAACACATACACATATATAGTTGGATGATCTAATAAACCATAGTACTTAAGAATCTTGTTTGGTTTCTGAACAAAAACGAAATTTAAATTTCATTCATAATCACTGACTTGCATAAATATGTGTGTATATGTATACATAAATATATGTATATGTGTATATATAGATGCATGTGCACACCCACAAGCATGTTTTCTTTGTTTTGTTTTGTTTTTAAGTGGACACCTTAGCATGTTTGTTGGAAGAGAAGGGAAAGAGCAGGGAAATGTTAGAGGATTATAGAGCAAGCTACACTAGAGAGATTATGATAGGTGGAATCACTTAACATTTTTTAAAATTCTGAACTTAAAACACTTAAAAAAAGAAGCATTTCCATACAAAGCGGAACATTCAAAGGAGACTTTATGTAGAAGAGTGGAGAAAATTAAGACTCATTGGTCTCTAAGGCAGTTCAATCCTAAGAGCCCTGGCATGCCAGGAATGGCCTGTGGAATAGACCACATGGAGAAAGAGGGAATTCTCCCTTTCCCCCATAAGTTAGGAGCTGTGAAAAGCAGCTTCAAAAAAAAATGGAAACCTTGCTAACTTAAGAGAGGTGCTATATGATAATGCAGTGCTAACATTCTAACAGGAACGGCAGAAATATGTGTCCCTTTAGAATCTTCAGAGACTATTGAAGGTCTTAAATAACCAAAAAAGATATTTGAGAGTGGAGTAATTTTGTTCTAAAGACTGAAATAAGGGAAAGAAGGTAAAAGGAATGCTTTAGTATAAAAATGAAAAAGAGAAGTCCTCTCAGTGGATAAAGGGGAACTCATATGGAAGAGTTGGTGATAGAGATGGACAGGCAGATTGGTCAAGTTTTGGAAACTTTGGAAGAGAAAAAAGTAAATGGAAAATTGTCCCAGGACCTTGGGCATTTCTCCTTCTTTCCCCACAAGGTTTCATTATCCCATACTGCTCAATTAGGTTCAGATCCAGGATGAAAAACTTGCTGTAGACTGACTGAAGCTTCTTGAAAATTTGATGAACAACTGTAGAAAGTAGGGAGAGGTGAAGGAGAAAGGACAGATGAAGAAAAGTTATGCTTGGAATTAATTTGAATAAAGAGAGAGCCTGATAGATTTTTGTGAGTTTTAGGATGAATGGAGTGAGAGGGGATAGGAAGTGAGGTGTCATTTATTAATTGTGACACAAACACCTAGCTAGGTAATACAACAGAAAAGCCCTAGGAATGAGTGTGTTCAACAACACTTATGAAGAAAGTTTAGAGAAAAGACAATCTCTGTTTGTGGAACTTGTTCTAAGGCCAGGGGCCATTTGAATGCTGGAGTTGCTACTGTACAAGTCACTTTACTGCTGTAACCTTTAGTCTCTTCCTCTGTTAGATGATAGCACCTACATTGCCTACTTCTCTGGGTTATTGGGAGGATCAGAGGAGAGTCTGTACTTTGTAAATCATAAACATGTAAATATCAACTATTGCTTGATTTTTTTTTTTCCTTCTGGAATTGTTGAACTTCATTGACCTACTTATTTCTTGGGAACCATCCATATTAATTTTACTGATAGATGTGGCTTTTCTGTTGAACAGGTGGCACTGTGGGTAAATTGGGGTGCTCCTTTGTAGGGCTAACCTACTTTGCTGTTTACTGCAGAGTTGGACCACCTGATTTGGCCAGACCTTTTCAGTTAAGGTGGTGCTATATATACCCTTTGAGAAAGAATGGAGACTCTCAGTCAACGCGGCAAGTTATTAAGTGCCTACAATGTGTCTGTGTCTAGCAAATTATTGTGCTTAGAGCTGAAGATATGAAGAAAATCCAAACACGTGTGCATACCTACAAACATAGATAGATTATGGGAGTAAATGTGTTTATATGTATGTATAGATGTGATAAATCAGATCTAATTTTAGAAAGAAGGCATTTATAAAAGGGCATCTTGAAGAAAGTAGGATTTTAATTGAGATCTAAAGGAGACCAAGAAGCAAGAAATGAGGAGGGTGCAAATTTCAGACATGTATAGTAAAACAAATTTCTTCATTGGACATGTCCAAAAGAAAAGAATATATATCTCGATCTCTTATTATTTTGTACCCTGAATCTTTCACTTCTTATTAGGAGGGGGTAGTGTTTATTCTTAGTTCTCTGGAATCATGGTTGGCTATTACACTCACTGATTGGAATCCTGTGTCCTTCAAAGTTATTTTTTCAGTATTGTTGTTATTATATAAATTGTTCTGGTTCTGTTCACTTGGTATCAGTTCATGAAAGTTTTTATGAAACTATCTTCTTCATCATTTTCTTATAACAATAGTATCACATTTCTATACTACACTTATTCTGCCATTCCCCAATTTATGAGTACCTCTTCAGATTCTCATTCTTTGCAGCTTCAAAAAGTGGTATAAATATTTTTGTACATTCTTACTGTTTTTCTTAGTCAATCTTTCCCTTAATCTTTTGTTATAGTTCAGTAGTTTCAGTTGTGTGCAACTTTGTGAACTTATTTGAGGTTTTCTTGGCAGGTACTAGAGTAGTTTGCCATTTCCTTCTCCAGATAAAGAAATGAGGTAAACAGAGTTAAGTGACTTGCCCAGGGTCACATAGATATTAAGTTTCTGAGACCAAATTTGAACTTGGGAAGAGAAGTCTTCCTGACTTTAGGTCTACTGTCCTCCCTCTAATTTCTCTTTCTCGCTTCTGCTCTTTCTCTTCTGCTTTTCCTATTGAGTGAAATGTGTTTCTGTTGTACAGAATACAGCTTTGTGTATCTTTAACTCCTTTGACCAGTTCAGTTGAGAGTGAAGTTCAAGTTTCACCTCATTCCCCATGGGTTTTCCTTATTTTTATTCTTATACTTTATCACTTGTATTTTATTATGTAAGATAACCCCTCTATTTTCTTTATGGTGCCAGTCTTTTCATAAGAAATGGCAAGAAGTCCTTAATTTCATTAAAGAGCAATTTTTCTCTTATTAGGATTATTTTCAGTTGTTTTTTTTTTTACTAAGTTATTTGTTGGCTATATATCTTATATACATGCCTGTATTTCAAGCACTTCATTGTGGTGGCTTCTAAATCATGTGTGATTTTGACTGTGGCTTCTTGGTACTTGAATTTTTCTTTCTGATTGCTTGTACTTTCCCCCCCTTTAATCAGGAAGTTCTGGATTTTGACTCTGATATTCCTGGGAGTTTTCATTTGACAATTTATTTCTGGAAGTGACCAATAGATTCCATTTATACTTTTCTTACTGGATCAGAGAAATATGGGCAGTTTTATGATATCTTGATATGTAGTGTCTAGATTCTTTTTTAGTTATGGTTCCAAGGAAATTCGATGGATCTTAAAATTTTTTTAAAAATAATTTATTTGCTTGTTGTTTTCATTAAAATTCCCAGGTATATCTATCTTCTATACCTCCCTGCACTAGAGAAGGCATCATTTAACAAAAAAAATGTATCTATAAAACTGTCTTGCACGTTTCTATTTATCATTTCTTTTGGAGGTGGACATTCACAAGTTATTCTTCAAACATTTCTGTAGCTGTTTGTGTTTTTTTCTTCATAATTTCATGTAGGTCTTTCCATGTTTGTTTTGAAATTAACCTGCTCATTCTTTCTTACAGTGTAATATTATTCCATCACAGTCACACTTTACAAATTGTTCGGCCGTTCCCCATTTGATTTCCAGGTTTTTGCCACCACAAAGAGAGTTGTTATATATATTTAGAACATATTGGTTCTTTTTCCTTAATCACCTTGAGAAACAGATCTAACAGTTGTATTGCTAGGTCTAAGGATATATACAGTTTTATAACTGGGTATAATTCCTGATTTCACTCTGGTTTTTTTTCTGTTTTGTTTTTTTGTTTTTGTTTTTTTTTTATTTTTAAACCCTTAACTTCTGTGTATTAGTTCCTTGGTGGAAGAGTGGTAAGGGTAGGCAATGGGGGTCAAGTGACTTGCCCAGGGTCACACAGCTGGGAAGTGTCTGAGGCCAGATTTGAACCTAGGACCTCCAGTCTCTAGGCCTGGCTCTCAATCCACTGAGCTACCCAGCTGCCCCCTCACTCTGTTGTTTTTAAAAATGATAAAGGCTGATATTATGAGGATAACTAATATTTTATTTAGGCCCATTTTGGTAGAATAAAGTCGACCATGCACCTGTAAAAATTTCAAATTACCGCCTCAGCCATTACATTCAGTACCTTCCCTAATCTTTTCTATGTCCCCCAGAGGAGCACGCTCAGGTAGCAAAGAGAGAGCTCCTCCAATCACCCCAGGAGTCTTATATCATTCTCTTACATCATCACACTTCCTGTCTGCCTCCATTTTTACAAAAGGAATCATGGGAAATGTAGTTTCCAAAGTCCCCAAAACCTCCACAGGAAGTTTGTCATATATCTACATATCTTAAGGCTCAAATGAGCCCAAATACCTCTAAATGGAACCCCAGAACTTATTTAAATAGCACAACTCCATAATGGTTGGATCAGTTCACAGTTTCACCAATTAGTGTATTAGTATCCCCATTTTTCTACATCTCTTCCAATATTTGTCATTTTGCCCTATTTATCATTTTAGCCAGTGTGATAGATATTAGGTATGAGATGATATCTCAGGGTTTTAATTTGCATTTCTCTAATCAGTAATTACTTAGAGCATTTTTTCATATGATTGTATATGACCTTGATTTCTTTATCCCAAAACTATCTTTTCTTATCTTTTAACCATTTATCAGTTGGGGAATGGCTCATATTCTTATAAATTTGACAAAGTTTTCTAAATATTTTAGATATGAGACCTCTGTCCAATTAGCTGTTTATAAAATTTCCCCCTTAATTTTCTACTTCTCATCTTGGCTATATTAGTTTTATTTGTATAAAACCTTTTAAATTTAATATAATCAGAATTATGCATTTTATTTATCTCACAGTGTTCTCTTATCTTGTTTATTCATAAGTTCCTCTCCTATTCATAAATTTGCTAGGTAATATATTCCCTGTTCTAATATGCATATGGGGGCAGCTGAGTGGCTCAGTGGATTGAGAGCCAGACCTAGAGACTGGAGGTCCTAGGTTCAAGTCCGGCCTCGGACACTTCCAGCTGTGTGACCTTGGGCAAGTCACTTGACCCCTACTGCCCACCCTTACCACTCCTGGGCCAAGGACAGTCCCTAGCCGGGATGAAAAAAGGAGGAGGATTGGGCGTGGGGCTAGCAACCCCACCCTGTAAAGACTACATCTGCTAAAGAAACTGCAACCTAAAGTAGAGGCAGCTGGGCTAGCTCAGTGGATTGAGAGCCAGGCCTAGAGAAGAAAGGTCCTAGGTTCAAGTCTGGGCTCAGACACTTCCCAGCTGGGTGACCCTGAGCGACTGTGTGTCCCATTGCCTGTGTGTCCCATTGCCTACTGGTTGTGGCCCTATGCTCCTAAAATGGAGTCCCAGGATAAAAAAAAAAAAAAAAAAAACCCTTTATCCTGTATCCATTTTTATCTTATCTTGGTAAATGGTGTAAGATTGTTTCTGCCAGACTACTTTCCAGTTTTCCCAATAATTTTTACCAAATGGTATATTCTTATCCCAGAATCTTGGATCTTTTGTCAAAACTAAGGTTACTATATACTTTAACTATGGTTTGTTTTATGTCTGTTCTGTTCCATTGTTCTACCTTTCTATTTCTACCAGATGGTTTTGATAATTACTGCTTTTTAGTCCATCATTCTTAAATGTTTTCTCCGTGATCTGTTTTTTAGGTCAATTGTTTTTTGCCATGAGTGACTTTATATTTTACTTTTTTCCAGTCTTTTGATTTTATTTTTAATATTTCTTGTTTTCTCATGGACTCAGTGGCTTCCTTTTGGTTCATTCAAATTTTTTTAGGAAAATGTTAATTCTCTAATTCTTCCATACTGCTCATTTTCTTTCTAGTTTTTTCCTCTATTACCTTTGTTTGAATTTTTAACTCTTGCTTCATCTCCTCCAGGAATTTTAATTAAATTCATGCTTAAAATACGGGTTATTTTCTTGAGGCTTTGCACATAAATATTTTGGAGTAATTTTCATCTTTTGCGTTTGCATCTTGAGTGTCTTTTTGTCAGTATGATAGTTCTTATGGACAAGTTTTCTCATTTTCCCACCTTGTTTTTCTTGACCTTGGTCTTTATATGAGGCCTGGGCCCTTCCCATATGGAGGGAAGGCCTAGGATCATCCTCTTGCTGCTTTTTTGAAGTTTTTAGTGTTGTGTTGTTTTACAGACTTGGGGACAGTCATTGTTCCCAGAGTTGTTTGATCAAGGCAATTCCCTCATTTCCTGTTTCTATCATAGGTTCATGTCTGAGCAATAGTGAACTTATCCAGAGTTAGCCAGTTGGGAAGCTCTGCTAGTTCACAGGAACTAGAAGTAAACTTCTCTGTAGGAATCCCTTTGGTTTGGGATTCCTGATCATTCCTCTGCAGTCTTCACACTAAACTAAAAGATGGAACTGAGACTCAATTTTGCTTCTGGAGTCTTAAATCAAACTGTTGCTTCTTGCTTCTGAACTTATTCCCATCTATAGCGAGCTCACATCTGGGCTCTATAACCTCTCTTTACCCTGAAGTACAAGGCTCTTCAAATCACCCTGGATCTGTGATGTTGAGTAGTAAGTGAAAGAGATGCCTTAAATACCTGTTTCTGTATGCTACAAAGATTTATATTGGATTTAAGACCCCTTCTTGCCTAGGTGCACAGCTTCTTCCTATGCTGTAGTGCTTTTTGCTGTATTGTGCCTTTTCTCCTTACTACTCCATCTTGGCTACATCCTCCTCTGTCTTTTTATTATTGTCTTAGTTGGCAACATTTCTTAGTATTCTAAAGACTTTAAATAATGAAAAAATAAAATGTGATTCTATCTATATGTGTCAAATGATGTATGTATGCTTAAGCATTTTGCACTTTTATTGTAAATATGAACTGCACTTAGGTTTATTTTCTTTTGAGTCATTTCTTTGCCCATATTGTCCTTTTTCATGGCAACAAATACAATTTGCTAAATGTTTTAAAAACCTCGCGAATAAATATATCTTTATTATAAAACAAAATTTTATCCTTGTATGTTTTTCTACTATTTTACTAATTTTTTTTTTTAAAATTAAGAGTTTATAGTTTGGTTTTCATAGCCAAATAATTTTGCTTATATCTTTACTGATTAAATGTCTGAGAAATTCTTTGATGAACAGCTTTTAGAACTAGTAAAAAATATTCTATCTGACTTAGCCAGTGATGAACTTAAAAGATTGTGAATTCTGTCCCATAAATGCTATGATTTTATTGTGTGAAACCAAGAAAGAATATTCTTCATCTGATTCCAGTGATGATGAGTTCCATCAGGTAAGTTCCTTTTACAGGTGACAATCGATAAGGTAATGGGAACTAAAGCTCTCATTGGACCCAAGTACATGACAAAAGAGAAAAGAGTTACAATGTCGCAAATTGTAAAAAGAAAAATTGAAAAAGGCAAAGATATGGTGCAAATGGCAATAGTCTGCAGCTTTTCAAGGGATGTTAGGAATGCTAAACAGCTCAATATTATTTCACTTGGATCTGATTCTACTTCATAGTCTACAGCTTGTATCATTAAAAATAGCCATTTGTTTATTTTGAATTTTATTTAATGAATCAATGCTTAGTAGATTGCAAAATCTGCAAAGATTGAGGGTCCTTGAATAACAAACTGGCTGTGCTAACTGATCCTTTACATATATGTATTAGAAAAGTTCATTGTTCTTATTGTTTGTGAAATCTACCTATAAAAAGTGTATGGAGAGTGTCCTTTGTTCAGTTAAACTAAAGCTATGTAATTGATTTCCATTTATAATGTACCTTTGATTCCACCTGAAAACTGAAAGGAAGCAAAATTTATTTTAGGATAAGTTGTCCCAATATATTCACTTTGGAATCCTTTGAAAAATTTTAGAACATATTTATTCTTGATATGTAGTTTTTGATAAGTCAAGATCTTTTTTTTTTTTTTAACCCTTACTTTCAATCTTAGAATCAATACTGTGTATTGGTTTCAGGGCAGAAGAGTGGTGATAAGGACTAGGCTATGGATTAAGTGACTTGCCCAGGGTCACACAGATAGGAAGTGTCTGAGGCCACATTTGAACCCAGGACCTCCCATCTCTAGACCTAACTCAATCCACTTAGCCACCCAGCTATCCCCAATAAGTCAAGGTCTTGAAAGGCATGAAAGGCATATTTACTCTTTTTTTTGGTAATATGGTAAATATGGAAATATTTTTTTCTTCACTTAGCATGTATAATTGATGTCATTGCTTGCCTTCTCAAGTTGGTGGGGTAGAGTTAGAAGAGAATTTGGAACTTAAAATTTAAGTTTAAATTTAAGTAAAAATTTAAAAACTGAGGTCATAAAGAAAAGAAGGAAAGCATGTTTTATTCATGTTGTTCATTGTACGTCAAGCCTTATAAGTTTGGCTTGGAATTTTGGTTGGCACCAGATAAATAAAATAAATATTTGTTAAACTGAACCTCTTACTTGAGAAAAAGACAGTATTAGAAGCAATGATTACCATTGTGCCTACTGTAGTGCAAAAACTCATAAAACCACCTTTCAGTAAAGGCTACAATGTAAGCTACGACAGTTATTATTTTACATTTCTTGAGATTTTCAAAAAGCAAAGATGCTGTATTGTTGACAGTTCATTAGAAACCAGAGTACTCAGTAAAGTAACGGAGACATATAAGACACTACATGAAAATCTTTTTTTTTTTTAGCCTTATTTTTTTGCCCTACTCCTCCCTCCCTGTAGAAGACATCATCTGGCAAAGTGTATAGATTATCTTTTGTGTTTCGATTTCTCAGTTCATTCTCTGGAGGTGAACATTCTCAAATTATTCCTTAAATATTAAATCTATAGCTGTATATGATGTTCTCTTCATTATCTCATGGAGAATATAGTTTTGAAATTTTCAGTAAAACCTGTAGTGGCACTGACTTTACACCAATGTAGGATGTTCAATTAGAAAACTGTTAGCAGTCCCTCAGATTCATTCCATTGGAGATTCAGATTCCATTGGAGAACAACCCAAAGTAAAAAGCCACATACCAATTCTGTTTTGTACAAGGATAAGGTAAGAGATGGTGTTCTTAACCCAAAGTCAAAGCAGTACGTAGGCAATGGCCTGCCCGTGTTTTCCTACAATATTCTTGATAAAGTTCTCATCAACTGGATAATATGTAAAAAATTTATAATTCCCACAGCTACTAAGAATACATCCAAAAGATGAGTGAGAAACTTAATGAATAGTCCAAGAAGCAAATCAGAAGTCAGAGCAACCATAGTTGAAGCCACTGATATTCCTCAGACCAAAATGTTCCTCACTTTGCAAAAAATATGTTGTAGCAAGTGTTTGACAAAAAATATTCAAAATATGATTTGTAAATAAATTTTCATAAGGAAATAATATTTGATAAGTATTTTCCTCCTATTTTTGCCAATGTACTTTACCCAAAAAAACCTCCAAACATATAATTTTAATTTAAAATACAATGTTGTCATCCTATACCTATTTTGTCTGCTGTATGGATAAAAAAAAAGCATATGCACTGCATCAATTGGTGTAACTTGATCCTCTGAAGTACTTTTTAAATTCTGGTCCTTGTAATGTTACTTCATTCAATAACTTAAAGTTTTTTTAGAATTCTTTCAGCTAAAAGATCCTTTGATTTAGGTAAACCAGATGTGAAAGCACTTTTAAAGTGGGAACTATAATATTAATTATTAGATGTTAAAGAGTTTTTTTTTATAAAAGATGACAATTTTTGAGGTCATCTTAACAATTTATCATGGGTTTATATTTCATAGGATGATACTAGTATCTTGGATTTGTATTTCTGTTCATTCTGCTCCCTCCTCTGAGAATTTTATTTGTTTAAAGTTTATTGTGTTTATTTCAAATCATTTTCTAATGTATATCTCTTTTCTCACCAAAAGTTGTATTATGACAAAGAAAAATAGTTTAGCAAAAATCAACCAACAAAGTAATATGCAGCATTTCACACTTGTAGTCACTACTCCAAGGGTTTTAAGCTAGGCACAATTAATGAATGTATTTCAGAGAAAGTTCTTCATTCTTTTTACTTTTTGATGACCTGTTTTTCTTCATAACCATAAGACACTAAAATTCAAAGTTTCTGTGTATGCTAGTTTCCCCATTTAAAAATTTTAAATGTGACTAATATTTAAATTGAAGAATGATAATTATAAAACCCATTATTTGTAAAAAGTTTTGTGTTGTCCTATGTTAGGATGTTCTTTAGTTTAATATTATTTGGAAGGGACCTATTTTTTTAAATTTACTATGTCTTTGATTCCTGGCACATTCCATTTAGTCTTATCAGGTCTCTTAACATTTCTATAGCTACAGTCATAATTCTGGCTGTTAGAAAAATTCAGCCCTTATTTGCCAGCCACCCGCACTGTTGTATTTCTAGCTGTTATGAAATTATGGAAGTTCATAGACAGATGAGCAACAGACTTAATGGACCTTTTACCTCTCCAGAGATAGTAGCATAAAATAGACATTCCATTCTTCCCAGTATACAGGTTAATTTGAATAACATTTTTTAAAAACCTGGTAGCACTCCATGCAAGATGTTGATCAGTAGTGCCCATATTATATAGTATATACCTGTCACTTGCCTCTCACCTGTGGCTCCAAGAAGCTATAGCATGGGCAATGGACCTACCTTGATGAAAACCTTTTTGGCATATGGGCTAAACCAGGTTGGGGTAACTGCCAAGGTCTCAAACCCATCAGATAGTTAAGGTCATGTCCATCCCAAACATGTGAAGACTTCCTCCAGCAGAATGAGCATTTGTTCCAGTAGTGAGGAAGGCAACTGAAACAGGCATTATAGGAGGACTTAGAACTTGGTCAGATGTGGAAGATGCAAAAGCTATCCACTGCATTCCAGGCCATTGCCAGATATTAGACTTTTGTTTTGCCTTTGGTCTTGGAAGGAGTAAGGCTGATTGATGACTGTGCAATTTTGTCTTACTTAAATCAATTCATGCTAGAGTCAAGCAAACAAAGAATGAACAATAATAACCTATAGTTCTCTTCTGTGTGTGAGTGAATGAGAAAGAAAGAGAGGAAGCGAGCATTGTATTTTCTAGGCACTGAGATCAGCTTAATTAAAAAAAAAATGCACTTTTCTGGCCCTCTAGTAGTGTTAAATTCTTTGCACTTTGTGAGAATGCTTTGGAACCATGATTTCACTAGTGTGTTAGTTGTCCTGATGTAAATTATAATCCCTCTTATACTTTCTAATTCCTGTGTCATAATTGGCTGTGTTTTCTCAATACACCTGATGCTTTCCTTAAGCTCTTTTAACATTCTGGAGGAAGAGATATTGATATGTTAATCCCATCTAAATGTGATTTTCAAAAAAAGGAAAGAAAGAAAGAAAATGAAAAAAATTTAAGAAAATCTAATGTTCAGATACTGATTTAAAGAGACAGTGACTTTCCGTAAAGAAAAAAGTGCTCTGAAAGATAGAGAAGTATAACATGTTCCTGGGCCAAGTGCATAAGAAGCAACATTAGTATTGCTACAAGAGTAGCCTGCTCTTATTGACATGAATGAATTAAAGCACTTAGTACTTTCAAAGCCCTGTGTAAGCCCTGAGGATACAAATAGAAAAGTAAGACAGACACAGTCCTTGTCCTTAAGTGGTTCCCATTCTAGTGAGAGTGACAACACATATTTAAGATTTTAGCTGTCAGTTGCCTGGAAAAGTCCCATAGTCCTTAAGGTTCAGTTACAAAACAGAGGGTTAATGCCTCACTAATGTTATTTCCATGGATAAAATCATATCAGTTTCTGCTTTTGAGCCATTTGACAGTGCCAAAGATTTTGGTAGATCTTAAGTGACTGGTTGTAGCATATATAGGAGTCATTACTAGGTTGTAGCTCCCCAGGGTTGATTCCCCGGATGATGGCTGAGGGCACTGGGCATTGTTATTCAAAGATTCTTGGGTTTAGGGTCCTGGGCTGTCTCCCTCAGGTTCTGAGGAAATGGTAATCCAGGGTGGTGATGATGGTAGTGTTCTCAATTGCTTGGCACATGCTGACTTCTGTGTCAGGGTCCCTTGCCACTTCAAATAGGCTGGTTCATTTGCCTCGTGATTGATTGGTGGTGGAAATGGTTGGTCCCTTCGTAGGACCCATGGCCCCAGATGATGGCTATGAGAGCTGGTCTGGAACCAGGGCTAGTGGTCTGGGGTAAGAGAATGTGTCCACTCTTAGGGCTCTTTTGCCTTCTACCTGTTGGTCCTTAGTTGCTGGTGGTAAAGAGGAAACTAGGTACCTTTTCTTCATTGACTTCTCCCTTCCCATAATGGCTGCTGGACTTGGCTAGAAGCAGGTATGGTGGTATATTCTACCATTTCCAGGGCTTTTGGATTCAATGTACTAGACCCATGATGGCAAACCTATGGCACATGTGCTGGAGCGTGCTAGAGGGGGCTACTCCCTTCCCCCTCTCCACCATGCCTGAGGACATTTCTCACATGACCCACCCCTCTGCCCAGCAGCCCTGTCTGGGATTAGGGGGTGGCTCGTATGCAGCATGAGGATTGGAGTGTGGGCACTCTGTCTCTAAAAGGTTCACCACCACTTCCCTAGACTGATTTCATGAGTCTAAGAGAAGATGGTGGTAGTTTGATTTTCCTGTCACATACTGCCTCCTCTCATTCTCTCAAGGTGCTTCAAATATTCTTCACTGCTTGCTTCAAATATTATTCTTTGGGAAAGTTTGGAGGAAAACCAGAGTTGCATTCTGTACATTGACAAATTGGTAGGAGTTCCTTTAGGGTCTGGAAGAAGCAGTTATGCTTCTTAAGACAGAGAAAGCAGAGGCTGCCATCCTTTACAAAAGGATGTCTGGGATTTTTCATTTCATTAAATTCTGTTAGAAAGGCCTATCTCCAATTCCAATCTACTTTGATAAAATATTTTATGCTACATTTTCTGCACAAGTGGTTGTGGTAATATGCTGCATTTTTTAAAAATTGTAGATTTTTATTTATGCAAAAACTTAATATTATGTAATCAAAACTGTCAATCTTATTTCCAATGAATCTTTGACTTTTATTTGTCTCAGACTCTTCTTCTATCCATAGGTTTGATAATTTCTTCCTTTTCTTATATATGTATGTGAATGTATATGTGTATGTATGTATACATACACACATATATATGGTTTGCCTTGCTACAAGTCTCTCCTCATTTCATTCAGCTTGCCAAAATGATTTTCCTAAAGTGCAGATCTGATCCTTGTCAATAAATTCTGATGGGTTCCAGTCATTCCCAGGATCAAATAAAAAATCCTCTCTTTAATGTTCAAAGCCCTTCATTACCTAGCTTCTCCTTTGCCCTTTTGTAGGCTTCTTACACCTCTTATTCGCCAATCCCATATATTCTTTGATCTAGTGACACTTGTCTTATTTGCTGTTCCAGGAATAAGACATTTCATATCCCTGTCCCTTTTCCTTCTACTAAAAACAATTTCTTTGATAATAGTCTTGACCTTTTGTTTCTCTAGATGAATTTTGTTGTTTTTTTCCCTAGCTCTATTAAATAATCACTTTGTAGTTTGATATAGTACTAAATAAATTTGCTTATATAGTATTTTCATTTTTGTCATATTGGCTTAAGCTACCTGTGCGAAATAATTATTTCTTCATTTATTTGGATCTGTCTTTATTTGTGTAAATGGTGTTTTATAATGATATTTTATATTTCAGTTGTGTGTCTTAGTAGGTAAACTCAAATATTTTTTGACTTGTCTTTTTTAAAATGGAATTTCTCTTTATCTCTTCCTGCTGGAATTTGTTGGGAAGGTACAGAAATGCTTCTGATTTGTGTTTATTTTATATCTTATTTTGTTTAAGTTAATTAGTTTTAATTGTTTTTTTTTTAGGTGACACTCTAGGGTACTCTAAGTTAAACTATTGTGTTTTTTGCAGTTTTTTCTTCTCTAAAAATAGACTATTTCTGGTTAAGTATCAAGACTGTATTTTTGTCATAGAAGAAATTTGTAGTGCCCCTTATCTTTTTTTCAAATAGTTTCTGTGGAATTGGAATTAATTGCTAGATTTTAAATCTATTTGATCCTGGGTGTCTTTCTTTGAGAGAGTTCATTTATGACATGTTCCATTTCTAATAGGATGATTTAAGCCCACTATTTCTTGTTCTGTTAGTTTGGACAATTTATGTTTTTGTAAATATTCAATTTCATTTAGGTGGTCAATTTTATTGGCCTTATAGATGGGAGAAATGGCTTCAAATTTTTCTTTATTGGTTAGGAATTCATCTTTTCCATTTTTGATATCGGTGATTTGATTTTCTTCTTTTTTTTAAAGACTTAAGTTAACTAATGGCTTATCTGTTTTATTGTGTTCCTCCCCCAAATATCCCAGTTCCTAGTTTTTACTTAATAAGGATTTAGATATTTTGTTTCCATTAATCTTTGCTTTAAAAGCCTTAGGTTGAATATAATTTTAATTACCTTATGGTTGGTAAAAGAGGCATTCAGTATTTTAGCTTTTCTGCATTTGTGAAGTTTTAATACCTTAGTACATGGTTATTGTTTCTGAAGATGCCACACACAACTGAGAAATAGTTGTTACCATTCAGTATACTCTAAAATTATATTCGTGCTTGTCATTTATTTTTTGTGATATAACCAGTAGATTTCTTCAATTTCTGTTTTGTCCACTGGTTCTAAGACATCGAAGCTATTTCATTTTATTATTTTTTGAAAAATATGTGGGCTTTTTTTGGTTGTAGTTTTCAGGTAGTCCAATGATTCTTTAGTTATCTCTCTGTTTTCTATGCCGGTTTTTACTTTTGAGGTTCCTTACATTTTCTTATATTTTTTTTAGATGTTTGAGTCAATAACTTCTAGTTGGTCAATTCTAATTTTCTTGGGAAAGGTTTGATACTTTCTCTAATTTTTTTTCATATTTTTCTTCCTTAGTTCTCATTTATTATCATATCTTTCTACCACTTTTATTTGATTTTAAACTTTTATTAGCTTTTTAAAATTTTTAAATCTTCCAGAAATTCTCCTTGGATTTTTGTTCAAGCAGCATTTTCCTTTTAGTCTTTGATTATAGATATTTTTGCAAGCATTCCTTAATTATGAAATTATATTTTGAGCTTCTCTGTTACCAATAAAGCTTTGAATGGTGGATTTCTTTTTTTATTTTTTCATTCTTCCAACCTGTTGGCTCTGTTCATTTCTGGAGGGAACATCTGAACTGAGCCAGATATCCTTGTGTTCTGATGTTTTTACAGATTAGTCTGGACACCTATAAGCTTTCATAGCTCAAAAAATGATGTGATCTGCATCAGAGTCTGCTTTACTATCCTTCTGGTCTGAGCTCTTTTAAGTGCCTTTGGGTTTTTCCTGTTTGTGAGTTTCAATAGACTACTGTTGGATTCAATCACTGTTAGCTCACTTGGGGGAGGCTTTGCAGGTTTAGAATGACTGAATTGTAGGCTCCATTTTGCTCTGGGACTCTTTCCTTTTCCCTTGCAGGCTTTTGCCTTGGCTCAAGGCTAGAATGAAGTCCTTGTTATAATCCTGGGATTTGTTTCTTGTTTATTACCTAGAATAGGGATGACTAGTGTTTATTTTTCTCCCTAACTTGTGAAGGACTCTTTTCCCCCTTTAGTATTTTTTTTCCCAATTGCATATAAAAATACTTTTTGACATTCATTTTCTTGCATTTTGGTTCCAAATTCTGTCTCTCAGTCCTTCCTCTTCTCTTTCTTTGGAAGTGTGTGTGTGTGTGTGTGTGTGTGTGTGTGTGTGTGTGTGTGTGTATGAAAAACTGCTTGCTGATTCAATCTGTATTCAAACTCCCTACAGTTCTTTTTCTGGAGATGGAGGACATTTTTCATCATGAGTCTTTTGGGACTGTCTTGATTCATTGTATTGCTGAGAAAAGGCCTTTGCAGTTGTCCATCTTACAATATTACTGTTATTGTGTACAGTGTTGCTCATTTCACTCTGCATCAATTCATGTAAGTCTTTGCAGACATTTCTGGAAGCGTCCTTATTATTAGCACAGTAGTATTCTTTTACAGTCATACACAGCTTGTTCAGTCATTCCCCAATTGGTGACCATTCCTTCAATTTCTAATTCTTTGCCATTACAAAAAGAGCTGCTATAAATAATTTTGAACAGATAGATAAGGGACACTACTTCTCTTCTACCCTAATTGTAGATACTCCTTCAGTGCTACTGGGAATCAGAGGCCAGATCAGGCTTTTTGCTGCATCCTGCACCACTGTCTGCTGCACTGGTGCCCATTCTAGGCTGTCTTTTACTTCCTGGGTACCAGGATATATATACATCAGGCATTTTGCTCAGACCCCATCTCTAGTTTCTGCAGACTTTTCTATCTTTAAATCAACCTTGGTTGAAAGAATAATTTTCTGTGACTTTTCTTGGGTTTTCCAGTTAGAATTATTTTGGTGGTTTCTGGTTCTTAGTGGAAGAAATTTGATAAAGGAGCTATGATGCACTTCTTCCTCTCTGTTCTACCGTCTTGACTCTGCTTCTGATATACTTTTTTTTTTTTTTTTTTTTTTTTTTTTTACATTTTTAAACCCTTAACATCTGTATATTGGCTCCTAGGTAGAAGAGTGGTAAGGGTGGGCAATGGGGGGTCAAGTGACTTGCCCAGGGTCACACAGCTGGGAAGTGTCTGAGGCCGGATTTCAACCTAGTATCTCCCGCCTCTAGGCCTGACTCTCAATCCACTGAACTACCCAGCTGCCCCCTGATATACTATTTTTTAATGTGAGCTGGTAAAAGGAATTTGACCTTTATAGCCCCAGCACCTACCATAGGTTGTTTAGTGACTTAATACACTTTGGAGAATAGGCATTTCACCCCTCTCCATCCACTTGTTTGTTATGGCACAGTTAAGGGTTAAGTTTCCAGGATCCTTGCCTCTCCTTTTTCATTAATTATCACTTAATTCAGAGTTAATACCCTGATTTCAATGTTGTTAGACTGCCTCCATGCTTTCATAGGTAATGAGACAGTCCCTTACTATAGTGCCATATCAGCTTTTTGTCTAAAACCTTTAGAAGTTTGAGCTACTAAGTAGCTTGGAGGTTTTCAATGAGATCCATTGCTGCATGTTCAAGTTACCAGCCTGCTTGGGGAGCCAGAGGCAATGAAGTCTTCACAACCACTCTTTCCTATTGTCCTTTCTTCTCTTCCTAAAAGTGTATCACTTTCCTTTTGTCTTATATTTAATATTGCTTCTTTTTTGAATAAACTCTTACCTACTGTCTTAGAATGGATACTGAATATCACGTTCCAAGGCAGAAGAGCAGTAAGGGCTAGGTAAGAGTTACCCAGGGTCATATAGCCAAGAAGTATCTTGATCCTGATTTGAACCCAGGACCTCCAGTCTCCAATCTGGCCCTGAGTCACTTAGCTGTGCTTCCCGCCCCCTCCCCATATTTAATATTTCTAAAGAACTGATTTTTTAAATTAAAAAACCTTTTTTAATTAAACTTTATTTTCACTTCCAAATTTTCTTTCTTCCCTATTCATTAAGAAGGAAAGAAAATAAAACTATTGCAAATAGAGACATGCCAAACAAGTTTATGCATTAGGCAGCCTTCTCCCTACTCCACCCCCAAAAAAATGTAGATAGCAGGAGAAAGAGATGGAAGAAAATTTGTTTCTGGCTGTACTTTGAGTCCATCAATTTTCTCTCTGGAGATGAAAAGCATATGTCATCATGAATCTTTTGGAATTGTGGTTAGTCATGTTGTTCATCAATTACTAAGCTTTTCTGCATTGCTTATCTTTACGTTACTGCTGTAAAAAGTATAAATTGTTCTGGATTCTTCTCACTTCACTTTACATCCTTGCATTCAAGTCTTTCCATGTTTTTCCAAAACCATCCTCTTAGCAATTTCTTACAGCGCAATAGTAGTATTCCATCACATTCCCATGTTATTTGTTCAGGAATTCTCCAATTAATATGTATCTCCATGGTTTCCAATTCTTTGCTACTTCAAAAAAAGTGCTTAATATAGGGGCCTTTTCTTCTTGCTTTGGTCTTTGGGGAGTATACTAATAGTAATATCTCAGGTTCAAAAGATATTTACAGTTTAATAGCTTTTTGGGTGTATTTATATTTGTTTTCTAGAATAGTTAGACTAGTTTATCATCCTACCAACAATACATTAGTATACCTGTTTTCCCACATCCTCTCTAGCTTTTGTCATATTTACTTTTCTGTTATCTTAGCCGGTGTGAGATGGTACCTCATAGTTAGTTGTTTTAATTTTTATTTCTCTAATTATGAGTAGAGCATTTTTCATATGGCTATTGGTACATGGATTTCTTTTGAAAATTTCCTGTTCATTTCCCTCTTCCATTTATCCATTAAGTTATTAAGATACGTTTGTCTCATTATATCTTAGAAACAAGATCTCAGAAACTTTTTGCAAAGATTTTTCCCCACTTTCCTGCTTTTCTCCTTTTGACCATACTGGTTTTGCTTGTGCAAAAACTTTCTTATTTTTATGTAATTAAAATTACACATTTTGCTTCCTGTGAACTTCTTTGTCTTTTGGTCATGAATCCTCCTATCCATTGATCTGTGAGATAATTTCTTCTATGTTCCATTGATTTGCTAATGATATCCTTTTTTGCCTAATTATGTATGCATTCTGAGCATACATAATTATTTTGTTTGACAATGAGCTAAATTATGTATCCATTCTGAGTGTATACCTCTATATGTATCTAAATTATGTATCCATTCTGAGCTTATTTTGTTTTGACAATGTCTATGCTTTGTTTCTGTCTGACTACTTTCTAGTTTTCTTTGCAGTTTTTGGTCACATAGTTCTCCAATAATTGTGATCTTAGAGTTTATCAAATACTAGTGCTGTAGCCAAAAAGCTGAGACTCATAACTAACAGCTTGACAGCATCATACCCTGTTAAGCAGGGGGCTTTTGATAGCGTCATGCTCTGCTCAGCAAGGCGGTTATCTGGAGCTCACAGTCCCAGGGACACCACTCTTCCCTAGACAGGACAGCCTTGAAGATTAAGAATCATATCCTGTGGCACCTGGAAACATCCTTACTCCCACTGTCTAGCTATTAGCTAACCCTAAGACACATGCACCTATACCCTAGCCCTTGAAACATATATCTTCCCCCCTTTGAATGCACCATTTGGGATTCTCTTGCTGAGTTCCCCCAGCGCACACTGCTGGCAATAAAGCTTTCTCCTGCTTTGATTGCATTGTCTCCTGTGTTCCTCTGGTGGCTACCCATTCGAACCCTAACACTAGGTCACTGGGGGCAGCTGGGTAGCTCAGTGGATTGAGAGTCAGGCCTAGAAATGGGAGGTCCTAGGTTCAAATCTGTCCTCAGACACTTCCTAGCTATATGACCCTGGGCAAGTCACTTGACCCCCATTGCCTAGCCCATACCACTCCTCTACCTTGGAGCCAATACATACCAAGATGGAAGGTGAGGGTTTAAAACAAATACTAGGTCACTGTACTCATTTGCTTTTATATATTATATACTTAATTTCTTCCATTGTTCAACCACTCTGTTTCTTATGCAGTACCAAATTGTTTTGACAATTATCGATTTATAATATAATTTGACATCTGGCATTATTCATCTCTCTTCTATTTTGTATTTTTTTTTAATTGAGACTCTTGATATTTTTGATGTTTTGTTCTTCCATATGAAACTTCTAATGGTGTTTTTTGAAGTTCTGTAAAATAATTCTTTGGTAGTTTGATTGGTATGGCACTGAGTAAATTAATTTGGATAGTAAATCAATTTTCATTTTACTGGCTTGGCCTACCCATGAACAATTGATATATCTCTACTTATTTAGACCTGTTTTTGTGAAATATTTTGTAGTTGTGTTGATATAGTTCCTGTAAATGTCTTGACAGTAGATTCCCAAATATTTTATGCAATTTGTAATTATTTTAAATGGAGTTTCTTATATATCTTTTTGCTGCATGTTGTTGGTATATATACAAATGCTGATGATCTGTGTGGGTTTATTTTATAAGTTGTTTTGATTAATTTTTTAGTTGGCTCTAGAGTTCTTTAAGTAAAACATCTTATCTACATTGAAGGATAATTTTGTTTCCTCTTTGCCCCTGTTTCCTCCCTGACCCAAACTGGGTGATGGATTTCCCTGTTCTCTGTCTTTAATGTTCCCTGGGATCTCTTTCTGCCTTGTCACTTCCCTGTCTTGGTGCTGAGTACCTTTTCTATCCTAGGTATTGGAATTCTCTCCATCTACTGCAGGTTTATGTGCTGAATTAAAGGTTAGAACTGAGTCACAGCTCTACTTCTGGTCTCAGCCACAGTACTATTTTTCTGGAATTTGTTTCCTGCTTAATGTAATGGCCCTTTAGGCCCAGTAAAGGTGGTTCCTCTCTACTTTGAATTTGTGATAATGTGTGTGTGATAGAGCTAGCTGATGGTACCTGGTCTTAATGCATAACTCTAATTAAAGGGTCTCCTTTGATCTTTTTCTGCCAGTGGTGTTCTATTTTGGCTCTTCTCTGAGTTTTAGAATACTTTCAGTTTCTCTGCTCTCCCAGCTACTGTGTTTAAGTCCCTGGCCAGTCTCCACCCCTGTCCACAGACTTCTCTGCCTGGCAGCTTCTCTGCCTGTCTTCCTAAGCTGCCATACATTAGAAAAAAGACTTGAGTTTTTTATGGCTTTGCTGATATGGGTTTAGTCTAGCAGGTTTTCTAGGTTGTTGTAGTGTATTGGGAGAGTTAGGCCAAAAGGTTTTTATTTTTTGTTATAAAGATATTTTATTTTACCAATTACATGTAATAACAAATTTCCACATACATTTTCCAAAATTACATGATCCAAATTGTCTCCTTCCCTTCCCTCACTGTTCCTGGAACTGGCAAGCAATTCAATCTGGATTTTACATGAATTATCATGCAAAATATATTTTTCCATATTGTTCATTTTAAAAATAGTATGTCCTGCCATAGCCCTTTTATATAGTCACATCAAATATTAATTTCTCTAAGTTTCCTTATTTCTGGAAAACCTTCATTTTTATAATTATTGGAGATCTAGATTTCTCCTTTATCAGAGACTGGCCCTCCTCAATTTCTTTTTCTAGTACCTCTTCTGTCAGAATGTCCCTCTGAATATAATTTATACTCAGCCAGTTATTATAAAAGAAAAAAATTATAGTGGAGGAAGTAAGGTAAAAACCATATAATTTATAATAATAGTGAAGTATAGATATGATTAAGAACTTAAAGTCATACTTTATCAAGGCAGTTGAAGTTACAGAAGTGTCTGAATTACATGAGACGGACAATAATTTTTATATTTTGTTTTGTCACAGCAGTCATCATATTTTTGTGATTTTATTTACATTGGGACTAACAATCCTTGACTAGATGAATCAGAAACTTTGTTTATAACCTTTGATTATTTGTGTATTGGACATTGTTTTGTGTATATGTATGTGTGTTTATGCCTTTTAATTGTTTTATATATCTTGGATATCCAACCCTTATCAAAGAAATTTAGTACATACATTTTTTCTGTTCCATTTCCCTTCTTATCCTAGGTGAATTAATTTTGTTTTGCAGAAGTTTTTCAGTTTTATGTAATCAGTTATCGATTTTGTAACAGTTAAGATCACATCAGTTTAGAATGTGTTTTGGGATACATTTTAAGGTATTAATCTAAGACTAATTTCTACTTAGATTGCTGCTTTCCAGTTTTCCCTGAACTTAAAAAAAAATCAAATATACAATTCTTTCCCAAGGAATTTGTTTTCTATTTTGTCTAACACTTCCCAGGAATTTCCAATTTAAATTCTTGTTTCATTGCTTCTTAAATTTAATATCTATTTTCCAGCTTTCATGCTTTGGCTAATTCATGCTTATTTAGCAACTTTGGCCTTTTTGGTATGATAGAACCTGCCAGTGGCTACACTTTGCAGTTCAACCCTTTGAGAACCTTTTAGAGATGGAGTGCTTAGCGCTGCCCCCATGCCCCCACCCCTCACTCCTCCTTAACCCCCTCCATCCCTTTATCCCAGACAAGGGAGGGAGGAAGTGCTTCCATTGGCTGCTGGACAGAGAGGCCGGTGAAGTTAGGAATGTCCTCAGGTACATGGAAAGGAGAGGGGGACCAGGAACAGCTTGTTCCTGAGGAACTCTGGTGGGTGACTGACTGCAGGCATGCCCACAGAGAGGGATCTGCGTGCCCTTTTTGGCATGTGTGCCATAGGTTCATCACCCTTATGGACCTGGGGTTGTTTGCACACCTGATGAGGAAATTGGCCTGGTTCATCCTTTTTCTGAAAGGGAGGGGGATAGCTCTAAAGATACTGTCTTCATTGTCAAGTTCATTCTCCCCCCTCCCCCAGCATTTGTTGTGTTCTTGAAACTGTTGCTAGTTAGTATAGATTTGTTTCAGATTATTTTATTTTAGCTTTTTCTCTTGACTGCTTTCAGTAGTTAGCTTTTTATTCATTTGGAAATTCTCTGATGTAAGGAAATACTAAATCACTTCATGCTTTATTAACATTTAGATCTTTTTTGTTTTTGTTAAAGTGCCAAGGATGATATTGATCTTGAAGCTTTGGCTGCAGAAATAGAAGGAGCTGGTGCTGCTAAGGAACAAGAACCACAGAAGTCAAAGGGTAAAAAGAAAAAGGATAAGAAGAAACAAGATTTTGAGTAAGTTTGATTTAAAAATACAACTTCTAGTATATTTGTATTTGGGTTCACTTATTAATCAATATTTTCAAAATTTGGTTTCTAGTGAGGATGACATCCTGAAAGAGCTTGAAGAATTGTCTTTAGAAGCACAGGGAGTCAAAATTGATCGAGAAACCACTGCAGTAAAGGTGAAAGACTATTCTTTAGTTTGTTTTTTAAACCCTTACTTTCTGTCAGTATCAATTCTAAGACAGAAGAACAACTAGGGCTAGGCAGATGGGGGTTAAATGACTTGCCTAAGGTCACATAGCTATGAGATGGGTGAGGTCAGTTGACTACAGGCCTGCTGCACTATCCCCAGGACCACCCAAATATGTTCTTGCATATTCTGGTTTGTGAGTGATTGTTTCATGCTTCTAAATAGCTATGAGCTACTGAATAAAATTTGAAATTATTATTATAAGATAAATTTTACTAATTCTGGTTCATTTTATTAGACTTTAAGCTAATTTAAGTAAATTTCATATAGTTATTAAAATTATCAAAGATACCTTTACTTTAGTTCATTCAGTATTCTCAAATTCAGTGATTAGTCACTGAATTTTTTTCTTCTGAATTACATGTTCTTCAGGTTCTTGAAATCAGGTATACTTTATAATCAATTATTAATTTTTTGGGTATGCTTCTTGATTGTGGTTAGGCCTTTCAATCCTTTTACATGTCTTAAAGAACTTCTGGGTTGCTTTTCATGAGAAAGATTTTATTATCTATATCCATCCAACTATATTTCACAGTATCTAAATTGAAAGGGACATTAGAGGTCATCTAGTCCAACTGTCTGCTCCAGCACCTTAAGTGATGGAGAATACACAGCTTTCTCAATCAGTCTGTTCTATGCTGGGGCAATCTGATTTCTTACAATTTATTCTCTTGCCTACCCCCACCCCAGTCCCCCATATTAGTCATTAAGGAGAGAAAATACAGGGACATTACCCCGTCCCCCCAAAACAAAACAAAACTAACAAAACCAAAAACAACCTCATACATAAAAAGGTAAAAATTAGAATATTTCAATCTGCATTCAGACTCCATCAGTTTTTTTCTTTGGAGGTAGGTACATAGCATCTTTCATCATAAGTCTTTCAGAATTGTCTTGAATCATTGTATTGGTAAGACAGGCTTAGTCATTAGTTGATCATTGTACAGTATTGCTATTGTTGTGTTCAGTGTTCTAGTTCTATTCACTTCACTTTTATATCCATTCATGTAAGTCTTCCCAGGTTTTTTGGAAACCATCCTGCTCATCATTTCTTATAACACAATAATATTTTAGTTATATACTACTATTTGTTCAGCATCCCCTCAATTTCCATTTTCCAATCCAAAGTTTCCAATTCTTTGCTACCACAAAAGAGCTGCTATAAATGCAGTTTATTCCTAATGCTTCGCAGTACTTCCCCCTTGGGATAAGCAGTTTAATCTTTATGATGACAATCATAATATGGCCCCAAATATCACCAATTCCTTCAACTACTCTTTTCTGCCATATTTTGCTACGTTCTTTTTCCCTAGCTATATGCCTTTGATTGTGCAAATATCCTTGTGAAAATAGCCTTCCAAAAATGATGTCCTCAAAAGTGAACATGCTTCTTTGTCTAAATTAGGCAGGAGTTCTTAACCTTTTTGATGTTATATGCCCTTTTGTAAGTCTACTTGAAACCTGTGGACCTTTTCTTGCTATAAAGTGTTTAAATACATAAATGGAACACATTGGGTAAACCAATTACATTGGTGTAGTTGTCAAAATGTTTTTTAAAAAACTAAGTTTACAGACAGTAGGTTAAGAACTCCTAGATGTATCTAGGATGCGAGTATATCAGATAATAGTTTGACTAGAATATTCTGTACATTATGCATTTTATTAATGTAGTGAGGCTAATAACTCACTAAGATCTCATTAACTTTTTTTTCCTATTAGACTTATCTCATTGGTTTGCACTCCACTAAAATCCCCAAATCTTTTTCACATGAACTGTTGTCTAGCCAAATTTCCCCCATAATCTACTTGTAAATTAGGGCTTAATGTCCATTGTTCTTGCATTTTGAGATCCTAACTCTAGTCAATCTTATATGTAATTTTTTTTTAGTCTTTCCCTTCTGTCTTAGAATCACTACCCAGGGTCACACAGGTAGGAAGTATCTGAGGCCATACTTGAAGCTAGGGCCTCCCATCTCTAGGCCTGGCTCTCAGTCCTCTGAGCTACCCACCTCCTCCTCCCCCTCCCCCATGGACTTTTTAATGTTCATAAAGTATATAGGATTACAATGGAAATAAATTAGTCAAAATACATCATTAAAATATTTTTATAAACCAAGTTTATAGATCCTAGGTCAAGAACCCCTACCCTAGAACTTAAAGTGATAGTTTAAGGCCATAAAACTGTATTGCTTATATAATTATTATACTTGTTAGTTTCAGAAATGTGAAAATTCTGATAGGATCTTTTCTTTTTCCTTTCCTTTTTTCCCTTTTTTTTTTTTTTTTTTTTTTTGGCACTTTATTCTGTTTCTGTGGAAACCATAGTACATGTGAGGTTATATCTCTTTGGTTTTTAAATTTTTTTTTCTACACCTGTATGTTCCATAAAACAGATGAATCTGACCTGATGATGGTGGTAGTGGCCAGAGCTGGCCTTCTCACTCTTTTTTTTTTTTTTTTTTAAACCCTTACCTTTCGTCTGTGTATTGGCTCCAAGGCAGAAGAGTGGTAAGGGTAGGCATTGGGGGTCAAGTGACTTGCCCAGGGTCACACAGTGGCCTTCTCACTCTTGAGAATGTGTTGTTCCCGGAGTTAGGGCTGGCTACTTGATATTTTTTGAAGACATTTTTCACAGATCCATGTCTTAATTTAAAAGGAATTTGGCATGAAAAATATTTCAATATAACTAGTAACCTTTCTTTGTAATGTTCATTCTAGGTTGATGTTTTAAGTGATTACTAATGTAATAATCATTTAAAATTTCTAGGCAGCAGAAAATAATGAAGAAGAATTAAGTACTTCAAAGCAGGAAAGAAAAAAGAAAGGGCAGAAGGGCAAAAAACAGAGTTTGGATGATGATAGTGAAGAAGCAGAGGAGAAAGAGTCAAAGTCAAAAAAGACCTCCAAAGCAAAAACGGAAACCTATTCTGGAAGTGAGGATGATACTTTTGATAAACTTTCAAAGAAGGGTAAAGGGAAAACCCAGAAATCAAATAAAAAGGCAGAAGGTTCAGAAGATGATGAAGAGAGCATTAAAAAAAGTAAATCCAGGGCCAGAGCAGATTCTTCAGGGGCGAGCGGTGATGACTCCGATGACTTCTCTCAGTCTAGAAAATCACAAAAGAAAAATCAAAGAACCAAAGCAGCTCCTCAGGTTGAAAGTGGGAATGAAGATGATGATTCTTCTTTCAAAATTAAAACAGTGGCACAGAAGAAGGCAGAGAAAAAAGAGCGAGAGAGGAAAAAACGAGATGAAGAAAAGGCAAAATTGAGAAAATTGAAAGAAAAAGAAGAGTCTGAAACTGGTAAAAAAGAGCAAACAAAGCAAAAGAAATCAGAGGAAGATGTTTTAAAATCCAGAGTAACTCTTGATGCTAGACCAGCTCCTGCTTCTGAAGACAAGGGAGATGCTCCTACAACTGCAGAAGGTTGGTAATTTTAGGAAGGGAAGAAAAGCATGAGTGATCACAAGATTATGTATTTTGTATAGCTTTTGATATTACAATAATTTATATATACAAATAATTCTCTGGTTGGTTATAAGAACATTTATTTACAAATAGTCTTGAATTTTTTTCACTTAACAAGCATGTTTTCCCCCTCCTTTCCATTATTTCCCCCAATGCAAAGGAAAATTTAAAAGAAAATTCCTGTAACAAATGTACATAATGAACCATGCTCATATTGTTCATGTCCCAAAATATGTCTTTTTCATCATTTCTCTGTTAGGAGGTGATTAGCAAACTTCATTGTTGGTCATATAGAGTCATGGGGAGTTGTTGAATTATTGAGTTATTTAAATCTTTCAAAATTGTTGTTTTTATAATATTGTTATTTTAGTACAAATTATTCTCATGGTTCTGTTCATTTTTCTACATTAGTTCATACAAGTCTTCAAGTATCCATGAAACTATCTTTTTCATTATTTCTTCCAGCACAGTAGTGTTCTTTATATCTATCTATATGACCATAAATTGTTCAGCTGATCCCCCTCAGTTTCCAGTTTTTTCCATCTCTTTAAGGTTATGTAATAGTTTAGGCTTAATAGTACCATTGCTGGATCACAGAATATGTATGCATTATTTCCATATTCCTTTTCATAATACTTGTGGCAGTTCATAGTTTTATCACCAGTGTATTCACTGCATTTGTTGTTTTTTGTTTTTTTTTTTGTAAGACCTTCAACAACTTTTCATTTTCCTTAGCTGCAGGATTTACTAATATGAGAAGTGAGAGGTGGAATTTCAAAATTGCTTTAATTTGCCTTTCTCCAATTATCAATGATTTGGAACAGTTAATCATCTGACAACAGATAGTGCTTGTTTTCCCCCTTGAGAATTTCCTATTCACATCTTTTGACCTTTTATCAAATTGGGAAACTTTTACAAAATACTTTCACCACAACAATCTATAATTATTAAATATGGAGAGTGAGTATAGCTTTTCTGTTTTATAAATAAGGAATCAAGGCTTAGTGAGATTTTACCCAAAGTTACAACTTACCCAAAGTTACACAGCTGGAAGTGTCTCCTTAACTTGAAGACTAGACATAAGAGATGAACATGGTTTCTGGATGTTTTTTCAATTACAGGATACTGACTTTCTTTCTATAGAGCCAACTCAAGTACATGTTTTTACTTCCCTGGTGGCTAAATAGCAAGCAAACTTTCTCTCTCTTTCTCACTTCCTCTCTCTCTCTCTCTCTCTCTCTCTCTCTGTTTTAAAAATTTCAGGAACTTTATGGCCACTGAGTGCAAGTTATCTTTACTTGCTTACTGACATTAAGAAGTAACTAAATTTGACTTAATAGTGCTTTATTTCAGCCAATTTTATTGTACAAAATAATAGCTTTTCATTCGCTAAGTCTGGATTCTTTATACATTTATTCTCGTTAATTTTTCCTTTTGTATGATTGCTCTAGTGTGTACTCTTCTTTTTTACTTTGCATTATTACACAAAGATCTCTACGAATTTCTTTATATAGCATAAGATTCTTAGTCTTAGTTTGATTATATGTCATTATTTCAATGAACCACAAGTTCATCATTCTATTTTTGGCCATTTCAATTCTCCTCATTTTTTTTTTGTGGGCATTTATAAGAATAAGCTGCTTTGAAATAATTTTGAACAAATAAAAAACAAATTTAAGTTTTATTCTCAAGTGTAGAATTGATTTTAAAAATTGATTTTAAAGGTATGATTGTTTTTGCCACTTTTGCTAGATACTACATTAAATGTTAAGGGGAAAATAAATTAATGTGTTTAAAATTTACGTATTTGAAGACAACTCATTTTATTTCTACCAGTAAACAAAAAAGGCCCTAGTAGTTAATATTTAGTGATTCTACTGAAATTATCTTTTTTCCTCTTTTCTATTAGCTGATGATAATGAAGGTGACAAAAAGAAGAAAGATAAGAAAAAAAAGAAAGGAGAAAAGGAGGAGAAAGAAAAGGAGAAAGAAAAGAAAAAAGGACCTAGTAAAGCCACTGTGAAAGCTATGCAGGAAGCCCTTGCTAAGCTTAAAGAAGAGGAAGAAAGACAGAAGAGAGAAGAGGAGGAACGCATACGGCGACTTGAAGAATTAGAAGCCAAACGTAAGGAAGAGGTATGTAGTTATTTAGGTCTTGTTCCTATAAATCTTAGTGAAGTAATTAATTTGGATTTTATGGGATTTCTTAATACCCATTTTTCAAAAAACATCTCTTAAATTTGTACTATCTTAAAAAATTCTACAATTTTCAAATTTGTATTGTTGACTAAATGACTTAAAAAGACTTTTGCGGGCTAATGCAGTCTAGAAGTTCCTTTTCTCTTTGGAAGTTAACATAAAAATTGTTTACAACAAAGCCAGCGGATGCCAATTGATCTTTTTTTCACATTTTAAAATCTTTGTTCGTAAATATTTGTGGTATTTAAAATATTTTAGTTCAGAATCTTTTCACATATTACTAGTTCATTTGTAGGAGAAAGAGCACACAGGATTTGTAGTCAGGAAATAAGTTTAATCCTGACTTTTTTACTACCTGTAGCAATCTGGTACACTGGATAGAATGTAAAACTTGTCTTCTATAAAACCTAATTTCACCTTTCTACACCTTGTCATCTGTTCATCCCCCATTCCCCAGTCCATCCTACAATCTCTTAGAGTCTATTGCCATCTATTCAGTGGGAATAATGATCTTTTTAGGACTTAGTACGTTTATTGTGAGATTCAAACGAGGTCTTATTTGTGAAGCCATTTCTAGATTTTAAAAGCTTTCTGTAAAATTCTAGTTATAGAAGTTTAGTGCTACTGATCATGCTATGTAGTAACTTTAGTTCCATTATTTGTAAATTAAGAGGGTTGGGTTAGCTTTATTATTCTGCGTCTAACCTAGCTCTGATTTATATCAGTATGGTTTAATTATGTTTAAATATGATTTATTTAGTGGCAAATTTTAAATTTCTGCTTTCATAGGGTATTTAGAACTGGAAAGGACCTTAGTGGTCATCTAATTTAACTCTCCACATTTTGCTGATTGAGAAAACAGGACCTCTTCTTGAGTAATCTGCCTTAAATCCCATAATTATTATCAAATCCAAAATGCAAACACAAACAGTACTCTAATATTAGACAAAATTTCTTTTATTATTATTTTTTTAATGTCTGTGCTTCTGTTTGATCATTTGTTGTAGGAACGATTAGAACAAGAAAAGAGAGAAAGAAAGAAGCAAAAAGAAAAAGAAAGAAAAGAACGCTTGAAAAAGGAAGGCAAGCTTTTAACAAAATCCCAGAGAGAAGCCAGAGCTAGAGCTGAGGCTACTCTTAAACTTCTTCAAGCTCAGGGTAAGTAGTGTTTAATAAACAGTGTTATACTAATATTTCTTCCCCCCCCGCCCCCCCCCC